>NC_134654.1:14501043-14834001 GCF_030463565.1 Pelecanus crispus | reverse complement strand
GGGTCTGAAAGGGCTCGACAGCTAACGCCCTCTGCTCCCTCCCGGTCTTGCAGGGTCGCCTCCCTCCGCGAGACATGTCGTGCTACAGCCCGTGCCTGCCAGCTGCCTGCGGCCCAACCCCGCTTGCCAACAGCTGCAACGAGCCGTGCGTCACCCGGTGCGCCGACTCCAGCGTTGCGATCCAGCCCCCGCCAGTCCTGGTGACGCTGCCGGGCCCAATCCTCAGCTCCTTCCCTCAGAGCACAGCCGTGGGGTCCACCGCGTCAGCTGCCGTGGGGAGCTCTCTCAGCGCTGGCAGTGTGCCCATCGCTTCTGGGGGCTCCCTGGGGCTGGGGGGCTTTGGGTGGTCCGGTCTGGGCCGTGGGCTCTGCGGGCCTCTGGGACGGGGCAATCTCTTATGCTGAAGCCCGTGGATTGCCGGCCCGTGGTCGGTCGAGCGCCAGGAGCCGCCAGGAAAGCCCTGGAGCCAGCCCGGAGAGCGCGGCCATGGTCTGCAGAGGAGCCGAGCTCCCAACCGCTCCGCCTGGAGGAAGGGGCCCACGCTGGCCTTCCGACTCTTCCCAGGGAAGCCCCTCTCTTTCCCCGCCTTGCTCTGCTTCGCCTTATGCTCCCCATGCGATGCCTCCTCCTTCCTCCGTGCCAATGGGTCTAGGTGATGCATGACTTGCCAGAGCCTTGAAGGGGAAAAGGAAAAGCAGCACCCCTGGCGTGGAGGTTTTCCTTTGGACGGCAGCACTTCTCTGAGCTTTACTCAGCCTCCAAAAGGGCATTGCTTAAGCTCTCGCCTCTTCCATCTTCCTGTGATTTTTCTCATTAAAGACATTGGGCATCAGCTTTGCAAGAGAGTCATGTTTCGTTCTCCCCTCTTCTCCAATCCCAGCCGGCTGAGTGCCCAAAAGAGTTCCTCCCTTGGTAGAACTACGGGTTTCTCCCAAATAGTCATACAATCATAGAATCGCCCTGATTGGAAGGGACCTCAAAAGACCATCCGGTCCAACCTTTTGCGGGAAAGGGAGCCTGCATGGGATTATCTAGCATCCTGTCCAATGGCATCTTGAAAACCTCCGGTCATGGGGACTCTAGCATGTCCCTGGGGAGGCCGTTGCAGCGAATGGTTGTCCTCACTGTAGAAAATGTCTTTCTTACATCAAGGTGAAACCCCCTCCCAGGTGCTCCCTGTCCTCTCCATGCGTCTCTTTGTTAAGAGAGAGTCTCCGTCCTCTTTGCAGCGGCCTCTAAGTACTGGAAAACTGTGATGAGTGCAGGGGAAGAGCATCACAGGACAGCACGAGACTCAGCATGGGATGTTTTGCGGGAGGAACCAGAGGTGGAGGGAGGGAGGGTCCAGGCTGGAACCGGGAGGAAGGAACGTGGCAAAAGTAGAGGGAAGATGGGAGAACATGGCTGTCACTCAGGCATCGTTTGCTGTTGAGGATGCTTGCCTGGCCAGAAAGGGGACCTGGATGAGGCTCTCAGTGCCCTTTGTTGGGCGGTGTGGTCGGCCGTGTGTCTACGGTTGTACACATGGATTGGTGGAGGGGTGTGTGTGCCTCCTGGGAGGCATGCTCAGCCTCGCTGCTGGCTGGGCCTAGGGGCATGGAGCTGTGGCAGCCTGAGCTCTGCTGGGCTCCTGGGCTCAGCAGCCACCAAACAGAAAGGGATCCTTCTGGTCTGTCCAAACCGCCAAGCTCGTCTGTCGATGAGAAAGAGTTCTGCTCTTCTTCTCTTCCCTGAGGCTGTCCAGGTGAGGTTAAGGTGCCGATGAAGAAGCTGACCTCTCCGCAGCAGGCAGCCCCTTTCTCATCTCCCACAGACTCTCCCTCTGGATTCAGACCCAACTGGGCTGGCAGCGGGGGCAGTGGTCCCCTCTACCTGGCTCGCAGGCCTTAGGGATATGCGAGGCTGGCGGGGGGTGGGGGGGGGTGGGGGTGTTGCGTAGGGGGGTGGGGTCAGCAGCATTCTGAGCTCTGAGCCCCTTGGCCAAAGCCCACTCTCCTCTTCTCACATCTTGTTTGCACGCTGGCGCGTCCAGGCACGCTGCTCACAGGTGCTGATCACCATGAGCCACGAGGCATCCTTAGAAGTTGCAAAACTACTGGGAAGCGTGCCCAGAGGAGAGCAAGGTGGGGAGAGCAAGAGCCCCGCGGTCGTGGGGAAGGGATATCCCCAGGAAACGTCCAGGGACTGGGAGAGCAAGGCAGGTGGCCAGAGAGGCAGAAGCGCAAACGTGTGTAAGAGAGGGGAGGTCGTGTGGGCAGGAAGCGGTTTCCAGCCACCTCTGTGCCTTTCATACCACGCTGGATCGTCCCTGTCCCCCCTGACCCCTGCCAAGTCGCTCCTGAGCACCCGGGACAGCACATCCCTTGGTGGCATGGGCTGGCTGCTGGCTACTCCGGCTCCACACGGGTCTTCCCTGCAGATCCCTGCTTTGTCACAAAACTGGCTAAGGGCTCGGGTGTGTCTGAAGTATGAGGGGAGGCTGTGAGAGCTGGGATTCTTCCCATACCTGATGGAAGGCAATGAAGAGGGAGCCACACTCTTCTCAGTAGTACCAACCGGCAGCGCAAGAGGCAATGGCACAGATTAAACCACATGAAATTCCATCTCAAGGCAAGAAACCACTTTCTTACTGTGAGGCGGGTCAAACAGCGGACCAGGTTGCCCAGAGAGGTTGTGGAGTCTCCATCCTTGGAGATACTCAAAACCCAGCTGGGCTATGTGCTAAGCAACCAGCTCAAGTTGACCCTGCTGGAGCGGTTGGCTTGGGACTGAAGGATCCCAGGAGGTCCCTCCCAACCCCAACGATTCTGAGATTCTGAGAACAGATAAGAGCACAATGCCTCCCATAAAAAGAGAAAAAAAAATCTTACTTGAAACGTGCTGTGACAGAAAGTGGTGTACGCGTATTTTGTTTTTCGTTCCCGTGGCTGGTTGAGCCTTACTGAAAGGCAAGGTAAACAACATCCACTGCTCTTCCCTGCTCCACCAAGCTAAGCTAGTCACCTCACCGTAGAAGGCTACCAGCTTGGTTAAGCATGACTTCTCCTTTGTAAATCCATGCTTACTACTCCCAACCACCTTCCTGGGCTAGCTATGTTTGGAAACTACTTCCAGGACGTTTTGCTCTATCATCTTCCCAGGGACTGAGGAGAGGCTGGCCGTCCTGCGAGTTCCCTGGACCCTCCTTCTTTCCCTCCTTGTTCCTCTGGCCTGTGTGGAGACAGAAGAGGTTGAGGTGTGTCCTGAGCCACTTCAGAACCTTGCAAGTTCTTTTCAGGCAGCTCTCTTCTCAAAACAAAGGCTTACTTGGGGGCACACATCGAGCTGCTCACACTCAGAAACTCTGACCATTGTTGGGCTGGCCCGACGAGGATGGGATTCGAACCCACGCGTGCAGAGCACAATGGATTAGCAGTCCATCGCCTTCACCACTCGGCCACCTCGTCAGCATGCTGATGCTGCTCCTGCCACTGCTGCCGCTGCCACTGCTCCTGCTGCTCCTGCTCCTGTTCCTGCTCCGGCTCCAGCTCCTTGCTCCTGCTCCTGCTCCTGACTCCTACACCTTTTTACGCGGTTTGACACGGGAGAGAAGGAGCCAGCCTCCAGCTTTCGCCTTTTGGGGCTGCCTCCACTCTCCCGACAGCTGGGCTGAGCTCCGGGGACCTTTGGGAAATAGGTCTCAGCGTTCACATCAGAAAATGACTGAACAGCAGAGAGAGCCCCCCGCTCCTTCCGGGAAGGAACACGGAGAGTGAACCCGGAGTGGCTCAGCGCCTCCAAAGGACTTGAGCCTGACTTTGAGATCGATTTGTCGCCAGCCACGTTCCCCTCGCATTCTGGAAGGATACCACCAGCTCATATGGACAGGGGTCACTCACACTTGACTTGGTGGAGTTTCCACCAGGACAGAGCACGTGCCTCACGCTTGGCCGTGGCGCCTCTGTGCCGTTCCCCCTCGTGCTCACCCAGGATCCCATCACAGGCTGCTTCTCTCCCAGCACAGCTAACAGTCAGGAATGAAGAGGGAGCCGAGGGGCACCGGCCCCACTGCACACAACTCCTCTTTTTACCTGCCAGAGCTCCAGTGCTGCAGAGAGTTGAAACCACTGCGCTGGTCCCCTGAGCCAGACCTCTCTGTGCCTTGAAGGTCACACCTTGAGCTGGGGGAAATGGTGCAGAGGCCAGGCTTGCTGCCCCTGGTGGATAACAGAAAGGTGGGTACGGGATTGCGCACCGTGGGATGGACACCGACGGCAGGGCCTGGGAGCCTCTCTTTCTCCTCCGCCCGGTTAATTCCTGTCCTGGACAAAGGGGAGCGGTGCACAGCCTTGGGGGCTGGGACCCAGAACCACTTGCACCCCGGACACTCCGAGTAGTTTCTCCAGCCCCAGCCCACCCCATGGGCCTGTAAGTGCGGAGACATGTGAACAAGGCTCTGCCACACTCCTTCCCCAGACTGCTGGCACTCCCCGCTGTGGATGCAAAAAATTCCTGGGATTCCCTTTCTGGGTTCTTAACAAAGACTTCCCTAACAAAGTAGCCAGGGCCATCATTGGCTCTCATTAATGCAGCGGTGTGTTGAGTCCCTGCTCTAATCAGTGCAGCACAGGGACATTCAACAGAAAATTCGGGCTTCCTTCATACTGTGTTTTGTGCCTGTCGAGGCGTGCCGATGAGTAATGGGGCTCCTTCCGCAAGAGCTCTCACCCCAAACCGGCCTTGTCACCATTGCTACGGGATGTCAGGGGCGAAAGACGAGGCGCTCTCGAGGCCAGGAACTACGGAGAAACCCGTAGTTCTACCAAGGGAGGAACTCTTTTGGGCACTCAGCCGGCTGGGATTGGAGAAGAGGGGAGAACGAAACATGACTCTCTTGCAAAGCTGATGCCCAATGTCTTTAATGAGAAAAATCACAGGAAGATGGAAGAGGCGAGAGCTTAAGCAATGCCTTTTGGAGGCTGAGTAAAGCTCAGAGAAGTGCTGCCGTCCAAAGGAAAACCTCCACGCCAGGGGTGCTGCTTTTCCTTTTCCCCTTCAAGGCTCTGGCAAGTCATGCATCACCTAGACCCATTGGCACGGAAGGAAGGAGGAGGCATCGCATGGGGAGCATAAGGCGAAGCAGAGCAAGGCGGGGAAAGAGAGGGGCTTCCCTGGGAAGAGTCGGAAGGCCAGCGCGGGCCCCTTCCTCCAGGCGGAGCGGTTGGGAGCTCGGCTCCTCTGCAGACCATGGCCGCGCTCTCCGGGCTGGCTCCAGGCTTTCCTGGCGGCTCCTGGCGCTCGACCGACCACGGGCCGGCAATCCACGGGCTTCAGCATAAGAGATTGCCCCGTCCCAGAGGCCCGCAGAGCCCACGGCCCAGACCGGACCACCCAAAGCCCCCCAGCCCCAGGGAGCCCCCAGAAGCGATGGGCCACACTGCCAGCGCTGAGAGAGCTCCCCACGGCAGCTGACGCGGTGGACCCCACGGCTGTGCTCTGAGGGAAGGAGCTGAGGATTGGGCCCGGCAGCGTCACCAGGACTGGCGGGGGCTGGATCGCAACACTGGAGTCGGCGCACCGGGGTGACGCACGGCTCGTTGCAGCTGTTGGCAAGCGGGGTTGGGCCGCAGGCAGCTGGCAGGCACGGGCTGTAGCACGACATGTCTCGCGGAGGGAGGCGACCCTGCAAGACCCGGGAGGGAGCAGAGGGCGTTAGCTGTCGAGCCCTTTCAGACCCGCAGCTCGGCTCCTCTGAGGACAGGCAGCGCCTGGGAGCTCAGCGGAGAGAGATTTGCGATGGGGCACGAGTCAAGGAAGCTCCTCGTCATGCCAGGAACGCAAAAGGAGCATTGCTGAACTGCGGATGGTGGAGGAAGTGGCCGGCCATTGCTTAGGGAGTGCTGGCCGTACGTCCTGAGCCTTGGAAAGAACGACGTCTGGCAAAGAAACCAACCAATGCCCTGTTTCTCGTCCTAGACCATTCACCGAGGACAAGGGAGGCAAAATGCATGCAGCCCTCTCCACAAAAACTGTCCTGCCAAGCGAGGAGACAAGAGGCAAAATGAATTGGGACTTACCAACTTCACAGAGCAGAGGAAGGCACGACAGAGGAGCTGGGAGTCGGGCACACTTTTATACTGCGGCCCAGAGCCCCAGGGGAGCTGAAAAAATGGCACAAACATGAAGCGTGTTGAGAAACAGCAATTTTGGCTCCTCAGAGCTCTGCTGGTAGATGAAAGACACGCCTCCTTTGCCTGAAACGCTTGGCTCCCTTTTCATGCCGGGTAGCACTCAAGTGATTTTGTTGATAGCAATTATGTTTCTTCCCCAGACCAGCACTCGTTTGAGGTGTCATTCCAGTTGCTGGTGAAGCCTCGCAGCAGATTCAGGCCATGAGCAGGAGTTGTGCGCGCCCCGCCCTTCCCGGGGAACGTGGCCACCACTTACATCGGACTTTGCCTGTGGAGCACACCTGAAGGCCACTCAGAAGGGTCTCTCTCTGACTGGCTGAGGCCGACCCTGAGCAACACCAGCGCCTGCAGGCTATGGAGTTGCTCAGAGCCCAGGGGAGCCTCTGTGGGATGGCTGTTCTGCTGAGGGGACAGAGAACCGAGGAGACTCAGACCCCCGCGGGGTGATTGGAAGGCGATGGTCATACAAGGCCCTCCTGCGGTCTGCAGAGAAACCCCGTTGTGCGCAGGGATGTGTGTCCACTCAGGCCATTGCTGGAGTGGATCAGGCTACTCGGTGGCAGATCTCTGCTCCCCTCAGGCCTCGGAGACGCACACACTTTCCAGCCGTGCAAAGGGAGCCCCGCAGTTCAGCTGCTGTCTGCAGTCAGGAAAGGCCAGAGTGTTTTCTCTGGGAACTGCACAGCCCTTGCCTTGCCTGCCACGACTTTACTCGTTGCTCTCCCGAGGAGAAGCAACGGCTCAACGTGGCCCTGCAGAGCCGTGAAGGAGCCTGCTGACTCGTGCCTGAAAGTGAGCCATCGCCAAGTGGGCCTGTCTGCTTCGGCGCAGTCTTCCCAAACAACAGTCATCTTTGCATCATTGCCGGCTGGCTTGTTCAGGTCACTGACCCAGAGGGTCTGGCTTGTTTTCCCTGGCTCATCCCTGGCAGGGATGGATTGGCACATTCGGGTCCCTTTAATTGCAAGGTGGCACCAGCAGACCACCTCGGAGTCACCTGTGAGTCACCAAAAAGTGCCAAGGCAGTATGAGAGACCTCAGCCCCACCTCGGTGCAAATCATCCACGTGCTAGCATCGGGGGCTCCGGGGGGACAAGGATTCAGACGTGCAGAGGACCCTAGGCGCAACCTCACGTCCGCATTCCTGCAGAAATGCAGCTTTTTGTACAGCGTTGTCATGGCTGTTAGCATCTTGCCCAACCACTTGGTGACTCCTTGAGATCCTGTCATGCTCCTTGGTGAAACAGCTGCCAGAGAAGGACAGCACGGACGTGCCCCGACGTTCCCGCTCCCGGACGTTTCTGGAGCACAGACCAAACTGAGGAAAGTTGCCGCCCCTATGTGTCCAGGACCTGGGGAGCCTGCTTTTTTGACGGACCGTTGTGACAGACCACCGGACTCAGTGGCTGCAGCCGCTGAGTGGCACCAGGTGGTGCTCCCTGCTACCCTACGAGGCATAGAGGAGACTGTGCCGGTCTGGAAAGGTCTGGGGCAGCTCAAAGGCCAGGCGCGTGTCGCCAGCCCTGAGAGCTGCCTGGAAAAAGCCTCCCACTGCCCGTGCTTCTTGGGAAGATGGGCCATGCTCTCACCCGAGCGGCCGTGCCGTTTGGGGAAGGGTCTTGGAAGGGGGATGTTGCCTTGTCCTGCAAAGGATTGAGGGCTCTGTCTCCCTTCTGCCGTTGTTTCCAGCAGGGCTGTGCTCTGGGGCTGTCATGCCATCCTGCCGGGACGGTCGACCCAGTGCCACAGCTCACAGCAGAAACGTGCTCCCTCCGTACAGGCCGAAACAGGTCCCAGGAGTCAGTATGGCGCCAGCGTGGGAGGCAGCCCCTCGTGCCGCTCTTCCAGGTGGAACTGGAAGTGCACTGACAAAGCAGCCAGTGATGCTCCCTCCTGAAAGGCTATGAGGCTCTGTGAGGAACTTGCGAGGCACTCGACCCCCAGCATGTTCTCAACTGAAGGGTGGGGAAGTGGCTGCCTGTCTCTTCCGGCCCCCAAAGACCCGAGATGTGGCCCTTTGAGACATGGCCCAGCCCCGCAGAAGAGGCACGGGTTGCCCACAGCAGTCTCCGCGGAGGAAGCTGCCAGCACGAACCAGCCCCGAGGGAAGCTCCCCAAATGGGACGACCTGCCCTATGGCTGCTCTGCTCCCGGCTGGTGCACTAACGGATTAGCGCTCGAACTACTATTGTGCACCAGCAAGTGCCAAAGGCCGCGGTGGGTAAAGAGAGAACTTCTCCTCCTCCTCCTCCTCCTCCTCCTCCTCCTCCTCCTCCTCCTCCTCCTCCTCCTCCTCCTTCTTCTGCTTCTTCTTCTTCTTCTTCCTCCTCCTCCTCTTCTTCTTCTTCTTCTTCTTCTTCTTCTTCTTCTTCTTGAAGAACAGCCTTGCTGCTCCTCCCTCTCTGCTCTCCCTTCTGGCAATTGAGAGGTCATGCAAAGAGGAGCAGAGGCCAGGACAGACACTCTGCTCCTCACGTAGCCTCCTTTGCCACCAGACAGGAGCGTGACACAGCCCGTCACAGCTCCACCACAGCAGGCGGTGAGTACCGTCGCTGGGCTGCTCTCCTCCTTGGCCTGCCATCCTGCCCCGCTGCTGAGTGCGGGAAGGGTGGGGAGGCATTCCTCTACCGCAATGAGGAGCCTGGCATTTGCTGCGCCTGAGCAAAGCTGAGGCAGCGGGAGAGGGCGCATGCATCCACCTGCCCCAGCAGGCGTGTGGTAACACCTGAGGGCAGGAAGCGGACAGCACAGGCCCATCCTTGCTCCGCAAGACGCCTTCTGCTTTGAACTGCAGCCACAAGAGGGCGTGTCCTTCTCAGGACTTTTCACAAGGCAACCAGCCTTGCGAAAAGTGAAAAGCACCCTCAGTCAAATGCCTGTGAGTTCACTCCTCAGCCACTTTGACCTTGCACCCTTGGCACTGACTGCCTGCCCTCTTTGAGAATGAGAATTTTGAGAATGACAATGGACTGATTTCCGTAGAACAAGACCTCCCCCCGCCCCGCCCCCCCTCCCCCTTTTTTCCTTTGTTTTGAGGCCACCACAGAGCTACCTGGCCACCTCTGGGAATGGTCCCAGTGCCCCCATCCCTTCACACAGTGGCCCGTCTCTCCATCTCAGAGAGGGTCCTTCTCTGGCGTTCACCTTCCAACCACCTCTGGGGATCTGAGTCCCCTCCTTTCCGTGTCCCTCGGCCGGACAGGCATCCAGCCGGGGCTTGGCCGATTGCTGAGCCCTTCCACGGCCCTGTGGGGCCTTGTGTTTCTCAGGGTCAGCCTCAGCCCTTCAGCAGGAGACCCACGTGAGTGGCCTTCGTCAGGAGGGCTCCACAGCTGAAGGCCTGGCTGAGAGTGGTAGTCACGTTCCCCAGCAAGGATGGGCACAACCCACATGCAGGGCCTGGAGCTACTGAAACCCGTTCCTGGGACCTGGCATGGGACCTCAGATGACCGTTGCTTTGAGGAGCCAGCGTCTAATGCATCACCGTGCTCTCACCCAATAGGGAAATGCAAGCCAGACCTTTCAGATGAAAGAGACAAGTTCTTCATCTCCTGGCTGTGCTTTGCAAGCCTCAAATTGCTCTTTGTTTACGTGCTTCACAAAGAAGGTGTGTTTCAGGTCTCCTCAGGCACTAGCTCACCAGATAAAAAGCCTGTGCCACTCCAGGCCCTTCCATCCACATCTCTTCCCTTGCTCTCCGCGGTGAACTTGGTAAGTCTGAACTCACTCCTTCTCTTCCTGCTGGTGGGATTTCTGTCAGGGGGACTGCTTCCCTTCTGTGCATGCTCCCTCTGGTACGTGGTCCAGGCTTGAAAATACACTGTGCTGCCCTCTTCCGGGAGGTGCGTTGGTGAGGGAAGAGGGAAGGCTTTGTTCCCTTCCGAGAGGGAGTCAGTCAGTTGGGCTCTTCTGTAGCAGGGCCTCTGCTGACGTCTGAGGCTGGACGTCCAGTACCGTCTGACCGGTCACCAGGTGCTTCCTCCCCCATCCACAGTGCAGCGACCTGCCTTGGCCACTCCTGGCACGGAAAGGAACTTCCCAGGGAGATCTGACCCTACCCACGCAACTGTTCGCTCTCAGAGGAGCCGAGCTGCGGGTCTGAAAGGGCTCGACAGCTAACGCCCTCTGCTCCCTCCCGGTCTTGCAGGGTCGCCTCCCTCCGCGAGACATGTCGTGCTACAGCCCGTGCCTGCCAGCTGCCTGCGGCCCAACCCCGCTTGCCAACAGCTGCAACGAGCCGTGCGTCACCCGGTGCGCCGACTCCAGCGTTGCGATCCAGCCCCCGCCAGTCCTGGTGACGCTGCCGGGCCCAATCCTCAGCTCCTTCCCTCAGAGCACAGCCGTGGGGTCCACCGCGTCAGCTGCCGTGGGGAGCTCTCTCAGCGCTGGCAGTGTGCCCATCGCTTCTGGGGGCTCCCTGGGGCTGGGGGGCTTTGGGTGGTCCGGTCTGGGCCGTGGGCTCTGCGGGCCTCTGGGACGGGGCAATCTCTTATGCTGAAGCCCGTGGATTGCCGGCCCGTGGTCGGTCGAGCGCCAGGAGCCGCCAGGAAAGCCCTGGAGCCAGCCCGGAGAGCGCGGCCATGGTCTGCAGAGGAGCCGAGCTCCCAACCGCTCCGCCTGGAGGAAGGGGCCCACGCTGGCCTTCCGACTCTTCCCAGGGAAGCCCCTCTCTTTCCCCGCCTTGCTCTGCTTCGCCTTATGCTCCCCATGCGATGCCTCCTCCTTCCTCCGTGCCAATGGGTCTAGGTGATGCATGACTTGCCAGAGCCTTGAAGGGGAAAAGGAAAAGCAGCACCCCCTGGCGTGGAGGTTTTCCTTTGGACGGCAGCACTTCTCTGAGCTTTACTCAGCCTCCAAAAGGCATTGCTTAAGCTCTCGCCTCTTCCATCTTCCTGTGATTTTTCTCATTAAAGACATTGGGCATCAGCTTTGCAAGAGAGTCATGTTTCGTTCTCCCCTCTTCTCCAATCCCAGCCGGCTGAGTGCCCAAAAGAGTTCCTCCCTTGGTAGAACTACGGGTTTCTCCCAAATAGTCATACAATCATAGAATCGCCCTGATTGGAAGGGACCTCAAAAGACCATCCGGTCCAACCTTTTGCGGGAAAGGGAGCCTGCATGGGATTATCTAGCATCCTGTCCAATGGCATCTTGAAAACCTCCGGTCATGGGGACTCTAGCATGTCCCTGGGGAGGCCGTTGCAGCGAATGGTTGTCCTCACTGTAGAAAATGTCTTTCTTACATCAAGGTGAAACCCCTCCCAGGTGCTCCCTGTCCTCTCCATGCGTCTCTTTGTTAAGAGAGAGTCTCCGTCCTCTTTGCAGCGGCCTCTAAGTACTGGAAAACTGTGATGAGTGCAGGGGAAGAGCATCACAGGACAGCACGAGACTCAGCATGGGATGTTTTGCGGGAGGAACCAGAGGTGGAGGGAGGGAGGGTCCAGGCTGGAACCGGGAGGAAGGAACGTGGCAAAAGTAGAGGGAAGATGGGAGAACATGGCTGTCACTCAGGCATCGTTTGCTGTTGAGGATGCTTGCCTGGCCAGAAAGGGGACCTGGATGAGGCTCTCAGTGCCCTTTGTTGGGCGGTGTGGTCGGCCGTGTGTCTACGGGTTGTACACATGGATTGGTGGAGGGGTGTGTGTGCCTCCTGGGAGGCATGCTCAGCCTCGCTGCTGGCTGGGCCTAGGGGCATGGAGCTGTGGCAGCCTGAGCTCTGCTGGGCTCCTGGGCTCAGCAGCCACCAAACAGAAAGGGATCCTTCTGGTCTGTCCAAACCGCCAAGCTCGTCTGTCGATGAGAAAGAGTTCTGCTCTTCTTCTCTTCCCTGAGGCTGTCCAGGTGAGGTTAAGGTGCCGATGAAGAAGCTGACCTCTCCGCAGCAGGCAGCCCCTTTCTCATCTCCCACAGACTCTCCCTCTGGATTCAGACCCAACTGGGCTGGCAGCGGGGGCAGTGGTCCCCTCTACCTGGCTCGCAGGCCTTAGGGATATGCGAGGCTGGCGGGGGGTGGGGGGGGGTGGGGTGTTGCGTAGGGGGGTGGGGTCAGCAGCATTCTGAGCTCTGAGCCCCTTGGCCAAAGCCCACTCTCCTCTTCTCACATCTTGTTTGCACGCTGGCGCGTCCAGGCACGCTGCTCACAGGTGCTGATCACCATGAGCCACGAGGCATCCTTAGAAGTTGCAAAACTACTGGGAAGCGTGCCCAGAGGAGAGCAAGGTGGGGAGAGCAAGAGCCCCGCGGTCGTGGGGAAGGGATATCCCCAGGAAACGTCCAGGGACTGGGAGAGCAAGGCAGGTGGCCAGAGAGGCAGAAGCGCAAACGTGTGTAAGAGAGGGGAGGTCGTGTGGGCAGGAAGCGGTTCCAGCCACCTCTGTGCCTTTCATAACCACGCTGGATCGTCCCTGTCCCCCCTGACCCCTGCCAAGTCGCTCCTGAGCACCCGGGACAGCACATCCCTTGGTGGCATGGGCTGGCTGCTGGCTACTCCGGCCTCCACACGGGTCTTCCCTGCAGATCCCTGCTTTGTCACAAAACTGGCTAAGGGCTCGGTGTGTCTGAAGTATGAGGGGAGGCTGTGAGAGCTGGGATTCTTCCCATACCTGATGGAAGGCAATGAAGAGGGAGCCACACTCTTCTCAGTAGTACCAACCGGCAGCGCAAGAGGCAATGGGCACAGATTAAACCACATGAAATTCCATCTCAAGGCAAGAAACCACTTTCTTACTGTGAGGCGGGTCAAACAGCGGACCAGGTTGCCCAGAGAGGTTGTGGAGTCTCCATCCTTGGAGATACTCAAAACCCAGCTGGGCTATGTGCTAAGCAACCAGCTCAAGTTGACCCTGCTGGAGCGGTTGGCTTGGACTGAAGGATCCCAGGAGGTCCCTCCCAACCCCAACGATTCTGAGATTCTGAGAACAGATAAGAGCACAATGCCTCCCATAAAAAGAGAAAAAAAATCTTACTTGAAACGTGCTGTGACAGAAAGTGGTGTACGCGTATTTTGTTTTTCGTTCCCGTGGCTGGTTGAGCCTTACTGAAAGGCAAGGTAAACAACATCCACTGCTCTTCCCTGCTCCACCAAGCTAAGCTAGTCACCTCACCGTAGAAGGCTACCAGCTTGGTTAAGCATGACTTCTCCTTTGTAAATCCATGCTTACTACTCCCAACCACCTTCCTGGGCTAGCTATGTTTGGAAACTACTTCCAGGACGTTTTGCTCTATCATCTTCCAGGGACTGAGGAGAGGCTGGCCGTCCTGCGAGTTCCCTGGACCCTCCTTCTTTCCCTCCTTGTTCCTCTGGCCTGTGTGGAGACAGAAGAGGTTGAGGTGTGTCCTGAGCCACTTCAGAACCTTGCAAGTTCTTTTCAGGCAGCTCTCTTCTCAAAACAAAGGCTTACTTGGGGGCACACATCGAGCTGCTCACACTCAGAAACTCTGACCATTGTTGGGCTGGCCGACGAGGATGGGATTCGAACCCACGCGTGCAGAGCACAATGGATTAGCAGTCCATCGCCTTCACCACTCGGCCACCTCGTCAGCATGCTGATGCTGCTCCTGCCACTGCTGCCGCTGCCACTGCTCCTGCTGCTCCTGCTCCTGTTCCTGCTCCGGCTCCAGCTCCTTGCTCCTGCTCCTGCTCCTGACTCCTACACCTTTTTAC
The DNA here is from genome assembly GCF_030463565.1 of Pelecanus crispus. Classification (NCBI taxonomy): domain Eukaryota; kingdom Metazoa; phylum Chordata; class Aves; order Pelecaniformes; family Pelecanidae; genus Pelecanus; species Pelecanus crispus. The sequence goes on along the minus strand of NC_134654.1, from coordinate 14,820,171 downwards.
GCGGTTTGACACGGGAGAGAAGGAGCCAGCCTCCAGCTTTCGCCTTTTGGGGCTGCCTCCACTCTCCCGACAGCTGGGCTGAGCTCCGGGGACCTTTGGGAAATAGGTCTCAGCGTTCACATCAGAAAATGACTGAACAGCAGAGAGAGCCCCCCGCTCCTTCCCGGGAAGGAACACGGGAGAGTGAACCCGGAGTGGCTCAGCGCCTCCAAAGGACTTGAGCCTGACTTTGAGATCGATTTGTCGCCAGCCACGTTCCCCTCGCATTCTGGAAGGATACCACCAGCTCATATGGACAGGGGTCACTCACACTTGACTTGGTGGAGTTTCCACCAGGACAGAGCACGTGCCTCACGCTTGGCCGTGGCGCCTCTGTGCCGTTCCCCCTCGTGCTCACCCAGGATCCCATCACAGGCTGCTTCTCTCCCAGCACAGCTAACAGTCAGGAATGAAGAGGGAGCCGAGGGGCACCGGCCCCACTGCACACAACTCCTCTTTTTACCTGCCAGAGCTCCAGTGCTGCAGAGAGTTGAAACCACTGCGCTGGTCCCCTGAGCCCAGACCTCTCTGTGCCTTGAAGGTCACACCTTGAGCTGGGGGAAATGGTGCAGAGGCCAGGCTTGCTGCCCCTGGTGGATAACAGAAAGGTGGGTACGGGATTGCGCACCGTGGGATGGACACCGACGGCAGGGCCCTGGGAGCCTCTCTTTCTCCTCCGCCCGGTTAATTCCTGTCCTGGACAAAGGGGAGCGGTGCACAGCCTTGGGGGCTGGGACCAGAACCACTTGCACCCCGGACACTCCGAGTAGTTTCTCCAGCCCCAGCCCACCCCATGGGCCTGTAAGTGCGGAGACATGTGAACAAGGCTCTGCCACACTCCTTCCCCAGACTGCTGGCACTCCCCGCTGTGGATGCAAAAAATTCCTGGGATTCCCTTTCTGGGTTCTTAACAAAGACTTCCCTAACAAAGTAGCCAGGGCCATCATTGGCTCTCATTAATGCAGCGGTGTGTTGAGTCCCTGCTCTAATCAGTGCAGCACAGGGACATTCAACAGAAAATTCGGGCTTCCTTCATACTGTGTTTTGTGCCTGTCGAGGCGTGCCGATGAGTAATGGGGCTCCTTCCGCAAGAGCTCTCACCCCAAACCGGCCTTGTCACCATTGCTACGGGATGTCAGGGGCGAAAGACGAGGCGCTCTCGAGGCCAGGAACTACGGAGAAACCCGTAGTTCTACCAAGGGAGGAACTCTTTTGGGCACTCAGCCGGCTGGGATTGGAGAAGAGGGGAGAACGAAACATGACTCTCTTGCAAAGCTGATGCCCAATGTCTTTAATGAGAAAAATCACAGGAAGATGGAAGAGGCGAGAGCTTAAGCAATGCCTTTTGGAGGCTGAGTAAAGCTCAGAGAAGTGCTGCCGTCCAAAGGAAAACCTCCACGCCAGGGGTGCTGCTTTTCCTTTTCCCCTTCAAGGCTCTGGCAAGTCATGCATCACCTAGACCCATTGGCACGGAAGGAAGGAGGAGGCATCGCATGGGGAGCATAAGGCGAAGCAGAGCAAGGCGGGGAAAGAGAGGGGCTTCCCTGGGAAGAGTCGGAAGGCCAGCGCGGGCCCCTTCCTCCAGGCGGAGCGGTTGGGAGCTCGGCTCCTCTGCAGACCATGGCCGCGCTCTCCGGGCTGGCTCCAGGGCTTTCCTGGCGGCTCCTGGCGCTCGACCGACCACGGGCCGGCAATCCACGGGCTTCAGCATAAGAGATTGCCCCGTCCCAGAGGCCCGCAGAGCCCACGGCCCAGACCGGACCACCCAAAGCCCCCCAGCCCCAGGGAGCCCCCAGAAGCGATGGGCACACTGCCAGCGCTGAGAGAGCTCCCCACGGCAGCTGACGCGGTGGACCCCACGGCTGTGCTCTGAGGGAAGGAGCTGAGGATTGGGCCCGGCAGCGTCACCAGGACTGGCGGGGGCTGGATCGCAACGCTGGAGTCGGGCGCACCGGGTGACGCACGGCTCGTTGCAGCTGTTGGCAAGCGGGGTTGGGCCGCAGGCAGCTGGCAGGCACGGGCTGTAGCACGACATGTCTCGCGGAGGGAGGCGACCCTGCAAGACCGGGAGGGAGCAGAGGGCGTTAGCTGTCGAGCCCTTTCAGACCCGCAGCTCGGCTCCTCTGAGGACAGGCAGCGCCTGGGAGCTCAGCGGAGAGAGATTTGCGATGGGGCACGAGTCAAGGAAGCTCCTCGTCATGCCAGGAACGCAAAAGGAGCATTGCTGAACTGCGGATGGTGGAGGAAGTGGCCGGCCATTGCTTAGGGAGTGCTGGCCGTACGTCCTGAGCCTTGGAAAGAACGACGTCTGGCAAAGAAACCAACCAATGCCCTGTTTCTCGTCCTAGACCATTCACCGAGGACAAGGGAGGCAAAATGCATGCAGCCCTCTCCACAAAAACTGTCCTGCCAAGCGAGGAGACAAGAGGCAAAATGAATTGGGACTTACCAACTTCACAGAGCAGAGGAAGGCACGACAGAGGAGCTGGGAGTCGGGCACACTTTTATACTGCGGCCCAGAGCCCCAGGGGAGCTGAAAAATGGCACAAACATGAAGCGTGTTGAGAAACAGCAATTTTGGCTCCTCAGAGCTCTGCTGGTAGATGAAAGACACGCCTCCTTTGCCTGAAACGCTTGGCTCCCTTTTCATGGCCGGGTAGCACTCAAGTGATTTTGTTGATAGCAATTATGTTTCTTCCCCAGACCAGCACTCGTTTGAGGTGTCATTCCAGTTGCTGGTGAAGCCTCGCAGCAGATTCAGGCCATGAGCAGGAGTTGTGCGCGCCCCGCCCTTCCCGGGGAACGTGGCCACCACTTACATCGGACCTTTGCCTGTGGAGCACACCTGAAGGCCACTCAGAAGGGTCTCTCTCTGACTGGCTGAGGCGACCCTGAGCAACACCAGCGCCTGCAGGCTATGGAGTTGCTCAGAGCCCAGGGGAGCCTCTGCGGGATGGCTGTTCTGCTGAGGGACAGAGAACCGAGGAGACTCAGACCCCCGCGGGGTGATTGGAAGGCGATGGTCATACAAGGCCCTCCTGCGGTCTGCAGAGAAACCCCGTTGTGCGCAGGGATGTGTGTCCACTCAGGCCATTGCTGGAGTGGATCAGGCTACTCGGTGGCAGATCTCTGCTCCCCTCAGGCCTCGGAGACGCACACACTTTCCAGCCGTTGCAAAGGGAGCCCCGCAGTTCAGCTGCTGTCTGCAGTCAGGAAAGGCCAGAGTGTTTTCTCTGGGAACTGCACAGCCCTTGCCTTGCCTGCCCGACTTTACTCGTTGCTCTCCCGAGGAGAAGCAACGGCTCAACGTGGCCCTGCAGAGCCGTGAAGGAGCCTGCTGACTCGTGCCTGAAAGTGAGCCATCGCCAAGTGGGCCTGTCTGCTTCGGCGCAGTCTTCCCAAACAACAGTCATCTTTGCATCATTGCCGGCTGGCTTGTTCAGGTCACTGACCCAGAGGGTCTGGCTTGTTTTCCCTGGCTCATCCCTGGCAGGGATGGATTGGCACATTCGGGTCCCTTTAATTGCAAGGTGGCACCAGCAGACCACCTCGGAGTCACCTGTGAGTCACCAAAAAGTGCCAAGGCAGTATGAGAGACCTCAGCCCCACCTCGGTGCAAATCATCCACGTGCTAGCATCGGGGGCTCCGGGGGACAAGGATTCAGACGTGCAGAGGACCCTAGGCGCAACCTCACGTCCGCATTCCTGCAGAAATGCAGCTTTTTGTACAGCGTTGTCATGGCTGTTAGCATCTTGCCCAACCACTTGGTGACTCCTTGAGATCCTGTCATGCTCCTTGGTGAAACAGCTGCCAGAGAAGGACAGCACGGACGTGCCCCGACGTTCCCGCTCCCGGACGTTTCTGGAGCACAGACCAAACTGAGGAAAGTTGCCGCCCCTATGTGTCCAGGACCTGGGGAGCCTGCTTTTTTGACGGACCGTTGTGACAGACCACCGGACTCAGTGGCTGCAGCCGCTGAGTGGCACCAGGTGGTGCTCCCTGCTACCCTACGAGGCATAGAGGAGACTGTGCCGGTCTGGAAAGGTCTGGGGCAGCTCAAAGGCCAGGCGCGTGTCGCCAGCCCTGAGAGCTGCCTGGAAAAAGCCTCCCACTGCCCGTGCTTCTTGGGAAGATGGGCCATGCTCTCACCCGAGCGGCCGTGCCGTTTGGGGAAGGGTCTTGGAAGGGGGATGTTGCCTTGTCCTGCAAAGGATTGAGGGCTCTGTCTCCCTTCTGCCGTTGTTTCCAGCAGGGCTGTGCTCTGGGGCTGTCGTGCCATCCTGCCGGGACGGTCGACCCAGTGCCACAGCTCACAGCAGAAACGTGCTCCCTCCGTACAGGCCGAAACAGGTCCCAGGAGTCAGTATGGCGCCAGCGTGGGAGGCAGCCCCTCGTGCCGCTCTTCCAGGTGGAACTGGAAGTGCACTGACAAAGCAGCCAGTGATGCTCCCTCCTGAAAGGCTATGAGGCTCTGTGAGGAACTTGCGAGGCACTCGACCCCCAGCATGTTCTCAACTGAAGGGTGGGGAAGTGGCTGCCTGTCTCTTCCGGCCCCCAAAGACCCGAGATGTGGCCCTTTGAGACATGGCCCAGCCCCGCAGAAGAGGCACGGGTTGCCCACAGCAGTCTCCGCGGAGGAAGCTGCCAGCACGAACCAGCCCCGAGGGAAGCTCCCCAAATGGGACGACCTGCCCTATGGCTGCTCTGCTCCCGGCTGGTGCACTAACGGATTAGCGCTCGAACTACTATTGTGCACCAGCAAGTGCCAAAGGCCGCGGTGGGTAAAGAGAGAACTTCTCCTCCTCCTCCTCCTCCTCCTCCTCCTCCTCCTCCTCCTCCTCCTCCTCCTCCTCCTCCTCCTCCTCCTTCTTCTGCTTCTTCTTCTTCTTCTTCCTCCTCCTCCTCTTCTTCTTCTTCTTCTTCTTCTTCTTCTTGAAGAACAGCCTTGCTGCTCCTCCCTCTCTGCTCTCCCTTCTGGCAATTGAGAGGTCATGCAAAGAGGAGCAGAGGCCAGGACAGACACTCTGCTCCTCACGTAGCCTCCTTTGCCACCAGACAGGAGCGTGACACAGCCCGTCACAGCTCCACCACAGCAGGCGGTGAGTACCGTCGCTGGGCTGCTCTCCTCCTTGGCCTGCCATCCTGCCCCGCTGCTGAGTGCGGGAAGGGTGGGGAGGCATTCCTCTACCGCAATGAGGAGCCTGGCATTTGCTGCGCCTGAGCAAAGCTGAGGCAGCGGGAGAGGGCGCATGCATCCACCTGCCCCAGCAGGCGTGTGGTAACACCTGAGGGCAGGAAGCGGACAGCACAGGCCCATCCTTGCTCCGCAAGACGCCTTCTGCTTTGAACTGCAGCCACAAGAGGGCGTGTCCTTCTCAGGACTTTTCACAAGGCAACCAGCCTTGCGAAAAGTGAAAAGCACCCTCAGTCAAATGCCTGTGAGTTCACTCCTCAGCCACTTTGACCTTGCACCCTTGGCACTGACTGCCTGCCCTCTTTGAGAATGAGAATTTTGAGAATGACAATGGACTGATTTCCGTAGAACAAGACCTCCCCCCGCCCCGCCCCCCTCCCCCTTTTTTCCTTTGTTTTGAGGCCACCACAGAGCTACCTGGCCACCTCTGGGAATGGTCCCAGTGCCCCCATCCCTTCACACAGTGGCCCGTCTCTCCATCTCAGAGAGGGTCCTTCTCTGGCGTTCACCTTCCAACCACCTCTGGGGATCTGAGTCCCCTCCTTTCCGTGTCCCTCGGCCGGACAGGCATCCAGCCGGGGCTTGGCCGATTGCTGAGCCCTTCCACGGCCCTGTGGGGCCTTGTGTTTCTCAGGGTCAGCCTCAGCCCTTCAGCAGGAGACCCACGTGAGTGGCCTTCGTCAGGAGGGCTCCACAGCTGAAGGCCTGGCTGAGAGTGGTAGTCACGTTCCCCAGCAAGGATGGGCACAACCCACATGCAGGGCCTGGAGCTACTGAAACCCGTTCCTGGGACCTGGCATGGGACCTCAGATGACCGTTGCTTTGAGGAGCCAGCGTCTAATGCATCACCGTGCTCTCACCCAATAGGGAAATGCAAGCCAGACCTTTCAGATGAAAGAGACAAGTTCTTCATCTCCTGGCTGTGCTTTGCAAGCCTCAAATTGCTCTTTGTTTACGTGCTTCACAAAGAAGGTGTGTTTCAGGTCTCCTCAGGCACTAGCTCACCAGATAAAAAGCCTGTGCCACTCCAGGCCCTTCCATCCACATCTCTTCCCTTGCTCTCCGCGGTGAACTTGGTAAGTCTGAACTCACTCCTTCTCTTCCTGCTGGTGGGATTTCTGTCAGGGGGACTGCTTCCCTTCTGTGCATGCTCCCTCTGGTACGTGGTCCAGGCTTGAAAATACACTGTGCTGCCCTCTTCCGGGAGGTGCGTTGGTGAGGGAAGAGGGAAGGCTTTGTTCCCTTCCGAGAGGGAGTCAGTCAGTTGGGCTCTTCTGTAGCAGGGCCTCTGCTGACGTCTGAGGCTGGACGTCCAGTACCGTCTGACCGGTCACCAGGTGCTTCCTCCCCCATCCACAGTGCAGCGACCTGCCTTGGCCACTCCTGGCACGGAAAGGAACTTCCCAGGGAGATCTGACCCTACCCACGCAACTGTTCGCTCTCAGAGGAGCCGAGCTGCGGGTCTGAAAGGGCTCGACAGCTAACGCCCTCTGCTCCCTCCCGGTCTTGCAGGGTCGCCTCCCTCCGCGAGACATGTCGTGCTACAGCCCGTGCCTGCCAGCTGCCTGCGGCCCAACCCCGCTTGCCAACAGCTGCAACGAGCCGTGCGTCACCCGGTGCGCCGACTCCAGCGTTGCGATCCAGCCCCCGCCAGTCCTGGTGACGCTGCCGGGCCCAATCCTCAGCTCCTTCCCTCAGAGCACAGCCGTGGGGTCCACCGCGTCAGCTGCCGTGGGGAGCTCTCTCAGCGCTGGCAGTGTGCCCATCGCTTCTGGGGGCTCCCTGGGGCTGGGGGGCTTTGGGTGGTCCGGTCTGGGCCGTGGGCTCTGCGGGCCTCTGGGACGGGGCAATCTCTTATGCTGAAGCCCGTGGATTGCCGGCCCGTGGTCGGTCGAGCGCCAGGAGCCGCCAGGAAAGCCCTGGAGCCAGCCCGGAGAGCGCGGCCATGGTCTGCAGAGGAGCCGAGCTCCCAACCGCTCCGCCTGGAGGAAGGGGCCCACGCTGGCCTTCCGACTCTTCCCAGGGAAGCCCCTCTCTTTCCCCGCCTTGCTCTGCTTCGCCTTATGCTCCCCATGCGATGCCTCCTCCTTCCTCCGTGCCAATGGGTCTAGGTGATGCATGACTTGCCAGAGCCTTGAAGGGGAAAAGGAAAAGCAGCACCCCTGGCGTGGAGGTTTTCCTTTGGACGGCAGCACTTCTCTGAGCTTTACTCAGCCTCCAAAAGGCATTGCTTAAGCTCTCGCCTCTTCCATCTTCCTGTGATTTTTCTCATTAAAGACATTGGGCATCAGCTTTGCAAGAGAGTCATGTTTCGTTCTCCCCTCTTCTCCAATCCCAGCCGGCTGAGTGCCCAAAAGAGTTCCTCCCTTGGTAGAACTACGGGTTTCTCCCAAATAGTCATACAATCATAGAATCGCCCTGATTGGAAGGGACCTCAAAAGACCATCCGGTCCAACCTTTTGCGGGAAAGGGAGCCTGCATGGGATTATCTAGCATCCTGTCCAATGGCATCTTGAAAACCTCCGGTCATGGGGACTCTAGCATGTCCCTGGGGAGGCCGTTGCAGCGAATGGTTGTCCTCACTGTAGAAAATGTCTTTCTTACATCAAGGTGAAACCCCTCCCAGGTGCTCCCTGTCCTCTCCATGCGTCTCTTTGTTAAGAGAGAGTCTCCGTCCTCTTTGCAGCGGCCTCTAAGTACTGGAAAACTGTGATGAGTGCAGGGGAAGAGCATCACAGGACAGCACGAGACTCAGCATGGGATGTTTTGCGGGAGGAACCAGAGGTGGAGGGAGGGAGGGTCCAGGCTGGAACCGGGAGGAAGGAACGTGGCAAAAGTAGAGGGAAGATGGGAGAACATGGCTGTCACTCAGGCATCGTTTGCTGTTGAGGATGCTTGCCTGGCCAGAAAGGGGACCTGGATGAGGCTCTCAGTGCCCTTTGTTGGGCGGTGTGGTCGGCCGTGTGTCTACGGGTTGTACACATGGATTGGTGGAGGGGTGTGTGTGCCTCCTGGGAGGCATGCTCAGCCTCGCTGCTGGCTGGGCCTAGGGGCATGGAGCTGTGGCAGCCTGAGCTCTGCTGGGCTCCTGGGCTCAGCAGCCACCAAACAGAAAGGGATCCTTCTGGTCTGTCCAAACCGCCAAGCTCGTCTGTCGATGAGAAAGAGTTCTGCTCTTCTTCTCTTCCCTGAGGCTGTCCAGGTGAGGTTAAGGTGCCGATGAAGAAGCTGACCTCTCCGCAGCAGGCAGCCCCTTTCTCATCTCCCACAGACTCTCCCTCTGGATTCAGACCCAACTGGGCTGGCAGCGGGGGCAGTGGTCCCCTCTACCTGGCTCGCAGGCCTTAGGGATATGCGAGGCTGGCGGGGGGTGGGGGGGGGTGGGGTGTTGCGTAGGGGGGTGGGGTCAGCAGCATTCTGAGCTCTGAGCCCCTTGGCCAAAGCCCACTCTCCTCTTCTCACATCTTGTTTGCACGCTGGCGCGTCCAGGCACGCTGCTCACAGGTGCTGATCACCATGAGCCACGAGGCATCCTTAGAAGTTGCAAAACTACTGGGAAGTGTGCCCAGAGGAGAGCAAGGTGGGGAGAGCAAGAGCCCCGCGGTCGTGGGGAAGGGATATCCCCAGGAAACGTCCAGGGACTGGGAGAGCAAGGCAGGTGGCCAGAGAGGCAGAAGCGCAAACGTGTGTAAGAGAGGGGAGGTCGTGTGGGCAGGAAGCGGTTCCAGCCACCTCTGTGCCTTTCATAACCACGCTGGATCGTCCCTGTCCCCCCTGACCCCTGCCAAGTCGCTCCTGAGCACCCGGGACAGCACATCCCTTGGTGGCATGGGCTGGCTGCTGGCTACTCCGGCCTCCACACGGGTCTTCCCTGCAGATCCCTGCTTTGTCACAAAACTGGCTAAGGGCTCGGTGTGTCTGAAGTATGAGGGGAGGCTGTGAGAGCTGGGATTCTTCCCATACCTGATGGAAGGCAATGAAGAGGGAGCCACACTCTTCTCAGTAGTACCAACCGGCAGCGCAAGAGGCAATGGGCACAGATTAAACCACATGAAATTCCATCTCAAGGCAAGAAACCACTTTCTTACTGTGAGGCGGGTCAAACAGCGGACCAGGTTGCCCAGAGAGGTTGTGGAGTCTCCATCCTTGGAGATACTCAAAACCCAGCTGGGCTATGTGCTAAGCAACCAGCTCAAGTTGACCCTGCTGGAGCGGTTGGCTTGGACTGAAGGATCCCAGGAGGTCCCTCCCAACCCCAACGATTCTGAGATTCTGAGAACAGATAAGAGCACAATGCCTCCCATAAAAAGAGAAAAAAAATCTTACTTGAAACGTGCTGTGACAGAAAGTGGTGTACGCGTATTTTGTTTTTCGTTCCCGTGGCTGGTTGAGCCTTACTGAAAGGCAAGGTAAACAACATCCACTGCTCTTCCCTGCTCCACCAAGCTAAGCTAGTCACCTCACCGTAGAAGGCTACCAGCTTGGTTAAGCATGACTTCTCCTTTGTAAATCCATGCTTACTACTCCCAACCACCTTCCTGGGCTAGCTATGTTTGGAAACTACTTCCAGGACGTTTTGCTCTATCATCTTCCCAGGGACTGAGGAGAGGCTGGCCGTCCTGCGAGTTCCCTGGACCCTCCTTCTTTCCCTCCTTGTTCCTCTGGCCTGTGTGGAGACAGAAGAGGTTGAGGTGTGTCCTGAGCCACTTCAGAACCTTGCAAGTTCTTTTCAGGCAGCTCTCTTCTCAAAACAAAGGCTTACTTGGGGGCACACATCGAGCTGCTCACACTCAGAAACTCTGACCATTGTTGGGCTGGCCGACGAGGATGGGATTCGAACCCACGCGTGCAGAGCACAATGGATTAGCAGTCCATCGCCTTCACCACTCGGCCACCTCGTCAGCATGCTGATGCTGCTCCTGCCACTGCTGCCGCTGCCACTGCTCCTGCTGCTCCTGCTCCTGTTCCTGCTCCGGCTCCAGCTCCTTGCTCCTGCTCCTGCTCCTGACTCCTACACCTTTTTACGCGGTTTGACACGGGAGAGAAGGAGCCAGCCTCCAGCTTTCGCCTTTTGGGGCTGCCTCCACTCTCCCGACAGCTGGGCTGAGCTCCGGGGACCTTTGGGAAATAGGTCTCAGCGTTCACATCAGAAAATGACTGAACAGCAGAGAGAGCCCCCCGCTCCTTCCCGGGAAGGAACACGGGAGAGTGAACCCGGAGTGGCTCAGCGCCTCCAAAGGACTTGAGCCTGACTTTGAGATCGATTTGTCGCCAGCCACGTTCCCCTCGCATTCTGGAAGGATACCACCAGCTCATATGGACAGGGGTCACTCACACTTGACTTGGTGGAGTTTCCACCAGGACAGAGCACGTGCCTCACGCTTGGCCGTGGCGCCTCTGTGCCGTTCCCCCTCGTGCTCACCCAGGATCCCATCACAGGCTGCTTCTCTCCCAGCACAGCTAACAGTCAGGAATGAAGAGGGAGCCGAGGGGCACCGGCCCCACTGCACACAACTCCTCTTTTTACCTGCCAGAGCTCCAGTGCTGCAGAGAGTTGAAACCACTGCGCTGGTCCCCTGAGCCCAGACCTCTCTGTGCCTTGAAGGTCACACCTTGAGCTGGGGGAAATGGTGCAGAGGCCAGGCTTGCTGCCCCTGGTGGATAACAGAAAGGTGGGTACGGGATTGCGCACCGTGGGATGGACACCGACGGCAGGGCCCTGGGAGCCTCTCTTTCTCCTCCGCCCGGTTAATTCCTGTCCTGGACAAAGGGGAGCGGTGCACAGCCTTGGGGGCTGGGACCAGAACCACTTGCACCCCGGACACTCCGAGTAGTTTCTCCAGCCCCAGCCCACCCCATGGGCCTGTAAGTGCGGAGACATGTGAACAAGGCTCTGCCACACTCCTTCCCCAGACTGCTGGCACTCCCCGCTGTGGATGCAAAAAATTCCTGGGATTCCCTTTCTGGGTTCTTAACAAAGACTTCCCTAACAAAGTAGCCAGGGCCATCATTGGCTCTCATTAATGCAGCGGTGTGTTGAGTCCCTGCTCTAATCAGTGCAGCACAGGGACATTCAACAGAAAATTCGGGCTTCCTTCATACTGTGTTTTGTGCCTGTCGAGGCGTGCCGATGAGTAATGGGGCTCCTTCCGCAAGAGCTCTCACCCCAAACCGGCCTTGTCACCATTGCTACGGGATGTCAGGGGCGAAAGACGAGGCGCTCTCGAGGCCAGGAACTACGGAGAAACCCGTAGTTCTACCAAGGGAGGAACTCTTTTGGGCACTCAGCCGGCTGGGATTGGAGAAGAGGGGAGAACGAAACATGACTCTCTTGCAAAGCTGATGCCCAATGTCTTTAATGAGAAAAATCACAGGAAGATGGAAGAGGCGAGAGCTTAAGCAATGCCTTTTGGAGGCTGAGTAAAGCTCAGAGAAGTGCTGCCGTCCAAAGGAAAACCTCCACGCCAGGGGTGCTGCTTTTCCTTTTCCCCTTCAAGGCTCTGGCAAGTCATGCATCACCTAGACCCATTGGCACGGAAGGAAGGAGGAGGCATCGCATGGGGAGCATAAGGCGAAGCAGAGCAAGGCGGGGAAAGAGAGGGGCTTCCCTGGGAAGAGTCGGAAGGCCAGCGCGGGCCCCTTCCTCCAGGCGGAGCGGTTGGGAGCTCGGCTCCTCTGCAGACCATGGCCGCGCTCTCCGGGCTGGCTCCAGGGCTTTCCTGGCGGCTCCTGGCGCTCGACCGACCACGGGCCGGCAATCCACGGGCTTCAGCATAAGAGATTGCCCCGTCCCAGAGGCCCGCAGAGCCCACGGCCCAGACCGGACCACCCAAAGCCCCCCAGCCCCAGGGAGCCCCCAGAAGCGATGGGCACACTGCCAGCGCTGAGAGAGCTCCCCACGGCAGCTGACGCGGTGGACCCCACGGCTGTGCTCTGAGGGAAGGAGCTGAGGATTGGGCCCGGCAGCGTCACCAGGACTGGCGGGGGCTGGATCGCAACGCTGGAGTCGGCGCACCGGGTGACGCACGGCTCGTTGCAGCTGTTGGCAAGCGGGGTTGGGCCGCAGGCAGCTGGCAGGCACGGGCTGTAGCACGACATGTCTCGCGGAGGGAGGCGACCCTGCAAGACCGGGAGGGAGCAGAGGGCGTTAGCTGTCGAGCCCTTTCAGACCCGCAGCTCGGCTCCTCTGAGGACAGGCAGCGCCTGGGAGCTCAGCGGAGAGAGATTTGCGATGGGGCACGAGTCAAGGAAGCTCCTCGTCATGCCAGGAACGCAAAAGGAGCATTGCTGAACTGCGGATGGTGGAGGAAGTGGCCGGCCATTGCTTAGGGAGTGCTGGCCGTACGTCCTGAGCCTTGGAAAGAACGACGTCTGGCAAAGAAACCAACCAATGCCCTGTTTCACGTCCTAGACCATTCACCGAGGACAAGGGAGGCAAAATGCATGCAGCCCTCTCCACAAAAACTGTCCTGCCAAGCGAGGAGACAAGAGGCAAAATGAATTGGGACTTACCAACTTCACAGAGCAGAGGAAGGCACGACAGAGGAGCTGGGAGTCGGGCACACTTTTATACTGCGGCCCAGAGCCCCAGGGGAGCTGAAAAATGGCACAAACATGAAGCGTGTTGAGAAACAGCAATTTTGGCTCCTCAGAGCTCTGCTGGTAGATGAAAGACACGCCTCCTTTGCCTGAAACGCTTGGCTCCCTTTTCATGCCGGGTAGCACTCAAGTGATTTTGTTGATAGCAATTATGTTTCTTCCCCAGACCAGCACTCGTTTGAGGTGTCATTCCAGTTGCTGGTGAAGCCTCGCAGCAGATTCAGGCCATGAGCAGGAGTTGTGCGCGCCCCGCCCTTCCCGGGGAACGTGGCCACCACTTACATCGGACTTTGCCTGTGGAGCACACCTGAAGGCCACTCAGAAGGGTCTCTCTCTGACTGGCTGAGGCCGACCCTGAGCAACACCAGCGCCTGCAGGCTATGGAGTTGCTCAGAGCCCAGGGGAGCCTCTGCGGGATGGCTGTTCTGCTGAGGGACAGAGAACCGAGGAGACTCAGACCCCCGCGGGGTGATTGGAAGGCGATGGTCATACAAGGCCCTCCTGCGGTCTGCAGAGAAACCCCGTTGTGCGCAGGGATGTGTGTCCACTCAGGCCATTGCTGGAGTGGATCAGGCTACTCGGTGGCAGATCTCTGCTCCCCTCAGGCCTCGGAGACGCACACACTTTCCAGCCGTGCAAAGGGAGCCCCGCAGTTCAGCTGCTGTCTGCAGTCAGGAAAGGCCAGAGTGTTTTCTCTGGGAACTGCACAGCCCTTGCCTTGCCTGCCACGACTTTACTCGTTGCTCTCCCGAGGAGAAGCAACGGCTCAACGTGGCCCTGCAGAGCCGTGAAGGAGCCTGCTGACTCGTGCCTGAAAGTGAGCCATCGCCAAGTGGGCCTGTCTGCTTCGGCGCAGTCTTCCCAAACAACAGTCATCTTTGCATCATTGCCGGCTGGCTTGTTCAGGTCACTGACCCAGAGGGTCTGGCTTGTTTTCCCTGGCTCATCCCTGGCAGGGATGGATTGGCACATTCGGGTCCCTTTAATTGCAAGGTGGCACCAGCAGACCACCTCGGAGTCACCTGTGAGTCACCAAAAAGTGCCAAGGCAGTATGAGAGACCTCAGCCCCACCTCGGTGCAAATCATCCACGTGCTAGCATCGGGGGCTCCGGGGGACAAGGATTCAGACGTGCAGAGGACCCTAGGCGCAACCTCACGTCCGCATTCCTGCAGAAATGCAGCTTTTTGTACAGCGTTGTCATGGCTGTTAGCATCTTGCCCAACCACTTGGTGACTCCTTGAGATCCTGTCATGCTCCTTGGTGAAACAGCTGCCAGAGAAGGACAGCACGGACGTGCCCCGACGTTCCCGCTCCCGGACGTTTCTGGAGCACAGACCAAACTGAGGAAAGTTGCCGCCCCTATGTGTCCAGGACCTGGGGAGCCTGCTTTTTTGACGGACCGTTGTGACAGACCACCGGACTCAGTGGCTGCAGCCGCTGAGTGGCACCAGGTGGTGCTCCCTGCTACCCTACGAGGCATAGAGGAGACTGTGCCGGTCTGGAAAGGTCTGGGGCAGCTCAAAGGCCAGGCGCGTGTCGCCAGCCCTGAGAGCTGCCTGGAAAAAGCCTCCCACTGCCCGTGCTTCTTGGGAAGATGGGCCATGCTCTCACCCGAGCGGCCGTGCCGTTTGGGGAAGGGTCTTGGAAGGGGGATGTTGCCTTGTCCTGCAAAGGATTGAGGGCTCTGTCTCCCTTCTGCCGTTGTTTCCAGCAGGGCTGTGCTCTGGGGCTGTCGTGCCATCCTGCCGGGACGGTCGACCCAGTGCCACAGCTCACAGCAGAAACGTGCTCCCTCCGTACAGGCCGAAACAGGTCCCAGGAGTCAGTATGGCGCCAGCGTGGGAGGCAGCCCCTCGTGCCGCTCTTCCAGGTGGAACTGGAAGTGCACTGACAAAGCAGCCAGTGATGCTCCCTCCTGAAAGGCTATGAGGCTCTGTGAGGAACTTGCGAGGCACTCGACCCCCAGCATGTTCTCAACTGAAGGGTGGGGAAGTGGCTGCCTGTCTCTTCCGGCCCCCAAAGACCCGAGATGTGGCCCTTTGAGACATGGCCCAGCCCCGCAGAAGAGGCACGGGTTGCCCACAGCAGTCTCCGCGGAGGAAGCTGCCAGCACGAACCAGCCCCGAGGGAAGCTCCCCAAATGGGACGACCTGCCCTATGGCTGCTCTGCTCCCGGCTGGTGCACTAACGGATTAGCGCTCGAACTACTATTGTGCACCAGCAAGTGCCAAAGGCCGCGGTGGGTAAAGAGAGAACTTCTCCTCCTCCTCCTCCTCCTCCTCCTCCTCCTCCTCCTCCTCCTCCTCCTCCTCCTCCTCCTCCTTCTGCTTCTTCTTCTTCTTCTTCCTCCTCCTCCTCTTCTTCTTCTTCTTCTTCTTCTTCTTCTTCTTCTTCTTCTTCTTGAAGAACAGCCTTGCTGCTCCTCCCTCTCTGCTCTCCCTTCTGGCAATTGAGAGGTCATGCAAAGAGGAGCAGAGGCCAGGACAGACACTCTGCTCCTCACGTAGCCTCCTTTGCCACCAGACAGGAGCGTGACACAGCCCGTCACAGCTCCACCACAGCAGGCGGTGAGTACCGTCGCTGGGCTGCTCTCCTCCTTGGCCTGCCATCCTGCCCCGCTGCTGAGTGCGGGAAGGGTGGGGAGGCATTCCTCTACCGCAATGAGGAGCCTGGCATTTGCTGCGCCTGAGCAAAGCTGAGGCAGCGGGAGAGGGCGCATGCATCCACCTGCCCCAGCAGGCGTGTGGTAACACCTGAGGGCAGGAAGCGGACAGCACAGGCCCATCCTTGCTCCGCAAGACGCCTTCTGCTTTGAACTGCAGCCACAAGAGGGCGTGTCCTTCTCAGGACTTTTCACAAGGCAACCAGCCTTGCGAAAAGTGAAAAGCACCCTCAGTCAAATGCCTGTGAGTTCACTCCTCAGCCACTTTGACCTTGCACCCTTGGCACTGACTGCCTGCCCTCTTTGAGAATGAGAATTTTGAGAATGACAATGGACTGATTTCCGTAGAACAAGACCTCCCCCCGCCCCGCCCCCCTCCCCCTTTTTTCCTTTGTTTTGAGGCCACCACAGAGCTACCTGGCCACCTCTGGGAATGGTCCCAGTGCCCCCATCCCTTCACACAGTGGCCCGTCTCTCCATCTCAGAGAGGGTCCTTCTCTGGCGTTCACCTTCCAACCACCTCTGGGGATCTGAGTCCCCTCCTTTCCGTGTCCCTCGGCCGGACAGGCATCCAGCCGGGGCTTGGCCGATTGCTGAGCCCTTCCACGGCCCTGTGGGGCCTTGTGTTTCTCAGGGTCAGCCTCAGCCCTTCAGCAGGAGACCCACGTGAGTGGCCTTCGTCAGGAGGGCTCCACAGCTGAAGGCCTGGCTGAGAGTGGTAGTCACGTTCCCCAGCAAGGATGGGCACAACCCACATGCAGGGCCTGGAGCTACTGAAACCCGTTCCTGGGACCTGGCATGGGACCTCAGATGACCGTTGCTTTGAGGAGCCAGCGTCTAATGCATCACCGTGCTCTCACCCAATAGGGAAATGCAAGCCAGACCTTTCAGATGAAAGAGACAAGTTCTTCATCTCCTGGCTGTGCTTTGCAAGCCTCAAATTGCTCTTTGTTTACGTGCTTCACAAAGAAGGTGTGTTTCAGGTCTCCTCAGGCACTAGCTCACCAGATAAAAAGCCTGTGCCACTCCAGGCCCTTCCATCCACATCTCTTCCCTTGCTCTCCGCGGTGAACTTGGTAAGTCTGAACTCACTCCTTCTCTTCCTGCTGGTGGGATTTCTGTCAGGGGGACTGCTTCCCTTCTGTGCATGCTCCCTCTGGTACGTGGTCCAGGCTTGAAAATACACTGTGCTGCCCTCTTCCGGGAGGTGCGTTGGTGAGGGAAGAGGGAAGGCTTTGTTCCCTTCCGAGAGGGAGTCAGTCAGTTGGGCTCTTCTGTAGCAGGGCCTCTGCTGACGTCTGAGGCTGGACGTCCAGTACCGTCTGACCGGTCACCAGGTGCTTCCTCCCCCATCCACAGTGCAGCGACCTGCCTTGGCCACTCCTGGCACGGAAAGGAACTTCCCAGGGAGATCTGACCCTACCCACGCAACTGTTCGCTCTCAGAGGAGCCGAGCTGCGGGTCTGAAAGGGCTCGACAGCTAACGCCCTCTGCTCCCTCCCGGTCTTGCAGGGTCGCCTCCCTCCGCGAGACATGTCGTGCTACAGCCCGTGCCTGCCAGCTGCCTGCGGCCCAACCCCGCTTGCCAACAGCTGCAACGAGCCGTGCGTCACCCGGTGCGCCGACTCCAGCGTTGCGATCCAGCCCCCGCCAGTCCTGGTGACGCTGCCGGGCCCAATCCTCAGCTCCTTCCCTCAGAGCACAGCCGTGGGGTCCACCGCGTCAGCTGCCGTGGGGAGCTCTCTCAGCGCTGGCAGTGTGCCCATCGCTTCTGGGGGCTCCCTGGGGCTGGGGGGCTTTGGGTGGTCCGGTCTGGGCCGTGGGCTCTGCGGGCCTCTGGGACGGGGCAATCTCTTATGCTGAAGCCCGTGGATTGCCGGCCCGTGGTCGGTCGAGCGCCAGGAGCCGCCAGGAAAGCCCTGGAGCCAGCCCGGAGAGCGCGGCCATGGTCTGCAGAGGAGCCGAGCTCCCAACCGCTCCGCCTGGAGGAAGGGGCCCACGCTGGCCTTCCGACTCTTCCCAGGGAAGCCCCTCTCTTTCCCCGCCTTGCTCTGCTTCGCCTTATGCTCCCCATGCGATGCCTCCTCCTTCCTCCGTGCCAATGGGTCTAGGTGATGCATGACTTGCCAGAGCCTTGAAGGGGAAAAGGAAAAGCAGCACCCCTGGCGTGGAGGTTTTCCTTTGGACGGCAGCACTTCTCTGAGCTTTACTCAGCCTCCAAAAGGCATTGCTTAAGCTCTCGCCTCTTCCATCTTCCTGTGATTTTTCTCATTAAAGACATTGGGCATCAGCTTTGCAAGAGAGTCATGTTTCGTTCTCCCCTCTTCTCCAATCCCAGCCGGCTGAGTGCCCAAAAGAGTTCCTCCCTTGGTAGAACTACGGGTTTCTCCCAAATAGTCATACAATCATAGAATCGCCCTGATTGGAAGGGACCTCAAAAGACCATCCGGTCCAACCTTTTGCGGGAAAGGGAGCCTGCATGGGATTATCTAGCATCCTGTCCAATGGCATCTTGAAAACCTCCGGTCATGGGGACTCTAGCATGTCCCTGGGGAGGCCGTTGCAGCGAATGGTTGTCCTCACTGTAGAAAATGTCTTTCTTACATCAAGGTGAAACCCCTCCCAGGTGCTCCCTGTCCTCTCCATGCGTCTCTTTGTTAAGAGAGAGTCTCCGTCCTCTTTGCAGCGGCCTCTAAGTACTGGAAAACTGTGATGAGTGCAGGGGAAGAGCATCACAGGACAGCACGAGACTCAGCATGGGATGTTTTGCGGGAGGAACCAGAGGTGGAGGGAGGGAGGGTCCAGGCTGGAACCGGGAGGAAGGAACGTGGCAAAAGTAGAGGGAAGATGGGAGAACATGGCTGTCACTCAGGCATCGTTTGCTGTTGAGGATGCTTGCCTGGCCAGAAAGGGGACCTGGATGAGGCTCTCAGTGCCCTTTGTTGGGCGGTGTGGTCGGCCGTGTGTCTACGGGTTGTACACATGGATTGGTGGAGGGGTGTGTGTGCCTCCTGGGAGGCATGCTCAGCCTCGCTGCTGGCTGGGCCTAGGGGCATGGAGCTGTGGCAGCCTGAGCTCTGCTGGGCTCCTGGGCTCAGCAGCCACCAAACAGAAAGGGATCCTTCTGGTCTGTCCAAACCGCCAAGCTCGTCTGTCGATGAGAAAGAGTTCTGCTCTTCTTCTCTTCCCTGAGGCTGTCCAGGTGAGGTTAAGGTGCCGATGAAGAAGCTGACCTCTCCGCAGCAGGCAGCCCCTTTCTCATCTCCCACAGACTCTCCCTCTGGATTCAGACCCAACTGGGCTGGCAGCGGGGGCAGTGGTCCCCTCTACCTGGCTCGCAGGCCTTAGGGATATGCGAGGCTGGCGGGGGGTGGGGGGGGGTGGGGTGTTGCGTAGGGGGGTGGGGTCAGCAGCATTCTGAGCTCTGAGCCCCTTGGCCAAAGCCCACTCTCCTCTTCTCACATCTTGTTTGCACGCTGGCGCGTCCAGGCACGCTGCTCACAGGTGCTGATCACCATGAGCCACGAGGCATCCTTAGAAGTTGCAAAACTACTGGGAAGCGTGCCCAGAGGAGAGCAAGGTGGGGAGAGCAAGAGCCCCGCGGTCGTGGGGAAGGGATATCCCCAGGAAACGTCCAGGGACTGGGAGAGCAAGGCAGGTGGCCAGAGAGGCAGAAGCGCAAACGTGTGTAAGAGAGGGGAGGTCGTGTGGGCAGGAAGCGGTTCCAGCCACCTCTGTGCCTTTCATAACCACGCTGGATCGTCCCTGTCCCCCCTGACCCCTGCCAAGTCGCTCCTGAGCACCCGGGACAGCACATCCCTTGGTGGCATGGGCTGGCTGCTGGCTACTCCGGCCTCCACACGGGTCTTCCCTGCAGATCCCTGCTTTGTCACAAAACTGGCTAAGGGCTCGGTGTGTCTGAAGTATGAGGGGAGGCTGTGAGAGCTGGGATTCTTCCCATACCTGATGGAAGGCAATGAAGAGGGAGCCACACTCTTCTCAGTAGTACCAACCGGCAGCGCAAGAGGCAATGGGCACAGATTAAACCACATGAAATTCCATCTCAAGGCAAGAAACCACTTTCTTACTGTGAGGCGGGTCAAACAGCGGACCAGGTTGCCCAGAGAGGTTGTGGAGTCTCCATCCTTGGAGATACTCAAAACCCAGCTGGGCTATGTGCTAAGCAACCAGCTCAAGTTGACCCTGCTGGAGCGGTTGGCTTGGACTGAAGGATCCCAGGAGGTCCCTCCCAACCCCAACGATTCTGAGATTCTGAGAACAGATAAGAGCACAATGCCTCCCATAAAAAGAGAAAAAAAATCTTACTTGAAACGTGCTGTGACAGAAAGTGGTGTACGCGTATTTTGTTTTTCGTTCCCGTGGCTGGTTGAGCCTTACTGAAAGGCAAGGTAAACAACATCCACTGCTCTTCCCTGCTCCACCAAGCTAAGCTAGTCACCTCACCGTAGAAGGCTACCAGCTTGGTTAAGCATGACTTCTCCTTTGTAAATCCATGCTTACTACTCCCAACCACCTTCCTGGGCTAGCTATGTTTGGAAACTACTTCCAGGACGTTTTGCTCTATCATCTTCCCAGGGACTGAGGAGAGGCTGGCCGTCCTGCGAGTTCCCTGGACCCTCCTTCTTTCCCTCCTTGTTCCTCTGGCCTGTGTGGAGACAGAAGAGGTTGAGGTGTGTCCTGAGCCACTTCAGAACCTTGCAAGTTCTTTTCAGGCAACTCTCTTCTCAAAACAAAGGCTTACTTGGGGGCACACATCGAGCTGCTCACACTCAGAAACTCTGACCATTGTTGGGCTGGCCGACGAGGATGGGATTCGAACCCACGCGTGCAGAGCACAATGGATTAGCAGTCCATCGCCTTCACCACTCGGCCACCTCGTCAGCATGCTGATGCTGCTCCTGCCACTGCTGCCGCTGCCACTGCTCCTGCTGCTCCTGCTCCTGTTCCTGCTCCGGCTCCAGCTCCTTGCTCCTGCTCCTGCTCCTGACTCCTACACCTTTTTACGCGGTTTGACACGGGAGAGAAGGAGCCAGCCTCCAGCTTTCGCCTTTTGGGGCTGCCTCCACTCTCCCGACAGCTGGGCTGAGCTCCGGGGACCTTTGGGAAATAGGTCTCAGCGTTCACATCAGAAAATGACTGAACAGCAGAGAGAGCCCCCCGCTCCTTCCCGGGAAGGAACACGGGAGAGTGAACCCGGAGTGGCTCAGCGCCTCCAAAGGACTTGAGCCTGACTTTGAGATCGATTTGTCGCCAGCCACGTTCCCCTCGCATTCTGGAAGGATACCACCAGCTCATATGGACAGGGGTCACTCACACTTGACTTGGTGGAGTTTCCACCAGGACAGAGCACGTGCCTCACGCTTGGCCGTGGCACCTCTGTGCCGTTCCCCCTCGTGCTCACCCAGGATCCCATCACAGGCTGCTTCTCTCCCAGCACAGCTAACAGTCAGGAATGAAGAGGGAGCCGAGGGGCACCGGCCCCACTGCACACAACTCCTCTTTTTACCTGCCAGAGCTCCAGTGCTGCAGAGAGTTGAAACCACTGCGCTGGTCCCCTGAGCCCAGACCTCTCTGTGCCTTGAAGGTCACACCTTGAGCTGGGGGAAATGGTGCAGAGGCCAGGCTTGCTGCCCCTGGTGGATAACAGAAAGGTGGGTACGGGATTGCGCACCGTGGGATGGACACCGACGGCAGGGCCCTGGGAGCCTCTCTTTCTCCTCCGCCCGGTTAATTCCTGTCCTGGACAAAGGGGAGCGGTGCACAGCCTTGGGGGCTGGGACCAGAACCACTTGCACCCCGGACACTCCGAGTAGTTTCTCCAGCCCCAGCCCACCCCATGGGCCTGTAAGTGCGGAGACATGTGAACAAGGCTCTGCCACACTCCTTCCCCAGACTGCTGGCACTCCCCGCTGTGGATGCAAAAAATTCCTGGGATTCCCTTTCTGGGTTCTTAACAAAGACTTCCCTAACAAAGTAGCCAGGGCCATCATTGGCTCTCATTAATGCAGCGGTGTGTTGAGTCCCTGCTCTAATCAGTGCAGCACAGGGACATTCAACAGAAAATTCGGGCTTCCTTCATACTGTGTTTTGTGCCTGTCGAGGCGTGCCGATGAGTAATGGGGCTCCTTCCGCAAGAGCTCTCACCCCAAACCGGCCTTGTCACCATTGCTACGGGATGTCAGGGGCGAAAGACGAGGAGCTCTCGAGGCCAGGAACTACGGAGAAACCTGTAGTTCTACCAAGGGAGGAACTCTTTTGGGCACTCAGCCGGCTGGGATTGGAGAAGAGGGGAGAACGAAACATGACTCTCTTGCAAAGCTGATGCCCAATGTCTTTAATGAGAAAAATCACAGGAAGATGGAAGAGGCGAGAGCTTAAGCAATGCCTTTTGGAGGCTGAGTAAAGCTCAGAGAAGTGCTGCCGTCCAAAGGAAAACCTCCACGCCAGGGGTGCTGCTTTTCCTTTTCCCCTTCAAGGCTCTGGCAAGTCATGCATCACCTAGACCCATTGGCACGGAAGGAAGGAGGAGGCATCGCATGGGGAGCATAAGGCGAAGCAGAGCAAGGCGGGGAAAGAGAGGGGCTTCCCTGGGAAGAGTCGGAAGGCCAGCGCGGGCCCCTTCCTCCAGGCGGAGCGGTTG
This sequence comes from Pelecanus crispus, assembly GCF_030463565.1. Classification (NCBI taxonomy): domain Eukaryota; kingdom Metazoa; phylum Chordata; class Aves; order Pelecaniformes; family Pelecanidae; genus Pelecanus; species Pelecanus crispus. Next base: position 14,798,013 of record NC_134654.1, on the reverse strand, counting down.
GGAGCTCGGCTCCTCTGCAGACCATGGCCGCGCTCTCCGGGCTGGCTCCAGGGCTTTCCTGGCGGCTCCTGGCGCTCGACCGACCACGGGCCGGCAATCCACGGGCTTCAGCATAAGAGATTGCCCCGTCCCAGAGGCCCGCAGAGCCCACGGCCCAGACCGGACCACCCAAAGCCCCCCAGCCCCAGGGAGCCCCCAGAAGCGATGGGCACACTGCCAGCGCTGAGAGAGCTCCCCACGGCAGCTGACGCGGTGGACCCCACGGCTGTGCTCTGAGGGAAGGAGCTGAGGATTGGGCCCGGCAGCGTCACCAGGACTGGCGGGGGCTGGATCGCAACGCTGGAGTCGGCGCACCGGGTGACGCACGGCTCGTTGCAGCTGTTGGCAAGCGGGGTTGGGCCGCAGGCAGCTGGCAGGCACGGGCTGTAGCACGACATGTCTCGCGGAGGGAGGCGACCCTGCAAGACCGGGAGGGAGCAGAGGGCGTTAGCTGTCGAGCCCTTTCAGACCCGCAGCTCGGCTCCTCTGAGAGCGAACAGTTGCGTGGGTAGGGTCAGATCTCCCTGGGAAGTTCCTTTCCGTGCCAGGAGTGGCCAAGGCAGGTCGCTGCACTGTGGATGGGGGAGGAAGCACCTGGTGACCGGTCAGACGGTACTGGACGTCCAGCCTCAGACGTCAGCAGAGGCCCTGCTACAGAAGAGCCCAACTGACTGACTCCCTCTCGGAAGGGAACAAAGCCTTCCCTCTTCCCTCACCAACGCACCTCCCGGAAGAGGGCAGCACAGTGTATTTTCAAGCCTGGACCACGTACCAGAGGGAGCATGCACAGAAGGGAAGCAGTCCCCCTGACAGAAATCCCACCAGCAGGAAGAGAAGGAGTGAGTTCAGACTTACCAAGTTCACCGCGGAGAGCAAGGGAAGAGATGTGGATGGAAGGGCCTGGAGTGGCACAGGCTTTTTATCTGGTGAGCTAGTGCCTGAGGAGACCTGAAACACACCTTCTTTGTGAAGCACGTAAACAAAGAGCAATTTGAGGCTTGCAAAGCACAGCCAGGAGATGAAGAACTTGTCTCTTTCATCTGAAAGGTCTGGCTTGCATTTCCCTATTGGGTGAGAGCACGGTGATGCATTAGACGCTGGCTCCTCAAAGCAACGGTCATCTGAGGTCCCATGCCAGGTCCCAGGAACGGGTTTCAGTAGCTCCAGGCCCTGCATGTGGGTTGTGCCCATCCTTGCTGGGGAACGTGACTACCACTCTCAGCCAGGCCTTCAGCTGTGGAGCCCTCCTGACGAAGGCCACTCACGTGGGTCTCCTGCTGAAGGGCTGAGGCTGACCCTGAGAAACACAAGGCCCCACAGGGCCGTGGAAGGGCTCAGCAATCGGCCAAGCCCCGGCTGGATGCCTGTCCGGCCGAGGGACACGGAAAGGAGGGGACTCAGATCCCCAGAGGTGGTTGGAAGGTGAACGCCAGAGAAGGACCCTCTCTGAGATGGAGAGACGGGCCACTGTGTGAAGGGATGGGGGCACTGGGACCATTCCCAGAGGTGGCCAGGTAGCTCTGTGGTGGCCTCAAAACAAAGGAAAAAAGGGGGAGGGGGGCGGGGCGGGGGGAGGTCTTGTTCTACGGAAATCAGTCCATTGTCATTCTCAAAATTCTCATTCTCAAAGAGGGCAGGCAGTCAGTGCCAAGGGTGCAAGGTCAAAGTGGCTGAGGAGTGAACTCACAGGCATTTGACTGAGGGTGCTTTTCACTTTTCGCAAGGCTGGTTGCCTTGTGAAAAGTCCTGAGAAGGACACGCCCTCTTGTGGCTGCAGTTCAAAGCAGAAGGCGTCTTGCGGAGCAAGGATGGGCCTGTGCTGTCCGCTTCCTGCCCTCAGGTGTTACCACACGCCTGCTGGGGCAGGTGGATGCATGCGCCCTCTCCCGCTGCCTCAGCTTTGCTCAGGCGCAGCAAATGCCAGGCTCCTCATTGCGGTAGAGGAATGCCTCCCCACCCTTCCCGCACTCAGCAGCGGGGCAGGATGGCAGGCCAAGGAGGAGAGCAGCCCAGCGACGGTACTCACCGCCTGCTGTGGTGGAGCTGTGACGGGCTGTGTCACGCTCCTGTCTGGTGGCAAAGGAGGCTACGTGAGGAGCAGAGTGTCTGTCCTGGCCTCTGCTCCTCTTTGCACGACCTCTCAATTGCCAGAAGGGAGAGCAGAGAGGGAGGAGCAGCAAGGCTGTTCTTCAAGAAGAAGAAGAAGAAGAAGAAGAAGAAGAAGAAGAAGAGGAGGAGGAGGAAGAAGAAGAAGAAGAAGAAGAAGAAGGAGGAGGAGGAGGAGGAGGAGGAGGAGGAGGAGGAGGAGGAGGAGGAGGAGGAGGAGGAGGAGGAGGAGGAGAAGTTCTCTCTTTACCCACCGCGGCCTTTGGCACTTGCTGGTGCACAATAGTAGTTCGAGCGCTAATCCGTTAGTGCACCAGCCGGGAGCAGAGCAGCCATAGGGCAGGTCGTCCCATTTGGGGAGCTTCCCTCGGGGCTGGTTCGTGCTGGCAGCTTCCTCCGCGGAGACTGCTGTGGGCAACCCGTGCCTCTTCTGCGGGGCTGGGCCATGTCTCAAAGGGCCACATCTCGGGTCTTTGGGGGCCGGAAGAGACAGGCAGCCACTTCCCCACCCTTCAGTTGAGAACATGCTGGGGGTCGAGTGCCTCGCAAGTTCCTCACAGAGCCTCATAGCCTTTCAGGAGGGAGCATCACTGGCTGCTTTGTCAGTGCACTTCCAGTTCCACCTGGAAGAGCGGCACGAGGGGCTGCCTCCCACGCTGGCGCCATACTGACTCCTGGGACCTGTTTCGGCCTGTACGGAGGGAGCACGTTTCTGCTGTGAGCTGTGGCACTGGGTCGACCGTCCCGGCAGGATGGCACGACAGCCCCAGAGCACAGCCCTGCTGGAAACAACGGCAGAAGGGAGACAGAGCCCTCAATCCTTTGCAGGACAAGGCAACATCCCCCTTCCAAGACCCTTCCCCAAACGGCACGGCCGCTCGGGTGAGAGCATGGCCCATCTTCCCAAGAAGCACGGGCAGTGGGAGGCTTTTTCCAGGCAGCTCTCAGGGCTGGCGACACGCGCCTGGCCTTTGAGCTGCCCCAGACCTTTCCAGACCGGCACAGTCTCCTCTATGCCTCGTAGGGTAGCAGGGAGCACCACCTGGTGCCACTCAGCGGCTGCAGCCACTGAGTCCGGTGGTCTGTCACAACGGTCCGTCAAAAAAGCAGGCTCCCCAGGTCCTGGACACATAGGGGCGGCAACTTTCCTCAGTTTGGTCTGTGCTCCAGAAACGTCCGGGAGCGGGAACGTCGGGGCACGTCCGTGCTGTCCTTCTCTGGCAGCTGTTTCACCAAGGAGCATGACAGGATCTCAAGGAGTCACCAAGTGGTTGGGCAAGATGCTAACAGCCATGACAACGCTGTACAAAAAGCTGCATTTCTGCAGGAATGCGGACGTGAGGTTGCGCCTAGGGTCCTCTGCACGTCTGAATCCTTGTCCCCCGGAGCCCCCGATGCTAGCACGTGGATGATTTGCACCGAGGTGGGGCTGAGGTCTCTCATACTGCCTTGGCACTTTTTGGTGACTCACAGGTGACTCCGAGGTGGTCTGCTGGTGCCACCTTGCAATTAAAGGGACCCGAATGTGCCAATCCATCCCTGCCAGGGATGAGCCAGGGAAAACAAGCCAGACCCTCTGGGTCAGTGACCTGAACAAGCCAGCCGGCAATGATGCAAAGATGACTGTTGTTTGGGAAGACTGCGCCGAAGCAGACAGGCCCACTTGGCGATGGCTCACTTTCAGGCACGAGTCAGCAGGCTCCTTCACGGCTCTGCAGGGCCACGTTGAGCCGTTGCTTCTCCTCAGGAGAGCAACGAGTAAAGTCGTGGCAGGCAAGGCAAGGGCTGTGCAGTTCCCAGAGAAAACACTCTGGCCTTTCCTGACTGCAGACAGCAGCTGAACTGCGGGGCTCCCTTTGCACGGCTGGAAAGTGTGTGCGTCTCCGAGGCCTGAGGGGAGCAGAGATCTGCCACCGAGTAGCCTGATCCACTCCAGCAATGGCCTGAGTGGACACACATCCCTGCGCACAACGGGGTTTCTCTGCAGACCGCAGGAGGGCCTTGTATGACCATCGCCTTCCAATCACCCCGCGGGGGTCTGAGTCTCCTCGGTTCTCTGTCCCTCAGCAGAACAGCCATCCCGCAGAGGCTCCCCTGGGCTCTGAGCAACTCCATAGCCTGCAGGCGCTGGTGTTGCTCAGGGTCGGCCTCAGCCAGTCAGAGAGAGACCCTTCTGAGTGGCCTTCAGGTGTGCTCCACAGGCAAAGTCCGATGTAAGTGGTGGCCACGTTCCCCGGGAAGGGCGGGGCGCGCACAACTCCTGCTCATGGCCTGAATCTGCTGCGAGGCTTCACCAGCAACTGGAATGACACCTCAAACGAGTGCTGGTCTGGGGAAGAAACATAATTGCTATCAACAAAATCACTTGAGTGCTACCCGGCATGAAAAGGGAGCCAAGCGTTTCAGGCAAAGGAGGCGTGTCTTTCATCTACCAGCAGAGCTCTGAGGAGCCAAAATTGCTGTTTCTCAACACGCTTCATGTTTGTGCCATTTTTCAGCTCCCCTGGGGCTCTGGGCCGCAGTATAAAAGTGTGCCCGACTCCCAGCTCCTCTGTCGTGCCTTCCTCTGCTCTGTGAAGTTGGTAAGTCCCAATTCATTTTGCCTCTTGTCTCCTCGCTTGGCAGGACAGTTTTTGTGGAGAGGGCTGCATGCATTTTGCCTCCCTTGTCCTCGGTGAATGGTCTAGGACGAGAAACAGGGCATTGGTTGGTTTCTTTGCCAGACGTCGTTCTTTCCAAGGCTCAGGACGTACGGCCAGCACTCCCTAAGCAATGGCCGGCCACTTCCTCCACCATCCGCAGTTCAGCAATGCTCCTTTTGCGTTCCTGGCATGACGAGGAGCTTCCTTGACTCGTGCCCCATCGCAAATCTCTCTCCGCTGAGCTCCCAGGCGCTGCCTGTCCTCAGAGGAGCCGAGCTGCGGGTCTGAAAGGGCTCGACAGCTAACGCCCTCTGCTCCCTCCCGGTCTTGCAGGGTCGCCTCCCTCCGCGAGACATGTCGTGCTACAGCCCGTGCCTGCCAGCTGCCTGCGGCCCAACCCCGCTTGCCAACAGCTGCAACGAGCCGTGCGTCACCCGGTGCGCCGACTCCAGCGTTGCGATCCAGCCCCCGCCAGTCCTGGTGACGCTGCCGGGCCCAATCCTCAGCTCCTTCCCTCAGAGCACAGCCGTGGGGTCCACCGCGTCAGCTGCCGTGGGGAGCTCTCTCAGCGCTGGCAGTGTGCCCATCGCTTCTGGGGGCTCCCTGGGGCTGGGGGGCTTTGGGTGGTCCGGTCTGGGCCGTGGGCTCTGCGGGCCTCTGGGACGGGGCAATCTCTTATGCTGAAGCCCGTGGATTGCCGGCCCGTGGTCGGTCGAGCGCCAGGAGCCGCCAGGAAAGCCCTGGAGCCAGCCCGGAGAGCGCGGCCATGGTCTGCAGAGGAGCCGAGCTCCCAACCGCTCCGCCTGGAGGAAGGGGCCCACGCTGGCCTTCCGACTCTTCCCAGGGAAGCCCCTCTCTTTCCCCGCCTTGCTCTGCTTCGCCTTATGCTCCCCATGCGATGCCTCCTCCTTCCTTCCGTGCCAATGGGTCTAGGTGATGCATGACTTGCCAGAGCCTTGAAGGGGAAAAGGAAAAGCAGCACCCCTGGCGTGGAGGTTTTCCTTTGGACGGCAGCACTTCTCTGAGCTTTACTCAGCCTCCAAAAGGCATTGCTTAAGCTCTCGCCTCTTCCATCTTCCTGTGATTTTTCTCATTAAAGACATTGGGCATCAGCTTTGCAAGAGAGTCATGTTTCGTTCTCCCCTCTTCTCCAATCCCAGCCGGCTGAGTGCCCAAAAGAGTTCCTCCCTTGGTAGAACTACGGGTTTCTCCGTAGTTCCTGGCCTCGAGAGCGCCTCGTCTTTCGCCCCTGACATCCCGTAGCAATGGTGACAAGGCCGGTTTGGGGTGAGAGCTCTTGCGGAAGGAGCCCCATTACTCATCGGCACGCCTCGACAGGCACAAAACACAGTATGAAGGAAGCCCGAATTTTCTGTTGAATGTCCCTGTGCTGCACTGATTAGAGCAGGGACTCAACACACCGCTGCATTAATGAGAGCCAATGATGGCCCTGGCTACTTTGTTAGGGAAGTCTTTGTTAAGAACCCAGAAAGGGAATCCCAGGAATTTTTTGCATCCACAGCGGGGAGTGCCAGCAGTCTGGGGAAGGAGTGTGGCAGAGCCTTGTTCACATGTCTCCGCACTTACAGGCCCATGGGGTGGGCTGGGGCTGGAGAAACTACTCGGAGTGTCCGGGGTGCAAGTGGTTCTGGTCCCAGCCCCCAAGGCTGTGCACCGCTCCCCTTTGTCCAGGACAGGAATTAACCGGGCGGAGGAGAAAGAGAGGCTCCCAGGGCCCTGCCGTCGGTGTCCATCCCACGGTGCGCAATCCCGTACCCACCTTTCTGTTATCCACCAGGGGCAGCAAGCCTGGCCTCTGCACCATTTCCCCCAGCTCAAGGTGTGACCTTCAAGGCACAGAGAGGTCTGGGCTCAGGGGACCAGCGCAGTGGTTTCAACTCTCTGCAGCACTGGAGCTCTGGCAGGTAAAAAGAGGAGTTGTGTGCAGTGGGGCCGGTGCCCCTCGGCTCCCTCTTCATTCCTGACTGTTAGCTGTGCTGGGAGAGAAGCAGCCTGTGATGGGATCCTGGGTGAGCACGAGGGGGAACGGCACAGAGGTGCCACGGCCAAGCGTGAGGCACGTGCTCTGTCCTGGTGGAAACTCCACCAAGTCAAGTGTGAGTGACCCCTGTCCATATGAGCTGGTGGTATCCTTCCAGAATGCGAGGGGAACGTGGCTGGCGACAAATCGATCTCAAAGTCAGGCTCAAGTCCTTTGGAGGCGCTGAGCCACTCCGGGTTCACTCTCCCGTGTTCCTTCCCGGGAAGGAGCGGGGGGCTCTCTCTGCTGTTCAGTCATTTTCTGATGTGAACGCTGAGACCTATTTCCCAAAGGTCCCCGGAGCTCAGCCCAGCTGTCGGGAGAGTGGAGGCAGCCCCAAAAGGCGAAAGCTGGAGGCTGGCTCCTTCTCTCCCGTGTCAAACCGCGTAAAAAGGTGTAGGAGTCAGGAGCAGGAGCAGGAGCAAGGAGCTGGAGCCGGAGCAGGAACAGGAGCAGGAGCAGCAGGAGCAGTGGCAGCGGCAGCAGTGGCAGGAGCAGCATCAGCATGCTGACGAGGTGGCCGAGTGGTGAAGGCGATGGACTGCTAATCCATTGTGCTCTGCACGCGTGGGTTCGAATCCCATCCTCGTCGGCCAGCCCAACAATGGTCAGAGTTTCTGAGTGTGAGCAGCTCGATGTGTGCCCCCAAGTAAGCCTTTGTTTTGAGAAGAGAGTTGCCTGAAAAGAACTTGCAAGGTTCTGAAGTGGCTCAGGACACACCTCAACCTCTTCTGTCTCCACACAGGCCAGAGGAACAAGGAGGGAAAGAAGGAGGGTCCAGGGAACTCGCAGGATGGCCAGCCTCTCCTCAGTCCCTGGGAAGATGATAGAGCAAAACGTCCTGGAAGTAGTTTCCAAACATAGCTAGCCCAGGAAGGTGGTTGGGAGTAGTAAGCATGGATTTACAAAGGAGAAGTCATGCTTAACCAAGCTGGTAGCCTTCTACGGTGAGGTGACTAGCTTAGCTTGGTGGAGCAGGGAAGAGCAGTGGATGTTGTTTACCTTGCCTTTCAGTAAGGCTCAACCAGCCACGGGAACGAAAAACAAAATACGCGTACACCACTTTCTGTCACAGCACGTTTCAAGTAAGATTTTTTTTCTCTTTTTATGGGAGGCATTGTGCTCTTATCTGTTCTCAGAATCTCAGAATCGTTGGGGTTGGGAGGGACCTCCTGGGATCCTTCAGTCCAAGCCAACCGCTCCAGCAGGGTCAACTTGAGCTGGTTGCTTAGCACATAGTCCAGCTGGGTTTTGAGTATCTCCACGGATGGAGACTCCACAACCTCTCTGGGCAACCTGGTCCGCTGTTTGACCCGCCTCACAGTAAGAAAGTGGTTTCTTGCCTTGAGATGGAATTTCATGTGGTTTAATCTGTGCCCATTGCCTCTTGCGCTGCCGGTTGGTACTACTGAGAAGAGTGTGGCTCCCTCTTCATTGCCTTCCATCAGGTATGGGAAGAATCCCAGCTCTCACAGCCTCCCCTCATACTTCAGACACACCGAGCCCTTAGCCAGTTTTGTGACAAAGCAGGGATCTGCAGGGAAGACCCGTGTGGAGGCCGGAGTAGCCAGCAGCCAGCCCATGCCACCAAGGGATGTGCTGTCCCGGGTGCTCAGGAGCGACTTGGCAGGGGTCAGGGGGGACAGGGACGATCCAGCGTGGTTATGAAAGGCACAGAGGTGGCTGGAACCGCTTCCTGCCCACACGACCTCCCCTCTCTTACACACGTTTGCGCTTCTGCCTCTCTGGCCACCTGCCTTGCTCTCCCAGTCCCTGGACGTTTCCTGGGGATATCCCTTCCCCACGACCGCGGGGCTCTTGCTCTCCCCACCTTGCTCTCCTCTGGGCACGCTTCCCAGTAGTTTTGCAACTTCTAAGGATGCCTCGTGGCTCATGGTGATCAGCACCTGTGAGCAGCGTGCCTGGACGCGCCAGCGTGCAAACAAGATGTGAGAAGAGGAGAGTGGGCTTTGGCCAAGGGGCTCAGAGCTCAGAATGCTGCTGACCCCACCCCCCTACGCAACACCCCACCCCCCCCCACCCCCCGCCAGCCTCGCATATCCCTAAGGCCTGCGAGCCAGGTAGAGGGGACCACTGCCCCCGCTGCCAGCCCAGTTGGGTCTGAATCCAGAGGGAGAGTCTGTGGGAGATGAGAAAGGGGCTGCCTGCTGCGGAGAGGTCAGCTTCTTCATCGGCACCTTAACCTCACCTGGACAGCCTCAGGGAAGAGAAGAAGAGCAGAACTCTTTCTCATCGACAGACGAGCTTGGCGGTTTGGACAGACCAGAAGGATCCCTTTCTGTTTGGTGGCTGCTGAGCCCAGGAGCCCAGCAGAGCTCAGGCTGCCACAGCTCCATGCCCCTAGGCCCAGCCAGCAGCGAGGCTGAGCATGCCTCCCAGGAGGCACACACACCCCTCCACCAATCCATGTGTACAACCCGTAGACACACGGCCGACCACACCGCCCAACAAAGGGCACTGAGAGCCTCATCCAGGTCCCCTTTCTGGCCAGGCAAGCATCCTCAACAGCAAACGATGCCTGAGTGACAGCCATGTTCTCCCATCTTCCCTCTACTTTTGCCACGTTCCTTCCTCCCAGTTCCAGCCTGGACCCTCCCTCCCTCCACCTCTGGTTCCTCCCGCAAAACATCCCATGCTGAGTCTCGTGCTGTCCTGTGATGCTCTTCCCCTGCACTCATCACAGTTTTCCAGTACTTAGAGGCCGCTGCAAAGAGGACGGAGACTCTCTCTTAACAAAGAGACGCATGGAGAGGACAGGGAGCACCTGGGAGGGGTTTCACCTTGATGTAAGAAAGACATTTTCTACAGTGAGGACAACCATTCGCTGCAACGGCCTCCCCAGGGACATGCTAGAGTCCCCATGACCGGAGGTTTTCAAGATGCCATTGGACAGGATGCTAGATAATCCCATGCAGGCTCCCTTTCCCGCAAAAGGTTGGACCGGATGGTCTTTTGAGGTCCCTTCCAATCAGGGCGATTCTATGATTGTATGACTATTTGGGAGAAACCCGTAGTTCTACCAAGGGAGGAACTCTTTTGGGCACTCAGCCGGCTGGGATTGGAGAAGAGGGGAGAACGAAACATGACTCTCTTGCAAAGCTGATGCCCAATGTCTTTAATGAGAAAAATCACAGGAAGATGGAAGAGGCGAGAGCTTAAGCAATGCCTTTTGGAGGCTGAGTAAAGCTCAGAGAAGTGCTGCCGTCCAAAGGAAAACCTCCACGCCAGGGGTGCTGCTTTTCCTTTTCCCCTTCAAGGCTCTGGCAAGTCATGCATCACCTAGACCCATTGGCACGGAAGGAAGGAGGAGGCATCGCATGGGGAGCATAAGGCGAAGCAGAGCAAGGCGGGGAAAGAGAGGGGCTTCCCTGGGAAGAGTCGGAAGGCCAGCGCGGGCCCCTTCCTCCAGGCGGAGCGGTTGGGAGCTCGGCTCCTCTGCAGACCATGGCCGCGCTCTCCGGGCTGGCTCCAGGGCTTTCCTGGCGGCTCCTGGCGCTCGACCGACCACGGGCCGGCAATCCACGGGCTTCAGCATAAGAGATTGCCCCGTCCCAGAGGCCCGCAGAGCCCACGGCCCAGACCGGACCACCCAAAGCCCCCCAGCCCCAGGGAGCCCCCAGAAGCGATGGGCACACTGCCAGCGCTGAGAGAGCTCCCCACGGCAGCTGACGCGGTGGACCCCACGGCTGTGCTCTGAGGGAAGGAGCTGAGGATTGGGCCCGGCAGCGTCACCAGGACTGGCGGGGGCTGGATCGCAACGCTGGAGTCGGCGCACCGGGTGACGCACGGCTCGTTGCAGCTGTTGGCAAGCGGGGTTGGGCCGCAGGCAGCTGGCAGGCACGGGCTGTAGCACGACATGTCTCGCGGAGGGAGGTGACCCTGCAAGACCGGGAGGGAGCAGAGGGCGTTAGCTGTCGAGCCCTTTCAGACCCGCAGCTCGGCTCCTCTGAGAGCGAACAGTTGCGTGGGTAGGGTCAGATCTCCCTGGGAAGTTCCTTTCCGTGCCAGGAGTGGCCAAGGCAGGTCGCTGCACTGTGGATGGGGGAGGAAGCACCTGGTGACCGGTCAGACGGTACTGGACGTCCAGCCTCAGACGTCAGCAGAGGCCCTGCTACAGAAGAGCCCAACTGACTGACTCCCTCTCGGAAGGGAACAAAGCCTTCCCTCTTCCCTCACCAACGCACCTCCCGGAAGAGGGCAGCACAGTGTATTTTCAAGCCTGGACCACGTACCAGAGGGAGCATGCACAGAAGGGAAGCAGTCCCCCTGACAGAAATCCCACCAGCAGGAAGAGAAGGAGTGAGTTCAGACTTACCAAGTTCACCGCGGAGAGCAAGGGAAGAGATGTGGATGGAAGGGCCTGGAGTGGCACAGGCTTTTTATCTGGTGAGCTAGTGCCTGAGGAGACCTGAAACACACCTTCTTTGTGAAGCACGTAAACAAAGAGCAATTTGAGGCTTGCAAAGCACAGCCAGGAGATGAAGAACTTGTCTCTTTCATCTGAAAGGTCTGGCTTGCATTTCCCTATTGGGTGAGAGCACGGTGATGCATTAGACGCTGGCTCCTCAAAGCAACGGTCATCTGAGGTCCCATGCCAGGTCCCAGGAACGGGTTTCAGTAGCTCCAGGCCCTGCATGTGGGTTGTGCCCATCCTTGCTGGGGAACGTGACTACCACTCTCAGCCAGGCCTTCAGCTGTGGAGCCCTCCTGACGAAGGCCACTCACGTGGGTCTCCTGCTGAAGGGCTGAGGCTGACCCTGAGAAACACAAGGCCCCACAGGGCCGTGGAAGGGCTCAGCAATCGGCCAAGCCCCGGCTGGATGCCTGTCCGGCCGAGGGACACGGAAAGGAGGGGACTCAGATCCCCAGAGGTGGTTGGAAGGTGAACGCCAGAGAAGGACCCTCTCTGAGATGGAGAGACGGGCCACTGTGTGAAGGGATGGGGGCACTGGGACCATTCCCAGAGGTGGCCAGGTAGCTCTGTGGTGGCCTCAAAACAAAGGAAAAAAGGGGGAGGGGGGCGGGGCGGGGGGAGGTCTTGTTCTACGGAAATCAGTCCATTGTCATTCTCAAAATTCTCATTCTCAAAGAGGGCAGGCAGTCAGTGCCAAGGGTGCAAGGTCAAAGTGGCTGAGGAGTGAACTCACAGGCATTTGACTGAGGGTGCTTTTCACTTTTCGCAAGGCTGGTTGCCTTGTGAAAAGTCCTGAGAAGGACACGCCCTCTTGTGGCTGCAGTTCAAAGCAGAAGGCGTCTTGCGGAGCAAGGATGGGCCTGTGCTGTCCGCTTCCTGCCCTCAGGTGTTACCACACGCCTGCTGGGGCAGGTGGATGCATGCGCCCTCTCCCGCTGCCTCAGCTTTGCTCAGGCGCAGCAAATGCCAGGCTCCTCATTGCGGTAGAGGAATGCCTCCCCACCCTTCCCGCACTCAGCAGCGGGGCAGGATGGCAGGCCAAGGAGGAGAGCAGCCCAGCGACGGTACTCACCGCCTGCTGTGGTGGAGCTGTGACGGGCTGTGTCACGCTCCTGTCTGGTGGCAAAGGAGGCTACGTGAGGAGCAGAGTGTCTGTCCTGGCCTCTGCTCCTCTTTGCACGACCTCTCAATTGCCAGAAGGGAGAGCAGAGAGGGAGGAGCAGCAAGGCTGTTCTTCAAGAAGAAGAAGAAGAAGAAGAAGAAGAAGAAGAAGAGGAGGAGGAGGAGGAAGAAGAAGAAGAAGAAGCAGAAGAAGGAGGAGGAGGAGGAGGAGGAGGAGGAGGAGGAGGAGGAGGAGGAGGAGGAGGAGGAGAAGTTCTCTCTTTACCCACCGCGGCCTTTGGCACTTGCTGGTGCACAATAGTAGTTCGAGCGCTAATCCGTTAGTGCACCAGCCGGGAGCAGAGCAGCCATAGGGCAGGTCGTCCCATTTGGGGAGCTTCCCTCGGGGCTGGTTCGTGCTGGCAGCTTCCTCCGCGGAGACTGCTGTGGGCAACCCGTGCCTCTTCTGCGGGGCTGGGCCATGTCTCAAAGGGCCACATCTCGGGTCTTTGGGGGCCGGAAGAGACAGGCAGCCACTTCCCCACCCTTCAGTTGAGAACATGCTGGGGGTCGAGTGCCTCGCAAGTTCCTCACAGAGCCTCATAGCCTTTCAGGAGGGAGCATCACTGGCTGCTTTGTCAGTGCACTTCCAGTTCCACCTGGAAGAGCGGCACGAGGGGCTGCCTCCCACGCTGGCGCCATACTGACTCCTGGGACCTGTTTCGGCCTGTACGGAGGGAGCACGTTTCTGCTGTGAGCTGTGGCACTGGGTCGACCGTCCCGGCAGGATGGCACGACAGCCCCAGAGCACAGCCCTGCTGGAAACAACGGCAGAAGGGAGACAGAGCCCTCAATCCTTTGCAGGACAAGGCAACATCCCCCTTCCAAGACCCTTCCCCAAACGGCACGGCCGCTCGGGTGAGAGCATGGCCCATCTTCCCAAGAAGCACGGGCAGTGGGAGGCTTTTTCCAGGCAGCTCTCAGGGCTGGCGACACGCGCCTGGCCTTTGAGCTGCCCCAGACCTTTCCAGACCGGCACAGTCTCCTCTATGCCTCGTAGGGTAGCAGGGAGCACCACCTGGTGCCACTCAGCGGCTGCAGCCACTGAGTCCGGTGGTCTGTCACAACGGTCCGTCAAAAAAGCAGGCTCCCCAGGTCCTGGACACATAGGGGCGGCAACTTTCCTCAGTTTGGTCTGTGCTCCAGAAACGTCCGGGAGCGGGAACGTCGGGGCACGTCCGTGCTGTCCTTCTCTGGCAGCTGTTTCACCAAGGAGCATGACAGGATCTCAAGGAGTCACCAAGTGGTTGGGCAAGATGCTAACAGCCATGACAACGCTGTACAAAAAGCTGCATTTCTGCAGGAATGCGGACGTGAGGTTGCGCCTAGGGTCCTCTGCACGTCTGAATCCTTGTCCCCCGGAGCCCCCGATGCTAGCACGTGGATGATTTGCACCGAGGTGGGGCTGAGGTCTCTCATACTGCCTTGGCACTTTTTGGTGACTCACAGGTGACTCCGAGGTGGTCTGCTGGTGCCACCTTGCAATTAAAGGGACCCGAATGTGCCAATCCATCCCTGCCAGGGATGAGCCAGGGAAAACAAGCCAGACCCTCTGGGTCAGTGACCTGAACAAGCCAGCCGGCAATGATGCAAAGATGACTGTTGTTTGGGAAGACTGCGCCGAAGCAGACAGGCCCACTTGGCGATGGCTCACTTTCAGGCACGAGTCAGCAGGCTCCTTCACGGCTCTGCAGGGCCACGTTGAGCCGTTGCTTCTCCTCGGGAGAGCAACGAGTAAAGTCGTGGCAGGCAAGGCAAGGGCTGTGCAGTTCCCAGAGAAAACACTCTGGCCTTTCCTGACTGCAGACAGCAGCTGAACTGCGGGGCTCCCTTTGCACGGCTGGAAAGTGTGTGCGTCTCCGAGGCCTGAGGGGAGCAGAGATCTGCCACCGAGTAGCCTGATCCACTCCAGCAATGGCCTGAGTGGACACACATCCCTGCGCACAACGGGGTTTCTCTGCAGACCGCAGGAGGGCCTTGTATGACCATCGCCTTCCAATCACCCCGCGGGGGTCTGAGTCTCCTCGGTTCTCTGTCCCTCAGCAGAACAGCCATCCCGCAGAGGCTCCCCTGGGCTCTGAGCAACTCCATAGCCTGCAGGCGCTGGTGTTGCTCAGGGTCGGCCTCAGCCAGTCAGAGAGAGACCCTTCTGAGTGGCCTTCAGGTGTGCTCCACAGGCAAAGTCCGATGTAAGTGGTGGCCACGTTCCCCGGGAAGGGCGGGGCGCGCACAACTCCTGCTCATGGCCTGAATCTGCTGCGAGGCTTCACCAGCAACTGGAATGACACCTCAAACGAGTGCTGGTCTGGGGAAGAAACATAATTGCTATCAACAAAATCACTTGAGTGCTACCCGGCATGAAAAGGGAGCCAAGCGTTTCAGGCAAAGGAGGCGTGTCTTTCATCTACCAGCAGAGCTCTGAGGAGCCAAAATTGCTGTTTCTCAACACGCTTCATGTTTGTGCCATTTTTCAGCTCCCCTGGGGCTCTGGGCCGCAGTATAAAAGTGTGCCCGACTCCCAGCTCCTCTGTCGTGCCTTCCTCTGCTCTGTGAAGTTGGTAAGTCCCAATTCATTTTGCCTCTTGTCTCCTCGCTTGGCAGGACAGTTTTTGTGGAGAGGGCTGCATGCATTTTGCCTCCCTTGTCCTCGGTGAATGGTCTAGGACGTGAAACAGGGCATTGGTTGGTTTCTTTGCCAGACGTCGTTCTTTCCAAGGCTCAGGACGTACGGCCAGCACTCCCTAAGCAATGGCCGGCCACTTCCTCCACCATCCGCAGTTCAGCAATGCTCCTTTTGCGTTCCTGGCATGACGAGGAGCTTCCTTGACTCGTGCCCCATCGCAAATCTCTCTCCGCTGAGCTCCCAGGCGCTGCCTGTCCTCAGAGGAGCCGAGCTGCGGGTCTGAAAGGGCTCGACAGCTAACGCCCTCTGCTCCCTCCCGGTCTTGCAGGGTCGCCTCCCTCCGCGAGACATGTCGTGCTACAGCCCGTGCCTGCCAGCTGCCTGCGGCCCAACCCCGCTTGCCAACAGCTGCAACGAGCCGTGCGTCACCCGGTGCGCCGACTCCAGCGTTGCGATCCAGCCCCCGCCAGTCCTGGTGACGCTGCCGGGCCCAATCCTCAGCTCCTTCCCTCAGAGCACAGCCGTGGGGTCCACCGCGTCAGCTGCCGTGGGGAGCTCTCTCAGCGCTGGCAGTGTGCCCATCGCTTCTGGGGGCTCCCTGGGGCTGGGGGGCTTTGGGTGGTCCGGTCTGGGCCGTGGGCTCTGCGGGCCTCTGGGACGGGGCAATCTCTTATGCTGAAGCCCGTGGATTGCCGGCCCGTGGTCGGTCGAGCGCCAGGAGCCGCCAGGAAAGCCCTGGAGCCAGCCCGGAGAGCGCGGCCATGGTCTGCAGAGGAGCCGAGCTCCCAACCGCTCCGCCTGGAGGAAGGGGCCCACGCTGGCCTTCCGACTCTTCCCAGGGAAGCCCCTCTCTTTCCCCGCCTTGCTCTGCTTCGCCTTATGCTCCCCATGCGATGCCTCCTCCTTCCTTCCGTGCCAATGGGTCTAGGTGATGCATGACTTGCCAGAGCCTTGAAGGGGAAAAGGAAAAGCAGCACCCCTGGCGTGGAGGTTTTCCTTTGGACGGCAGCACTTCTCTGAGCTTTACTCAGCCTCCAAAAGGCATTGCTTAAGCTCTCGCCTCTTCCATCTTCCTGTGATTTTTCTCATTAAAGACATTGGGCATCAGCTTTGCAAGAGAGTCATGTTTCGTTCTCCCCTCTTCTCCAATCCCAGCCGGCTGAGTGCCCAAAAGAGTTCCTCCCTTGGTAGAACTACGGGTTTCTCCCAAATAGTCATACAATCATAGAATCGCCCTGATTGGAAGGGACCTCAAAAGACCATCCGGTCCAACCTTTTGCGGGAAAGGGAGCCTGCATGGGATTATCTAGCATCCTGTCCAATGGCATCTTGAAAACCTCCGGTCATGGGGACTCTAGCATGTCCCTGGGGAGGCCGTTGCAGCGAATGGTTGTCCTCACTGTAGAAAATGTCTTTCTTACATCAAGGTGAAACCCCTCCCAGGTGCTCCCTGTCCTCTCCATGCGTCTCTTTGTTAAGAGAGAGTCTCCGTCCTCTTTGCAGCGGCCTCTAAGTACTGGAAAACTGTGATGAGTGCAGGGGAAGAGCATCACAGGACAGCACGAGACTCAGCATGGGATGTTTTGCGGGAGGAACCAGAGGTGGAGGGAGGGAGGGTCCAGGCTGGAACCGGGAGGAAGGAACGTGGCAAAAGTAGAGGGAAGATGGGAGAACATGGCTGTCACTCAAGCATCGTTTGCTGTTGAGGATGCTTGCCTGGCCAGAAAGGGGACCTGGATGAGGCTCTCAGTGCCCTTTGTTGGGCGGTGTGGTCGGCCGTGTGTCTACGGGTTGTACACATGGATTGGTGGAGGGGTGTGTGTGCCTCCTGGGAGGCATGCTCAGCCTCGCTGCTGGCTGGGCCTAGGGGCATGGAGCTGTGGCAGCCTGAGCTCTGCTGGGCTCCTGGGCTCAGCAGCCACCAAACAGAAAGGGATCCTTCTGGTCTGTCCAAACCGCCAAGCTCGTCTGTCGATGAGAAAGAGTTCTGCTCTTCTTCTCTTCCCTGAGGCTGTCCAGGTGAGGTTAAGGTGCCGATGAAGAAGCTGACCTCTCCGCAGCAGGCAGCCCCTTTCTCATCTCCCACAGACTCTCCCTCTGGATTCAGACCCAACTGGGCTGGCAGCGGGGGCAGTGGTCCCCTCTACCTGGCTCGCAGGCCTTAGGGATATGCGAGGCTGGCGGGGGGTGGGGGGGGGTGGGGTGTTGCGTAGGGGGGTGGGGTCAGCAGCATTCTGAGCTCTGAGCCCCTTGGCCAAAGCCCACTCTCCTCTTCTCACATCTTGTTTGCACGCTGGCGCGTCCAGGCACGCTGCTCACAGGTGCTGATCACCATGAGCCACGAGGCATCCTTAGAAGTTGCAAAACTACTGGGAAGCGTGCCCAGAGGAGAGCAAGGTGGGGAGAGCAAGAGCCCCGCGGTCGTGGGGAAGGGATATCCCCAGGAAACGTCCAGGGACTGGGAGAGCAAGGCAGGTGGCCAGAGAGGCAGAAGCGCAAACGTGTGTAAGAGAGGGGAGGTCGTGTGGGCAGGAAGCGGTTCCAGCCACCTCTGTGCCTTTCATAACCACGCTGGATCGTCCCTGTCCCCCCTGACCCCTGCCAAGTCGCTCCTGAGCACCCGGGACAGCACATCCCTTGGTGGCATGGGCTGGCTGCTGGCTACTCCGGCCTCCACACGGGTCTTCCCTGCAGATCCCTGCTTTGTCACAAAACTGGCTAAGGGCTCGGTGTGTCTGAAGTATGAGGGGAGGCTGTGAGAGCTGGGATTCTTCCCATACCTGATGGAAGGCAATGAAGAGGGAGCCACACTCTTCTCAGTAGTACCAACCGGCAGCGCAAGAGGCAATGGGCACAGATTAAACCACATGAAATTCCATCTCAAGGCAAGAAACCACTTTCTTACTGTGAGGCGGGTCAAACAGCGGACCAGGTTGCCCAGAGAGGTTGTGGAGTCTCCATCCGTGGAGATACTCAAAACCCAGCTGGACTATGTGCTAAGCAACCAGCTCAAGTTGACCCTGCTGGAGCGGTTGGCTTGGACTGAAGGATCCCAGGAGGTCCCTCCCAACCCCAACGATTCTGAGATTCTGAGAACAGATAAGAGCACAATGCCTCCCATAAAAAGAGAAAAAAAATCTTACTTGAAACGTGCTGTGACAGAAAGTGGTGTACGCGTATTTTGTTTTTCGTTCCCGTGGCTGGTTGAGCCTTACTGAAAGGCAAGGTAAACAACATCCACTGCTCTTCCCTGCTCCACCAAGCTAAGCTAGTCACCTCACCGTAGAAGGCTACCAGCTTGGTTAA
Organism: Pelecanus crispus; assembly: GCF_030463565.1. NCBI lineage: Eukaryota > Metazoa > Chordata > Aves > Pelecaniformes > Pelecanidae > Pelecanus > Pelecanus crispus. The sequence continues at coordinate 14,779,660 of NC_134654.1, read as the reverse complement.
GCATGACTTCTCCTTTGTAAATCCATGCTTACTACTCCCAACCACCTTCCTGGGCTAGCTATGTTTGGAAACTACTTCCAGGACGTTTTGCTCTATCATCTTCCCAGGGACTGAGGAGAGGCTGGCCGTCCTGCGAGTTCCCTGGACCCTCCTTCTTTCCCTCCTTGTTCCTCTGGCCTGTGTGGAGACAGAAGAGGTTGAGGTGTGTCCTGAGCCACTTCAGAACCTTGCAAGTTCTTTTCAGGCAACTCTCTTCTCAAACAAAGGCTTACTTGGGGGCACACATCGAGCTGCTCACACTCAGAAACTCTGACCATTGTTGGGCTGGCCGACGAGGATGGGATTCGAACCCACGCGTGCAGAGCACATGGATTAGCAGTCCATCGCCTTCACCACTCGGCCACCTCGTCAGCATGCTGATGCTGCTCCTGCCACTGCTGCCGCTGCCACTGCTCCTGCTGCTCCTGCTCCTGTTCCTGCTCCGGCTCCAGCTCCTTGCTCCTGCTCCTGCTCCTGACTCCTACACCTTTTTACGCGGTTTGACACGGGAGAGAAGGAGCCAGCCTCCAGCTTTCGCCTTTTGGGGCTGCCTCCACTCTCCCGACAGCTGGGCTGAGCTCCGGGGACCTTTGGGAAATAGGTCTCAGCGTTCACATCAGAAAATGACTGAACAGCAGAGAGAGCCCCCCGCTCCTTCCCGGGAAGGAACACGGGAGAGTGAACCCGGAGTGGCTCAGCGCCTCCAAAGGACTTGAGCCTGACTTTGAGATCGATTTGTCGCCAGCCACGTTCCCCTCGCATTCTGGAAGGATACCACCAGCTCATATGGACAGGGGTCACTCACACTTGACTTGGTGGAGTTTCCACCAGGACAGAGCACGTGCCTCACGCTTGGCCGTGGCGCCTCTGTGCCGTTCCCCCTCGTGCTCACCCAGGATCCCATCACAGGCTGCTTCTCTCCCAGCACAGCTAACAGTCAGGAATGAAGAGGGAGCCGAGGGGCACCGGCCCCACTGCACACAACTCCTCTTTTTACCTGCCAGAGCTCCAGTGCTGCAGAGAGTTGAAACCACTGCGCTGGTCCCCTGAGCCCAGACCTCTCTGTGCCTTGAAGGTCACACCTTGAGCTGGGGGAAATGGTGCAGAGGCCAGGCTTGCTGCCCCTGGTGGATAACAGAAAGGTGGGTACGGGATTGCGCACCGTGGGATGGACACCGACGGCAGGGCCCTGGGAGCCTCTCTTTCTCCTCCGCCCGGTTAATTCCTGTCCTGGACAAAGGGGAGCGGTGCACAGCCTTGGGGGCTGGGACCAGAACCACTTGCACCCCGGACACTCCGAGTAGTTTCTCCAGCCCCAGCCCACCCCATGGGCCTGTAAGTGCGGAGACATGTGAACAAGGCTCTGCCACACTCCTTCCCCAGACTGCTGGCACTCCCCGCTGTGGATGCAAAAAATTCCTGGGATTCCCTTTCTGGGTTCTTAACAAAGACTTCCCTAACAAAGTAGCCAGGGCCATCATTGGCTCTCATTAATGCAGCGGTGTGTTGAGTCCCTGCTCTAATCAGTGCAGCACAGGGACATTCAACAGAAAATTCGGGCTTCCTTCATACTGTGTTTTGTGCCTGTCGAGGCGTGCCGATGAGTAATGGGGCTCCTTCCGCAAGAGCTCTCACCCCAAACCGGCCTTGTCACCATTGCTACGGGATGTCAGGGGCGAAAGACGAGGCGCTCTCGAGGCCAGGAACTACGGAGAAACCCGTAGTTCTACCAAGGGAGGAACTCTTTTGGGCACTCAGCCGGCTGGGATTGGAGAAGAGGGGAGAACGAAACATGACTCTCTTGCAAAGCTGATGCCCAATGTCTTTAATGAGAAAAATCACAGGAAGATGGAAGAGGCGAGAGCTTAAGCAATGCCTTTTGGAGGCTGAGTAAAGCTCAGAGAAGTGCTGCCGTCCAAAGGAAAACCTCCACGCCAGGGGTGCTGCTTTTCCTTTTCCCCTTCAAGGCTCTGGCAAGTCATGCATCACCTAGACCCATTGGCACGGAAGGAAGGAGGAGGCATCGCATGGGGAGCATAAGGCGAAGCAGAGCAAGGCGGGGAAAGAGAGGGGCTTCCCTGGGAAGAGTCGGAAGGCCAGCGCGGGCCCCTTCCTCCAGGCGGAGCGGTTGGGAGCTCGGCTCCTCTGCAGACCATGGCCGCGCTCTCCGGGCTGGCTCCAGGGCTTTCCTGGCGGCTCCTGGCGCTCGACCGACCACGGGCCGGCAATCCACGGGCTTCAGCATAAGAGATTGCCCCGTCCCAGAGGCCCGCAGAGCCCACGGCCCAGACCGGACCACCCAAAGCCCCCCAGCCCCAGGGAGCCCCCAGAAGCGATGGGCACACTGCCAGCGCTGAGAGAGCTCCCCACGGCAGCTGACGCGGTGGACCCCACGGCTGTGCTCTGAGGGAAGGAGCTGAGGATTGGGCCCGGCAGCGTCACCAGGACTGGCGGGGGCTGGATCGCAACGCTGGAGTCGGCGCACCGGGTGACGCACGGCTCGTTGCAGCTGTTGGCAAGCGGGGTTGGGCCGCAGGCAGCTGGCAGGCACGGGCTGTAGCACGACATGTCTCGCGGAGGGAGGCGACCCTGCAAGACCGGGAGGGAGCAGAGGGCGTTAGCTGTCGAGCCCTTTCAGACCCGCAGCTCGGCTCCTCTGAGAGCGAACAGTTGCGTGGGTAGGGTCAGATCTCCCTGGGAAGTTCCTTTCCGTGCCAGGAGTGGCCAAGGCAGGTCGCTGCACTGTGGATGGGGGAGGAAGCACCTGGTGACCGGTCAGACGGTACTGGACGTCCAGCCTCAGACGTCAGCAGAGGCCCTGCTACAGAAGAGCCCAACTGACTGACTCCCTCTCGGAAGGGAACAAAGCCTTCCCTCTTCCCTCACCAACGCACCTCCCGGAAGAGGGCAGCACAGTGTATTTTCAAGCCTGGACCACGTACCAGAGGGAGCATGCACAGAAGGGAAGCAGTCCCCCTGACAGAAATCCCACCAGCAGGAAGAGAAGGAGTGAGTTCAGACTTACCAAGTTCACCGCGGAGAGCAAGGGAAGAGATGTGGATGGAAGGGCCTGGAGTGGCACAGGCTTTTTATCTGGTGAGCTAGTGCCTGAGGAGACCTGAAACACACCTTCTTTGTGAAGCACGTAAACAAAGAGCAATTTGAGGCTTGCAAAGCACAGCCAGGAGATGAAGAACTTGTCTCTTTCATCTGAAAGGTCTGGCTTGCATTTCCCTGTTGGGTGAGAGCACGGTGATGCATTAGACGCTGGCTCCTCAAAGCAACGGTCATCTGAGGTCCCATGCCAGGTCCCAGGAACGGGTTTCAGTAGCTCCAGGCCCTGCATGTGGGTTGTGCCCATCCTTGCTGGGGAACGTGACTACCACTCTCAGCCAGGCCTTCAGCTGTGGAGCCCTCCTGACGAAGGCCACTCACGTGGGTCTCCTGCTGAAGGGCTGAGGCTGACCCTGAGAAACACAAGGCCCCACAGGGCCGTGGAAGGGCTCAGCAATCGGCCAAGCCCCGGCTGGATGCCTGTCCGGCCGAGGGACACGGAAAGGAGGGGACTCAGATCCCCAGAGGTGGTTGGAAGGTGAACGCCAGAGAAGGACCCTCTCTGAGATGGAGAGACGGGCCACTGTGTGAAGGGATGGGGGCACTGGGACCATTCCCAGAGGTGGCCAGGTAGCTCTGTGGTGGCCTCAAAACAAAGGAAAAAAGGGGGAGGGGGGCGGGGGCGGGGGAGGTCTTGTTCTACGGAAATCAGTCCATTGTCATTCTCAAAATTCTCATTCTCAAAGAGGGCAGGCAGTCAGTGCCAAGGGTGCAAGGTCAAAGTGGCTGAGGAGTGAACTCACAGGCATTTGACTGAGGGTGCTTTTCACTTTTCGCAAGGCTGGTTGCCTTGTGAAAAGTCCTGAGAAGGACACGCCCTCTTGTGGCTGCAGTTCAAAGCAGAAGGCGTCTTGCGGAGCAAGGATGGGCCTGTGCTGTCCGCTTCCTGCCCTCAGGTGTTACCACACGCCTGCTGGGGCAGGTGGATGCATGCGCCCTCTCCCCGCTGCCTCAGCTTTGCTCAGGCGCAGCAAATGCCAGGCTCCTCATTGCGGTAGAGGAATGCCTCCCCACCCTTCCCGCACTCAGCAGCGGGGCAGGATGGCAGGCCAAGGAGGAGAGCAGCCCAGCGACGGTACTTACCGCCTGCTGTGGTGGAGCTGTGACGGGCTGTGTCACGCTCCTGTCTGGTGGCAAAGGAGGCTACGTGAGGAGCAGAGTGTCTGTCCTGGCCTCTGCTCCTCTTGCACGACCTCTCAATTGCCAGAAGGGAGAGCAGAGAGGGAGGAGCAGCAAGGCTGTTCTTCAAGAAGAAGAAGAAGAAGAAGAAGAAGAAGAAGAAGAGGAGGAGGAGAGGAAGAAGAAGAAGAAGAAGCAGAAGAGGAGGAGGAGGAGGAGGAGGAGGAGGAGGAGGAGGAGGAGGAGGAGGAGAAGTTCTCTCTTTACCCACCGCGGCCTTTGGCACTTGCTGGTGCACAATAGTAGTTCGAGCGCTAATCCGTTAGTGCACCAGCCGGGAGCAGAGCAGCCATAGGGCAGGTCGTCCCATTTGGGGAGCTTCCCTCGGGGCTGGTTCGTGCTGGCAGCTTCCTCCGCGGAGACTGCTGTGGGCAACCCGTGCCTCTTCTGCGGGGCTGGGCCATGTCTCAAAGGGCCACATCTCGGGTCTTTGGGGGCCGGAAGAGACAGGCAGCCACTTCCCCACCCTTCAGTTGAGAACATGCTGGGGGTCGAGTGCCTCGCAAGTTCCTCACAGAGCCTCATAGCCTTTCAGGAGGGAGCATCACTGGCTGCTTTGTCAGTGCACTTCCAGTTCCACCTGGAAGAGCGGCACGAGGGGCTGCCTCCCACGCTGGCGCCATACTGACTCCTGGGACCTGTTTCGGCCTGTACGGAGGGAGCACGTTTCTGCTGTGAGCTGTGGCACTGGGTCGACCGTCCCGGCAGGATGGCACGACAGCCCCAGAGCACAGCCCTGCTGGAAACAACGGCAGAAGGGAGACAGAGCCCTCAATCCTTTGCAGGACAAGGCAACATCCCCCTTCCAAGACCCTTCCCCAAACGGCACGGCCGCTCGGGTGAGAGCATGGCCCATCTTCCCAAGAAGCACGGGCAGTGGGAGGCTTTTTCCAGGCAGCTCTCAGGGCTGGCGACACGCGCCTGGCCTTTGAGCTGCCCCAGACCTTTCCAGACCGGCACAGTCTCCTCTATGCCTCGTAGGGTAGCAGGGAGCACCACCTGGTGCCACTCAGCGGCTGCAGCCACTGAGTCCGGTGGTCTGTCACAACGGTCCGTCAAAAAAGCAGGCTCCCCAGGTCCTGGACACATAGGGGCGGCAACTTTCCTCAGTTTGGTCTGTGCTCCAGAAACGTCCGGGAGCGGGAACGTCGGGGCACGTCCGTGCTGTCCTTCTCTGGCAGCTGTTTCACCAAGGAGCATGACAGGATCTCAAGGAGTCACCAAGTGGTTGGGCAAGATGCTAACAGCCATGACAACGCTGTACAAAAAGCTGCATTTCTGCAGGAATGCGGACGTGAGGTTGCGCCTAGGGTCCTCTGCACGTCTGAATCCTTGTCCCCCAGAGCCCCCGATGCTAGCACGTGGATGATTTGCACCGAGGTGGGGCTGAGGTCTCTCATACTGCCTTGGCACTTTTTGGTGACTCACAGGTGACTCCGAGGTGGTCTGCTGGTGCCACCTTGCAATTAAAGGGACCCGAATGTGCCAATCCATCCCTGCCAGGGATGAGCCAGGGAAAACAAGCCAGACCCTCTGGGTCAGTGACCTGAACAAGCCAGCCGGCAATGATGCAAAGATGACTGTTGTTTGGGAAGACTGCGCCGAAGCAGACAGGCCCACTTGGCGATGGCTCACTTTCAGGCACGAGTCAGCAGGCTCCTTCACGGCTCTGCAGGGCCACGTTGAGCCGTTGCTTCTCCTCGGGAGAGCAACGAGTAAAGTCGTGGCAGGCAAGGCAAGGGCTGTGCAGTTCCCAGAGAAAACACTCTGGCCTTTCCTGACTGCAGACAGCAGCTGAACTGCGGGGCTCCCTTTGCACGGCTGGAAAGTGTGTGCGTCTCCGAGGCCTGAGGGGAGCAGAGATCTGCCACCGAGTAGCCTGATCCACTCCAGCAATGGCCTGAGTGGACACACATCCCTGCGCACAACGGGGTTTCTCTGCAGACCGCAGGAGGGCCTTGTATGACCATCGCCTTCCAATCACCCCGCGGGGGTCTGAGTCTCCTCGGTTCTCTGTCCCTCAGCAGAACAGCCATCCCGCAGAGGCTCCCCTGGGCTCTGAGCAACTCCATAGCCTGCAGGCGCTGGTGTTGCTCAGGGTCGGCCTCAGCCAGTCAGAGAGAGACCCTTCTGAGTGGCCTTCAGGTGTGCTCCACAGGCAAAGTCCGATGTAAGTGGTGGCCACGTTCCCCGGGAAGGGCGGGGCGCGCACAACTCCTGCTCATGGCCTGAATCTGCTGCGAGGCTTCACCAGCAACTGGAATGACACCTCAAACGAGTGCTGGTCTGGGGAAGAAAAGAAACATAATTGCTATCAACAAAATCACTTGAGTGCTACCCGGCATGAAAAGGGAGCCAAGCGTTTCAGGCAAAGGAGGCGTGTCTTTCATCTACCAGCAGAGCTCTGAGGAGCCAAAATTGCTGTTTCTCAACACGCTTCATGTTTGTGCCATTTTTCAGCTCCCCTGGGGCTCTGGGCCGCAGTATAAAAGTGTGCCCGACTCCCAGCTCCTCTGTCGTGCCTTCCTCTGCTCTGTGAAGTTGGTAAGTCCCAATTCATTTTGCCTCTTGTCTCCTCACTTGGCAGGACAGTTTTTGTGGAGAGGGCTGCATGCATTTTGCCTCCCTTGTCCTCGGTGAATGGTCTAGGACGAGAAACAGGGCATTGGTTGGTTTCTTTGCCAGACGTCGTTCTTTCCAAGGCTCAGGACGTACGGCCAGCACTCCCTAAGCAATGGCCGGCCACTTCCTCCACCATCCGCAGTTCAGCAATGCTCCTTTTGCGTTCCTGGCATGACGAGGAGCTTCCTTGACTCGTGCCCCATCGCAAATCTCTCTCCGCTGAGCTCCCAGGCGCTGCCTGTCCTCAGAGGAGCCGAGCTGCGGGTCTGAAAGGGCTCGACAGCTAACGCCCTCTGCTCCCTCCCGGTCTTGCAGGGTCGCCTCCCTCCGCGAGACATGTCGTGCTACAGCCCGTGCCTGCCAGCTGCCTGCGGCCCAACCCCGCTTGCCAACAGCTGCAACGAGCCGTGCGTCACCCGGTGCGCCGACTCCAGCGTTGCGATCCAGCCCCCGCCAGTCCTGGTGACGCTGCCGGGCCCAATCCTCAGCTCCTTCCCTCAGAGCACAGCCGTGGGGTCCACCGCGTCAGCTGCCGTGGGGAGCTCTCTCAGCGCTGGCAGTGTGCCCATCGCTTCTGGGGGCTCCCTGGGGCTGGGGGGCTTTGGGTGGTCCGGTCTGGGCCGTGGGCTCTGCGGGCCTCTGGGACGGGGCAATCTCTTATGCTGAAGCCCGTGGATTGCCGGCCCGTGGTCGGTCGAGCGCCAGGAGCCGCCAGGAAAGCCCTGGAGCCAGCCCGGAGAGCGCGGCCATGGTCTGCAGAGGAGCCGAGCTCCCAACCGCTCCGCCTGGAGGAAGGGGCCCGCGCTGGCCTTCCGACTCTTCCCAGGGAAGCCCCTCTCTTTCCCCGCCTTGCTCTGCTTCGCCTTATGCTCCCCATGCGATGCCTCCTCCTTCCTTCCGTGCCAATGGGTCTAGGTGATGCATGACTTGCCAGAGCCTTGAAGGGGAAAAGGAAAAGCAGCACCCCTGGCGTGGAGGTTTTCCTTTGGACGGCAGCACTTCTCTGAGCTTTACTCAGCCTCCAAAAGGCATTGCTTAAGCTCTCGCCTCTTCCATCTTCCTGTGATTTTTCTCATTAAAGACATTGGGCATCAGCTTTGCAAGAGAGTCATGTTTCGTTCTCCCCTCTTCTCCAATCCCAGCCGGCTGAGTGCCCAAAAGAGTTCCTCCCTTGGTAGAACTACGGGTTTCTCCGTAGTTCCTGGCCTCGAGAGCGCCTCGTCTTTCGCCCCTGACATCCCGTAGCAATGGTGACAAGGCCGGTTTGGGGTGAGAGCTCTTGCGGAAGGAGCCCCATTACTCATCGGCACGCCTCGACAGGCACAAAACACAGTATGAAGGAAGCCCGAATTTTCTGTTGAATGTCCCTGTGCTGCACTGATTAGAGCAGGGACTCAACACACCGCTGCATTAATGAGAGCCAATGATGGCCCTGGCTACTTTGTTAGGGAAGTCTTTGTTAAGAACCCAGAAAGGGAATCCCAGGAATTTTTTGCATCCACAGCGGGGAGTGCCAGCAGTCTGGGGAAGGAGTGTGGCAGAGCCTTGTTCACATGTCTCCGCACTTACAGGCCCATGGGGTGGGCTGGGGCTGGAGAAACTACTCGGAGTGTCCGGGGTGCAAGTGGTTCTGGTCCCAGCCCCCAAGGCTGTGCACCGCTCCCCTTTGTCCAGGACAGGAATTAACCGGGCGGAGGAGAAAGAGAGGCTCCCAGGGCCCTGCCGTCGGTGTCCATCCCACGGTGCGCAATCCCGTACCCACCTTTCTGTTATCCACCAGGGGCAGCAAGCCTGGCCTCTGCACCATTTCCCCCAGCTCAAGGTGTGACCTTCAAGGCACAGAGAGGTCTGGGCTCAGGGGACCAGCGCAGTGGTTTCAACTCTCTGCAGCACTGGAGCTCTGGCAGGTAAAAAGAGGAGTTGTGTGCAGTGGGGCCGGTGCCCCTCGGCTCCCTCTTCATTCCTGACTGTTAGCTGTGCTGGGAGAGAAGCAGCCTGTGATGGGATCCTGGGTGAGCACGAGGGGGAACGGCACAGAGGCGCCACGGCCAAGCGTGAGGCACGTGCTCTGTCCTGGTGGAAACTCCACCAAGTCAAGTGTGAGTGACCCCTGTCCATATGAGCTGGTGGTATCCTTCCAGAATGCGAGGGGAACGTGGCTGGCGACAAATCGATCTCAAAGTCAGGCTCAAGTCCTTTGGAGGCGCTGAGCCACTCCGGGTTCACTCTCCCGTGTTCCTTCCCGGGAAGGAGCGGGGGGCTCTCTCTGCTGTTCAGTCATTTTCTGATGTGAACGCTGAGACCTATTTCCCAAAGGTCCCCGGAGCTCAGCCCAGCTGTCGGGAGAGTGGAGGCAGCCCCAAAAGGCGAAAGCTGGAGGCTGGCTCCTTCTCTCCCGTGTCAAACCGCGTAAAAAGGTGTAGGAGTCAGGAGCAGGAGCAGGAGCAAGGAGCTGGAGCCGGAGCAGGAACAGGAGCAGGAGCAGCAGGAGCAGTGGCAGCGGCAGCAGTGGCAGGAGCAGCATCAGCATGCTGACGAGGTGGCCGAGTGGTGAAGGCGATGGACTGCTAATCCATTGTGCTCTGCACGCGTGGGTTCGAATCCCATCCTCGTCGGCCAGCCCAACAATGGTCAGAGTTTCTGAGTGTGAGCAGCTCGATGTGTGCCCCCAAGTAAGCCTTTGTTTTGAGAAGAGAGTTGCCTGAAAAGAACTTGCAAGGTTCTGAAGTGGCTCAGGACACACCTCAACCTCTTCTGTCTCCACACAGGCCAGAGGAACAAGGAGGGAAAGAAGGAGGGTCCAGGGAACTCGCAGGACGGCCAGCCTCTCCTCAGTCCCTGGGAAGATGATAGAGCAAAACGTCCTGGAAGTAGTTTCCAAACATAGCTAGCCCAGGAAGGTGGTTGGGAGTAGTAAGCATGGATTTACAAAGGAGAAGTCATGCTTAACCAAGCTGGTAGCCTTCTACGGTGAGGTGACTAGCTTAGCTTGGTGGAGCAGGGAAGAGCAGTGGATGTTGTTTACCTTGCCTTTCAGTAAGGCTCAACCAGCCACGGGAACGAAAAACAAAATACGCGTACACCACTTTCTGTCACAGCACGTTTCAAGTAAGATTTTTTTTCTCTTTTTATGGGAGGCATTGTGCTCTTATCTGTTCTCAGAATCTCAGAATCGTTGGGGTTGGGAGGGACCTCCTGGGATCCTTCAGTCGAAGCCAACCGCTCCAGCAGGGTCAACTTGAGCTGGTTGCTTAGCACATAGCCCAGCTGGGTTTTGAGTATCTCCAAGGATGGAGACTCCACAACCTCTCTGGGCAACCTGGTCCGCTGTTTGACCCGCCTCACAGTAAGAAAGTGGTTTCTTGCCTTGAGATGGAATTTCATGTGGTTTAATCTGTGCCCATTGCCTCTTGCGCTGCCGGTTGGTACTACTGAGAAGAGTGTGGCTCCCTCTTCATTGCCTTCCATCAGGTATGGGAAGAATCCCAGCTCTCACAGCCTCCCCTCATACTTCAGACACACCGAGCCCTTAGCCAGTTTTGTGACAAAGCAGGGATCTGCAGGGAAGACCCGTGTGGAGGCCGGAGTAGCCAGCAGCCAGCCCATGCCACCAAGGGATGTGCTGTCCCGGGTGCTCAGGAGCGACTTGGCAGGGGTCAGGGGGGACAGGGACGATCCAGCGTGGTTATGAAAGGCACAGAGGTGGCTGGAACCGCTTCCTGCCCACACGACCTCCCCTCTCTTACACACGTTTGCGCTTCTGCCTCTCTGGCCACCTGCCTTGCTCTCCCAGTCCCTGGACGTTTCCTGGGGATATCCCTTCCCCACGACCGCGGGGCTCTTGCTCTCCCCACCTTGCTCTCCTCTGGGCACGCTTCCCAGTAGTTTTGCAACTTCTAAGGATGCCTCGTGGCTCATGGTGATCAGCACCTGTGAGCAGCGTGCCTGGACGCGCCAGCGTGCAAACAAGATGTGAGAAGAGGAGAGTGGGCTTTGGCCAAGGGGCTCAGAGCTCAGAATGCTGCTGACCCCACCCCCCTACGCAACACCCCACCCCCCCCCACCCCCCGCCAGCCTCGCATATCCCTAAGGCCTGCGAGCCAGGTAGAGGGGACCACTGCCCCCGCTGCCAGCCCAGTTGGGTCTGAATCCAGAGGGAGAGTCTGTGGGAGATGAGAAAGGGGCTGCCTGCTGCGGAGAGGTCAGCTTCTTCATCGGCACCTTAACCTCACCTGGACAGCCTCAGGGAAGAGAAGAAGAGCAGAACTCTTTCTCATCGACAGACGAGCTTGGCGGTTTGGACAGACCAGAAGGATCCCTTTCTGTTTGGTGGCTGCTGAGCCCAGGAGCCCAGCAGAGCTCAGGCTGCCACAGCTCCATGCCCCTAGGCCCAGCCAGCAGCGAGGCTGAGCATGCCTCCCAGGAGGCACACACACCCCTCCACCAATCCATGTGTACAACCCGTAGACACACGGCCGACCACACCGCCCAACAAAGGGCACTGAGAGCCTCATCCAGGTCCCCTTTCTGGCCAGGCAAGCATCCTCAACAGCAAACGATGCTTGAGTGACAGCCATGTTCTCCCATCTTCCCTCTACTTTTGCCACGTTCCTTCCTCCCGGTTCTAGCCTGGACCCTCCCTCCCTCCACCTCTGGTTCCTCCCGCAAAACATCCCATGCTGAGTCTCGTGCTGTCCTGTGATGCTCTTCCCCTGCACTCATCACAGTTTTCCAGTACTTAGAGGCCGCTGCAAAGAGGACGGAGACTCTCTCTTAACAAAGAGACGCATGGAGAGGACAGGGAGCACCTGGGAGGGGTTTCACCTTGATGTAAGAAAGACATTTTCTACAGTGAGGACAACCATTCGCTGCAACGGCCTCCCCAGGGACATGCTAGAGTCCCCATGACCGGAGGTTTTCAAGATGCCATTGGACAGGATGCTAGATAATCCCATGCAGGCTCCCTTTCCCGCAAAAGGTTGGACCGGATGGTCTTTTGAGGTCCCTTCCAATCAGGGCGATTCTATGATTGTATGACTATTTGGGAGAAACCCGTAGTTCTACCAAGGGAGGAACTCTTTTGGGCACTCAGCCGGCTGGGATTGGAGAAGAGGGGAGAACGAAACATGACTCTCTTGCAAAGCTGATGCCCAATGTCTTTAATGAGAAAAATCACAGGAAGATGGAAGAGGCGAGAGCTTAAGCAATGCCTTTTGGAGGCTGAGTAAAGCTCAGAGAAGTGCTGCCGTCCAAAGGAAAACCTCCACGCCAGGGGTGCTGCTTTTCCTTTTCCCCTTCAAGGCTCTGGCAAGTCATGCATCACCTAGACCCATTGGCACGGAAGGAAGGAGGAGGCATCGCATGGGGAGCATAAGGCGAAGCAGAGCAAGGCGGGGAAAGAGAGGGGCTTCCCTGGGAAGAGTCGGAAGGCCAGCGCGGGCCCCTTCCTCCAGGCGGAGCGGTTGGGAGCTCGGCTCCTCTGCAGACCATGGCCGCGCTCTCCGGGCTGGCTCCAGGGCTTTCCTGGCGGCTCCTGGCGCTCGACCGACCACGGGCCGGCAATCCACGGGCTTCAGCATAAGAGATTGCCCCGTCCCAGAGGCCCGCAGAGCCCACGGCCCAGACCGGACCACCCAAAGCCCCCCAGCCCCAGGGAGCCCCCAGAAGCGATGGGCACACTGCCAGCGCTGAGAGAGCTCCCCACGGCAGCTGACGCGGTGGACCCCACGGCTGTGCTCTGAGGGAAGGAGCTGAGGATTGGGCCCGGCAGCGTCACCAGGACTGGCGGGGGCTGGATCGCAACGCTGGAGTCGGCGCACCGGGTGACGCACGGCTCGTTGCAGCTGTTGGCAAGCGGGGTTGGGCCGCAGGCAGCTGGCAGGCACGGGCTGTAGCACGACATGTCTCGCGGAGGGAGGCGACCCTGCAAGACCGGGAGGGAGCAGAGGGCGTTAGCTGTCGAGCCCTTTCAGACCCGCAGCTCGGCTCCTCTGAGAGCGAACAGTTGCGTGGGTAGGGTCAGATCTCCCTGGGAAGTTCCTTTCCGTGCCAGGAGTGGCCAAGGCAGGTCGCTGCACTGTGGATGGGGGAGGAAGCACCTGGTGACCGGTCAGACGGTACTGGACGTCCAGCCTCAGACGTCAGCAGAGGCCCTGCTACAGAAGAGCCCAACTGACTGACTCCCTCTCGGAAGGGAACAAAGCCTTCCCTCTTCCCTCACCAACGCACCTCCCGGAAGAGGGCAGCACAGTGTATTTTCAAGCCTGGACCACGTACCAGAGGGAGCATGCACAGAAGGGAAGCAGTCCCCCTGACAGAAATCCCACCAGCAGGAAGAGAAGGAGTGAGTTCAGACTTACCAAGTTCACCGCGGAGAGCAAGGGAAGAGATGTGGATGGAAGGGCCTGGAGTGGCACAGGCTTTTTATCTGGTGAGCTAGTGCCTGAGGAGACCTGAAACACACCTTCTTTGTGAAGCACGTAAACAAAGAGCAATTTGAGGCTTGCAAAGCACAGCCAGGAGATGAAGAACTTGTCTCTTTCATCTGAAAGGTCTGGCTTGCATTTCCCTATTGGGTGAGAGCACGGTGATGCATTAGACGCTGGCTCCTCAAAGCAACGGTCATCTGAGGTCCCATGCCAGGTCCCAGGAACGGGTTTCAGTAGCTCCAGGCCCTGCATGTGGGTTGTGCCCATCCTTGCTGGGGAACGTGACTACCACTCTCAGCCAGGCCTTCAGCTGTGGAGCCCTCCTGACGAAGGCCACTCACGTGGGTCTCCTGCTGAAGGGCTGAGGCTGACCCTGAGAAACACAAGGCCCCACAGGGCCGTGGAAGGGCTCAGCAATCGGCCAAGCCCCGGCTGGATGCCTGTCCGGCCGAGGGACACGGAAAGGAGGGGACTCAGATCCCCAGAGGTGGTTGGAAGGTGAACGCCAGAGAAGGACCCTCTCTGAGATGGAGAGACGGGCCACTGTGTGAAGGGATGGGGGCACTGGGACCATTCCCAGAGGTGGCCAGGTAGCTCTGTGGTGGCCTCAAAACAAAGGAAAAAAGGGGGAGGGGGGCGGGGCGGGGGGAGGTCTTGTTCTACGGAAATCAGTCCATTGTCATTCTCAAAATTCTCATTCTCAAAGAGGGCAGGCAGTCAGTGCCAAGGGTGCAAGGTCAAAGTGGCTGAGGAGTGAACTCACAGGCATTTGACTGAGGGTGCTTTTCACTTTTCGCAAGGCTGGTTGCCTTGTGAAAAGTCCTGAGAAGGACACGCCCTCTTGTGGCTGCAGTTCAAAGCAGAAGGCGTCTTGCGGAGCAAGGATGGGCCTGTGCTGTCCGCTTCCTGCCCTCAGGTGTTACCACACGCCTGCTGGGGCAGGTGGATGCATGCGCCCTCTCCCGCTGCCTCAGCTTTGCTCAGGCGCAGCAAATGCCAGGCTCCTCATTGCGGTAGAGGAATGCCTCCCCACCCTTCCCGCACTCAGCAGCGGGGCAGGATGGCAGGCCAAGGAGGAGAGCAGCCCAGCGACGGTACTCACCGCCTGCTGTGGTGGAGCTGTGACGGGCTGTGTCACGCTCCTGTCTGGTGGCAAAGGAGGCTACGTGAGGAGCAGAGTGTCTGTCCTGGCCTCTGCTCCTCTTTGCACGACCTCTCAATTGCCAGAAGGGAGAGCAGAGAGGGAGGAGCAGCAAGGCTGTTCTTCAAGAAGAAGAAGAAGAAGAAGAAGAAGAAGAAGAAGAGGAGGAGGAGGAGGAAGAAGAAGAAGAAGAAGCAGAAGAAGGAGGAGGAGGAGGAGGAGGAGGAGGAGGAGGAGGAGGAGGAGGAGGAGGAGGAGGAGAAGTTCTCTCTTTACCCACCGCGGCCTTTGGCACTTGCTGGTGCACAATAGTAGTTCGAGCGCTAATCCGTTAGTGCACCAGCCGGGAGCAGAGCAGCCATAGGGCAGGTCGTCCCATTTGGGGAGCTTCCCTCGGGGCTGGTTCGTGCTGGCAGCTTCCTCCGCGGAGACTGCTGTGGGCAACCCGTGCCTCTTCTGCGGGGCTGGGCCATGTCTCAAAGGGCCACATCTCGGGTCTTTGGGGGCCGGAAGAGACAGGCAGCCACTTCCCCACCCTTCAGTTGAGAACATGCTGGGGGTCGAGTGCCTCGCAAGTTCCTCACAGAGCCTCATAGCCTTTCAGGAGGGAGCATCACTGGCTGCTTTGTCAGTGCACTTCCAGTTCCACCTGGAAGAGCGGCACGAGGGGCTGCCTCCCACGCTGGCGCCATACTGACTCCTGGGACCTGTTTCGGCCTGTACGGAGGGAGCACGTTTCTGCTGTGAGCTGTGGCACTGGGTCGACCGTCCCGGCAGGATGGCACGACAGCCCCAGAGCACAGCCCTGCTGGAAACAACGGCAGAAGGGAGACAGAGCCCTCAATCCTTTGCAGGACAAGGCAACATCCCCCTTCCAAGACCCTTCCCCAAACGGCACGGCCGCTCGGGTGAGAGCATGGCCCATCTTCCCAAGAAGCACGGGCAGTGGGAGGCTTTTTCCAGGCAGCTCTCAGGGCTGGCGACACGCGCCTGGCCTTTGAGCTGCCCCAGACCTTTCCAGACCGGCACAGTCTCCTCTATGCCTCGTAGGGTAGCAGGGAGCACCACCTGGTGCCACTCAGCGGCTGCAGCCACTGAGTCCGGTGGTCTGTCACAACGGTCCGTCAAAAAAGCAGGCTCCCCAGGTCCTGGACACATAGGGGCGGCAACTTTCCTCAGTTTGGTCTGTGCTCCAGAAACGTCCGGGAGCGGGAACGTCGGGGCACGTCCGTGCTGTCCTTCTCTGGCAGCTGTTTCACCAAGGAGCATGACAGGATCTCAAGGAGTCACCAAGTGGTTGGGCAAGATGCTAACAGCCATGACAACGCTGTACAAAAAGCTGCATTTCTGCAGGAATGCGGACGTGAGGTTGCGCCTAGGGTCCTCTGCACGTCTGAATCCTTGTCCCCCGGAGCCCCCGATGCTAGCACGTGGATGATTTGCACCGAGGTGGGGCTGAGGTCTCTCATACTGCCTTGGCACTTTTTGGTGACTCACAGGTGACTCCGAGGTGGTCTGCTGGTGCCACCTTGCAATTAAAGGGACCCGAATGTGCCAATCCATCCCTGCCAGGGATGAGCCAGGGAAAACAAGCCAGACCCTCTGGGTCAGTGACCTGAACAAGCCAGCCGGCAATGATGCAAAGATGACTGTTGTTTGGGAAGACTGCGCCGAAGCAGACAGGCCCACTTGGCGATGGCTCACTTTCAGGCACGAGTCAGCAGGCTCCTTCACGGCTCTGCAGGGCCACGTTGAGCCGTTGCTTCTCCTCGGGAGAGCAACGAGTAAAGTCGTGGCAGGCAAGGCAAGGGCTGTGCAGTTCCCAGAGAAAACACTCTGGCCTTTCCTGACTGCAGACAGCAGCTGAACTGCGGGGCTCCCTTTGCACGGCTGGAAAGTGTGTGCGTCTCCGAGGCCTGAGGGGAGCAGAGATCTGCCACCGAGTAGCCTGATCCACTCCAGCAATGGCCTGAGTGGACACACATCCCTGCGCACAACGGGGTTTCTCTGCAGACCGCAGGAGGGCCTTGTATGACCATCGCCTTCCAATCACCCCGCGGGGGTCTGAGTCTCCTCGGTTCTCTGTCCCTCAGCAGAACAGCCATCCCGCAGAGGCTCCCCTGGGCTCTGAGCAACTCCATAGCCTGCAGGCGCTGGTGTTGCTCAGGGTCGGCCTCAGCCAGTCAGAGAGAGACCCTTCTGAGTGGCCTTCAGGTGTGCTCCACAGGCAAAGTCCGATGTAAGTGGTGGCCACGTTCCCCGGGAAGGGCGGGGCGCGCACAACTCCTGCTCATGGCCTGAATCTGCTGCGAGGCTTCACCAGCAACTGGAATGACACCTCAAACGAGTGCTGGTCTGGGGAAGAAACATAATTGCTATCAACAAAATCACTTGAGTGCTACCCGGCATGAAAAGGGAGCCAAGCGTTTCAGGCAAAGGAGGCGTGTCTTTCATCTACCAGCAGAGCTCTGAGGAGCCAAAATTGCTGTTTCTCAACACGCTTCATGTTTGTGCCATTTTTCAGCTCCCCTGGGGCTCTGGGCCGCAGTATAAAAGTGTGCCCGACTCCCAGCTCCTCTGTCGTGCCTTCCTCTGCTCTGTGAAGTTGGTAAGTCCCAATTCATTTTGCCTCTTGTCTCCTCGCTTGGCAGGACAGTTTTTGTGGAGAGGGCTGCATGCATTTTGCCTCCCTTGTCCTCGGTGAATGGTCTAGGACGTGAAACAGGGCATTGGTTGGTTTCTTTGCCAGACGTCGTTCTTTCCAAGGCTCAGGACGTACGGCCAGCACTCCCTAAGCAATGGCCGGCCACTTCCTCCACCATCCGCAGTTCAGCAATGCTCCTTTTGCGTTCCTGGCATGACGAGGAGCTTCCTTGACTCGTGCCCCATCGCAAATCTCTCTCCGCTGAGCTCCCAGGCGCTGCCTGTCCTCAGAGGAGCCGAGCTGCGGGTCTGAAAGGGCTCGACAGCTAACGCCCTCTGCTCCCTCCCGGTCTTGCAGGGTCGCCTCCCTCCGCGAGACATGTCGTGCTACAGCCCGTGCCTGCCAGCTGCCTGCGGCCCAACCCCGCTTGCCAACAGCTGCAACGAGCCGTGCGTCACCCGGTGCGCCGACTCCAGCGTTGCGATCCAGCCCCCGCCAGTCCTGGTGACGCTGCCGGGCCCAATCCTCAGCTCCTTCCCTCAGAGCACAGCCGTGGGGTCCACCGCGTCAGCTGCCGTGGGGAGCTCTCTCAGCGCTGGCAGTGTGCCCATCGCTTCTGGGGGCTCCCTGGGGCTGGGGGGCTTTGGGTGGTCCGGTCTGGGCCGTGGGCTCTGCGGGCCTCTGGGACGGGGCAATCTCTTATGCTGAAGCCCGTGGATTGCCGGCCCGTGGTCGGTCGAGCGCCAGGAGCCGCCAGGAAAGCCCTGGAGCCAGCCCGGAGAGCGCGGCCATGGTCTGCAGAGGAGCCGAGCTCCCAACCGCTCCGCCTGGAGGAAGGGGCCCACGCTGGCCTTCCGACTCTTCCCAGGGAAGCCCCTCTCTTTCCCCGCCTTGCTCTGCTTCGCCTTATGCTCCCCATGCGATGCCTCCTCCTTCCTTCCGTGCCAATGGGTCTAGGTGATGCATGACTTGCCAGAGCCTTGAAGGGGAAAAGGAAAAGCAGCACCCCTGGCGTGGAGGTTTTCCTTTGGACGGCAGCACTTCTCTGAGCTTTACTCAGCCTCCAAAAGGCATTGCTTAAGCTCTCGCCTCTTCCATCTTCCTGTGATTTTTCTCATTAAAGACATTGGGCATCAGCTTTGCAAGAGAGTCATGTTTCGTTCTCCCCTCTTCTCCAATCCCAGCCGGCTGAGTGCCCAAAAGAGTTCCTCCCTTGGTAGAACTACGGGTTTCTCCCAAATAGTCATACAATCATAGAATCGCCCTGATTGGAAGGGACCTCAAAAGACCATCCGGTCCAACCTTTTGCGGGAAAGGGAGCCTGCATGGGATTATCTAGCATCCTGTCCAATGGCATCTTGAAAACCTCCGGTCATGGGGACTCTAGCATGTCCCTGGGGAGGCCGTTGCAGCGAATGGTTGTCCTCACTGTAGAAAATGTCTTTCTTACATCAAGGTGAAACCCCTCCCAGGTGCTCCCTGTCCTCTCCATGCGTCTCTTTGTTAAGAGAGAGTCTCCGTCCTCTTTGCAGCGGCCTCTAAGTACTGGAAAACTGTGATGAGTGCAGGGGAAGAGCATCACAGGACAGCACGAGACTCAGCATGGGATGTTTTGCGGGAGGAACCAGAGGTGGAGGGAGGGAGGGTCCAGGCTGGAACCGGGAGGAAGGAACGTGGCAAAAGTAGAGGGAAGATGGGAGAACATGGCTGTCACTCAAGCATCGTTTGCTGTTGAGGATGCTTGCCTGGCCAGAAAGGGGACCTGGATGAGGCTCTCAGTGCCCTTTGTTGGGCGGTGTGGTCGGCCGTGTGTCTACGGGTTGTACACATGGATTGGTGGAGGGGTGTGTGTGCCTCCTGGGAGGCATGCTCAGCCTCGCTGCTGGCTGGGCCTAGGGGCATGGAGCTGTGGCAGCCTGAGCTCTGCTGGGCTCCTGGGCTCAGCAGCCACCAAACAGAAAGGGATCCTTCTGGTCTGTCCAAACCGCCAAGCTCGTCTGTCGATGAGAAAGAGTTCTGCTCTTCTTCTCTTCCCTGAGGCTGTCCAGGTGAGGTTAAGGTGCCGATGAAGAAGCTGACCTCTCCGCAGCAGGCAGCCCCTTTCTCATCTCCCACAGACTCTCCCTCTGGATTCAGACCCAACTGGGCTGGCAGCGGGGGCAGTGGTCCCCTCTACCTGGCTCGCAGGCCTTAGGGATATGCGAGGCTGGCGGGGGGTGGGGGGGGGTGGGGTGTTGCGTAGGGGGGTGGGGTCAGCAGCATTCTGAGCTCTGAGCCCCTTGGCCAAAGCCCACTCTCCTCTTCTCACATCTTGTTTGCACGCTGGCGCGTCCAGGCACGCTGCTCACAGGTGCTGATCACCATGAGCCACGAGGCATCCTTAGAAGTTGCAAAACTACTGGGAAGCGTGCCCAGAGGAGAGCAAGGTGGGGAGAGCAAGAGCCCCGCGGTCGTGGGGAAGGGATATCCCCAGGAAACGTCCAGGGACTGGGAGAGCAAGGCAGGTGGCCAGAGAGGCAGAAGCGCAAACGTGTGTAAGAGAGGGGAGGTCGTGTGGGCAGGAAGCGGTTCCAGCCACCTCTGTGCCTTTCATAACCACGCTGGATCGTCCCTGTCCCCCCTGACCCCTGCCAAGTCGCTCCTGAGCACCCGGGACAGCACATCCCTTGGTGGCATGGGCTGGCTGCTGGCTACTCCGGCCTCCACACGGGTCTTCCCTGCAGATCCCTGCTTTGTCACAAAACTGGCTAAGGGCTCGGTGTGTCTGAAGTATGAGGGGAGGCTGTGAGAGCTGGGATTCTTCCCATACCTGATGGAAGGCAATGAAGAGGGAGCCACACTCTTCTCAGTAGTACCAACCGGCAGCGCAAGAGGCAATGGGCACAGATTAAACCACATGAAATTCCATCTCAAGGCAAGAAACCACTTTCTTACTGTGAGGCGGGTCAAACAGCGGACCAGGTTGCCCAGAGAGGTTGTGGAGTCTCCATCCGTGGAGATACTCAAAACCCAGCTGGACTATGTGCTAAGCAACCAGCTCAAGTTGACCCTGCTGGAGCGGTTGGCTTGGACTGAAGGATCCCAGGAGGTCCCTCCCAACCCCAACGATTCTGAGATTCTGAGAACAGATAAGAGCACAATGCCTCCCATAAAAAGAGAAAAAAAATCTTACTTGAAACGTGCTGTGACAGAAAGTGGTGTACGCGTATTTTGTTTTTCGTTCCCGTGGCTGGTTGAGCCTTACTGAAAGGCAAGGTAAACAACATCCACTGCTCTTCCCTGCTCCACCAAGCTAAGCTAGTCACCTCACCGTAGAAGGCTACCAGCTTGGTTAAGCATGACTTCTCCTTTGTAAATCCATGCTTACTACTCCCAACCACCTTCCTGGGCTAGCTATGTTTGGAAACTACTTCCAGGACGTTTTGCTCTATCATCTTCCCAGGGACTGAGGAGAGGCTGGCCGTCCTGCGAGTTCCCTGGACCCTCCTTCTTTCCCTCCTTGTTCCTCTGGCCTGTGTGGAGACAGAAGAGGTTGAGGTGTGTCCTGAGCCACTTCAGAACCTTGCAAGTTCTTTTCAGGCAACTCTCTTCTCAAAACAAAGGCTTACTTGGGGGCACACATCGAGCTGCTCACACTCAGAAACTCTGACCATTGTTGGGCTGGCCGACGAGGATGGGATTCGAACCCACGCGTGCAGAGCACAATGGATTAGCAGTCCATCGCCTTCACCACTCGGCCACCTCGTCAGCATGCTGATGCTGCTCCTGCCACTGCTGCCGCTGCCACTGCTCCTGCTGCTCCTGCTCCTGTTCCTGCTCCGGCTCCAGCTCCTTGCTCCTGCT
The DNA here is from genome assembly GCF_030463565.1 of Pelecanus crispus. NCBI lineage: Eukaryota > Metazoa > Chordata > Aves > Pelecaniformes > Pelecanidae > Pelecanus > Pelecanus crispus. The sequence continues at coordinate 14,758,650 of NC_134654.1, read as the reverse complement.
CCTGCTCCTGACTCCTACACCTTTTTACGCGGTTTGACACGGGAGAGAAGGAGCCAGCCTCCAGCTTTCGCCTTTTGGGGCTGCCTCCACTCTCCCGACAGCTGGGCTGAGCTCCGGGGACCTTTGGGAAATAGGTCTCAGCGTTCACATCAGAAAATGACTGAACAGCAGAGAGAGCCCCCCGCTCCTTCCCGGGAAGGAACACGGGAGAGTGAACCCGGAGTGGCTCAGCGCCTCCAAAGGACTTGAGCCTGACTTTGAGATCGATTTGTCGCCAGCCACGTTCCCCTCGCATTCTGGAAGGATACCACCAGCTCATATGGACAGGGGTCACTCACACTTGACTTGGTGGAGTTTCCACCAGGACAGAGCACGTGCCTCACGCTTGGCCGTGGCGCCTCTGTGCCGTTCCCCCTCGTGCTCACCCAGGATCCCATCACAGGCTGCTTCTCTCCCAGCACAGCTAACAGTCAGGAATGAAGAGGGAGCCGAGGGGCACCGGCCCCACTGCACACAACTCCTCTTTTTACCTGCCAGAGCTCCAGTGCTGCAGAGAGTTGAAACCACTGCGCTGGTCCCCTGAGCCCAGACCTCTCTGTGCCTTGAAGGTCACACCTTGAGCTGGGGGAAATGGTGCAGAGGCCAGGCTTGCTGCCCCTGGTGGATAACAGAAAGGTGGGTACGGGATTGCGCACCGTGGGATGGACACCGACGGCAGGGCCCTGGGAGCCTCTCTTTCTCCTCCGCCCGGTTAATTCCTGTCCTGGACAAAGGGGAGCGGTGCACAGCCTTGGGGGCTGGGACCAGAACCACTTGCACCCCGGACACTCCGAGTAGTTTCTCCAGCCCCAGCCCACCCCATGGGCCTGTAAGTGCGGAGACATGTGAACAAGGCTCTGCCACACTCCTTCCCCAGACTGCTGGCACTCCCCGCTGTGGATGCAAAAAATTCCTGGGATTCCCTTTCTGGGTTCTTAACAAAGACTTCCCTAACAAAGTAGCCAGGGCCATCATTGGCTCTCATTAATGCAGCGGTGTGTTGAGTCCCTGCTCTAATCAGTGCAGCACAGGGACATTCAACAGAAAATTCGGGCTTCCTTCATACTGTGTTTTGTGCCTGTCGAGGCGTGCCGATGAGTAATGGGGCTCCTTCCGCAAGAGCTCTCACCCCAAACCGGCCTTGTCACCATTGCTACGGGATGTCAGGGGCGAAAGACGAGGCGCTCTCGAGGCCAGGAACTACGGAGAAACCCGTAGTTCTACCAAGGGAGGAACTCTTTTGGGCACTCAGCCGGCTGGGATTGGAGAAGAGGGGAGAACGAAACATGACTCTCTTGCAAAGCTGATGCCCAATGTCTTTAATGAGAAAAATCACAGGAAGATGGAAGAGGCGAGAGCTTAAGCAATGCCTTTTGGAGGCTGAGTAAAGCTCAGAGAAGTGCTGCCGTCCAAAGGAAAACCTCCACGCCAGGGGTGCTGCTTTTCCTTTTCCCCTTCAAGGCTCTGGCAAGTCATGCATCACCTAGACCCATTGGCACGGAAGGAAGGAGGAGGCATCGCATGGGGAGCATAAGGCGAAGCAGAGCAAGGCGGGGAAAGAGAGGGGCTTCCCTGGGAAGAGTCGGAAGGCCAGCGCGGGCCCCTTCCTCCAGGCGGAGCGGTTGGGAGCTCGGCTCCTCTGCAGACCATGGCCGCGCTCTCCGGGCTGGCTCCAGGGCTTTCCTGGCGGCTCCTGGCGCTCGACCGACCACGGGCCGGCAATCCACGGGCTTCAGCATAAGAGATTGCCCCGTCCCAGAGGCCCGCAGAGCCCACGGCCCAGACCGGACCACCCAAAGCCCCCCAGCCCCAGGGAGCCCCCAGAAGCGATGGGCACACTGCCAGCGCTGAGAGAGCTCCCCACGGCAGCTGACGCGGTGGACCCCACGGCTGTGCTCTGAGGGAAGGAGCTGAGGATTGGGCCCGGCAGCGTCACCAGGACTGGCGGGGGCTGGATCGCAACGCTGGAGTCGGCGCACCGGGTGACGCACGGCTCGTTGCAGCTGTTGGCAAGCGGGGTTGGGCCGCAGGCAGCTGGCAGGCACGGGCTGTAGCACGACATGTCTCGCGGAGGGAGGCGACCCTGCAAGACCGGGAGGGAGCAGAGGGCGTTAGCTGTCGAGCCCTTTCAGACCCGCAGCTCGGCTCCTCTGAGAGCGAACAGTTGCGTGGGTAGGGTCAGATCTCCCTGGGAAGTTCCTTTCCGTGCCAGGAGTGGCCAAGGCAGGTCGCTGCACTGTGGATGGGGGAGGAAGCACCTGGTGACCGGTCAGACGGTACTGGACGTCCAGCCTCAGACGTCAGCAGAGGCCCTGCTACAGAAGAGCCCAACTGACTGACTCCCTCTCGGAAGGGAACAAAGCCTTCCCTCTTCCCTCACCAACGCACCTCCCGGAAGAGGGCAGCACAGTGTATTTTCAAGCCTGGACCACGTACCAGAGGGAGCATGCACAGAAGGGAAGCAGTCCCCCTGACAGAAATCCCACCAGCAGGAAGAGAAGGAGTGAGTTCAGACTTACCAAGTTCACCGCGGAGAGCAAGGGAAGAGATGTGGATGGAAGGGCCTGGAGTGGCACAGGCTTTTTATCTGGTGAGCTAGTGCCTGAGGAGACCTGAAACACACCTTCTTTGTGAAGCACGTAAACAAAGAGCAATTTGAGGCTTGCAAAGCACAGCCAGGAGATGAAGAACTTGTCTCTTTCATCTGAAAGGTCTGGCTTGCATTTCCCTGTTGGGTGAGAGCACGGTGATGCATTAGACGCTGGCTCCTCAAAGCAACGGTCATCTGAGGTCCCATGCCAGGTCCCAGGAACGGGTTTCAGTAGCTCCAGGCCCTGCATGTGGGTTGTGCCCATCCTTGCTGGGGAACGTGACTACCACTCTCAGCCAGGCCTTCAGCTGTGGAGCCCTCCTGACGAAGGCCACTCACGTGGGTCTCCTGCTGAAGGGCTGAGGCTGACCCTGAGAAACACAAGGCCCCACAGGGCCGTGGAAGGGCTCAGCAATCGGCCAAGCCCCGGCTGGATGCCTGTCCGGCCGAGGGACACGGAAAGGAGGGGACTCAGATCCCCAGAGGTGGTTGGAAGGTGAACGCCAGAGAAGGACCCTCTCTGAGATGGAGAGACGGGCCACTGTGTGAAGGGATGGGGGCACTGGGACCATTCCCAGAGGTGGCCAGGTAGCTCTGTGGTGGCCTCAAAACAAAGGAAAAAAGGGGGAGGGGGGCGGGGCGGGGGGAGGTCTTGTTCTACGGAAATCAGTCCATTGTCATTCTCAAAATTCTCATTCTCAAAGAGGGCAGGCAGTCAGTGCCAAGGGTGCAAGGTCAAAGTGGCTGAGGAGTGAACTCACAGGCATTTGACTGAGGGTGCTTTTCACTTTTCGCAAGGCTGGTTGCCTTGTGAAAAGTCCTGAGAAGGACACGCCCTCTTGTGGCTGCAGTTCAAAGCAGAAGGCGTCTTGCGGAGCAAGGATGGGCCTGTGCTGTCCGCTTCCTGCCCTCAGGTGTTACCACACGCCTGCTGGGGCAGGTGGATGCATGCGCCCTCTCCCGCTGCCTCAGCTTTGCTCAGGCGCAGCAAATGCCAGGCTCCTCATTGCGGTAGAGGAATGCCTCCCCACCCTTCCCGCACTCAGCAGCGGGGCAGGATGGCAGGCCAAGGAGGAGAGCAGCCCAGCGACGGTACTTACCGCCTGCTGTGGTGGAGCTGTGACGGGCTGTGTCACGCTCCTGTCTGGTGGCAAAGGAGGCTACGTGAGGAGCAGAGTGTCTGTCCTGGCCTCTGCTCCTCTTTGCACGACCTCTCAATTGCCAGAAGGGAGAGCAGAGAGGGAGGAGCAGCAAGGCTGTTCTTCAAGAAGAAGAAGAAGAAGAAGAAGAAGAAGAAGAGGAGGAGGAGGAGGAAGAAGAAGAAGAAGAAGCAGAAGAAGGAGGAGGAGGAGGAGGAGGAGGAGGAGGAGGAGGAGGAGGAGGAGGAGGAGAAGTTCTCTCTTTACCCACCGCGGCCTTTGGCACTTGCTGGTGCACAATAGTAGTTCGAGCGCTAATCCGTTAGTGCACCAGCCGGGAGCAGAGCAGCCATAGGGCAGGTCGTCCCATTTGGGGAGCTTCCCTCGGGGCTGGTTCGTGCTGGCAGCTTCCTCCGCGGAGACTGCTGTGGGCAACCCGTGCCTCTTCTGCGGGGCTGGGCCATGTCTCAAAGGGCCACATCTCGGGTCTTTGGGGGCCGGAAGAGACAGGCAGCCACTTCCCCACCCTTCAGTTGAGAACATGCTGGGGGTCGAGTGCCTCGCAAGTTCCTCACAGAGCCTCATAGCCTTTCAGGAGGGAGCATCACTGGCTGCTTTGTCAGTGCACTTCCAGTTCCACCTGGAAGAGCGGCACGAGGGGCTGCCTCCCACGCTGGCGCCATACTGACTCCTGGGACCTGTTTCGGCCTGTACGGAGGGAGCACGTTTCTGCTGTGAGCTGTGGCACTGGGTCGACCGTCCCGGCAGGATGGCACGACAGCCCCAGAGCACAGCCCTGCTGGAAACAACGGCAGAAGGGAGACAGAGCCCTCAATCCTTTGCAGGACAAGGCAACATCCCCCTTCCAAGACCCTTCCCCAAACGGCACGGCCGCTCGGGTGAGAGCATGGCCCATCTTCCCAAGAAGCACGGGCAGTGGGAGGCTTTTTCCAGGCAGCTCTCAGGGCTGGCGACACGCGCCTGGCCTTTGAGCTGCCCCAGACCTTTCCAGACCGGCACAGTCTCCTCTATGCCTCGTAGGGTAGCAGGGAGCACCACCTGGTGCCACTCAGCGGCTGCAGCCACTGAGTCCGGTGGTCTGTCACAACGGTCCGTCAAAAAAGCAGGCTCCCCAGGTCCTGGACACATAGGGGCGGCAACTTTCCTCAGTTTGGTCTGTGCTCCAGAAACGTCCGGGAGCGGGAACGTCGGGGCACGTCCGTGCTGTCCTTCTCTGGCAGCTGTTTCACCAAGGAGCATGACAGGATCTCAAGGAGTCACCAAGTGGTTGGGCAAGATGCTAACAGCCATGACAACGCTGTACAAAAAGCTGCATTTCTGCAGGAATGCGGACGTGAGGTTGCGCCTAGGGTCCTCTGCACGTCTGAATCCTTGTCCCCCAGAGCCCCCGATGCTAGCACGTGGATGATTTGCACCGAGGTGGGGCTGAGGTCTCTCATACTGCCTTGGCACTTTTTGGTGACTCACAGGTGACTCCGAGGTGGTCTGCTGGTGCCACCTTGCAATTAAAGGGACCCGAATGTGCCAATCCATCCCTGCCAGGGATGAGCCAGGGAAAACAAGCCAGACCCTCTGGGTCAGTGACCTGAACAAGCCAGCCGGCAATGATGCAAAGATGACTGTTGTTTGGGAAGACTGCGCCGAAGCAGACAGGCCCACTTGGCGATGGCTCACTTTCAGGCACGAGTCAGCAGGCTCCTTCACGGCTCTGCAGGGCCACGTTGAGCCGTTGCTTCTCCTCGGGAGAGCAACGAGTAAAGTCGTGGCAGGCAAGGCAAGGGCTGTGCAGTTCCCAGAGAAAACACTCTGGCCTTTCCTGACTGCAGACAGCAGCTGAACTGCGGGGCTCCCTTTGCACGGCTGGAAAGTGTGTGCGTCTCCGAGGCCTGAGGGGAGCAGAGATCTGCCACCGAGTAGCCTGATCCACTCCAGCAATGGCCTGAGTGGACACACATCCCTGCGCACAACGGGGTTTCTCTGCAGACCGCAGGAGGGCCTTGTATGACCATCGCCTTCCAATCACCCCGCGGGGGTCTGAGTCTCCTCGGTTCTCTGTCCCTCAGCAGAACAGCCATCCCGCAGAGGCTCCCCTGGGCTCTGAGCAACTCCATAGCCTGCAGGCGCTGGTGTTGCTCAGGGTCGGCCTCAGCCAGTCAGAGAGAGACCCTTCTGAGTGGCCTTCAGGTGTGCTCCACAGGCAAAGTCCGATGTAAGTGGTGGCCACGTTCCCCGGGAAGGGCGGGGCGCGCACAACTCCTGCTCATGGCCTGAATCTGCTGCGAGGCTTCACCAGCAACTGGAATGACACCTCAAACGAGTGCTGGTCTGGGGAAGAAACATAATTGCTATCAACAAAATCACTTGAGTGCTACCCGGCATGAAAAGGGAGCCAAGCGTTTCAGGCAAAGGAGGCGTGTCTTTCATCTACCAGCAGAGCTCTGAGGAGCCAAAATTGCTGTTTCTCAACACGCTTCATGTTTGTGCCATTTTTCAGCTCCCCTGGGGCTCTGGGCCGCAGTATAAAAGTGTGCCCGACTCCCAGCTCCTCTGTCGTGCCTTCCTCTGCTCTGTGAAGTTGGTAAGTCCCAATTCATTTTGCCTCTTGTCTCCTCACTTGGCAGGACAGTTTTTGTGGAGAGGGCTGCATGCATTTTGCCTCCCTTGTCCTCGGTGAATGGTCTAGGACGAGAAACAGGGCATTGGTTGGTTTCTTTGCCAGACGTCGTTCTTTCCAAGGCTCAGGACGTACGGCCAGCACTCCCTAAGCAATGGCCGGCCACTTCCTCCACCATCCGCAGTTCAGCAATGCTCCTTTTGCGTTCCTGGCATGACGAGGAGCTTCCTTGACTCGTGCCCCATCGCAAATCTCTCTCCGCTGAGCTCCCAGGCGCTGCCTGTCCTCAGAGGAGCCGAGCTGCGGGTCTGAAAGGGCTCGACAGCTAACGCCCTCTGCTCCCTCCCGGTCTTGCAGGGTCGCCTCCCTCCGCGAGACATGTCGTGCTACAGCCCGTGCCTGCCAGCTGCCTGCGGCCCAACCCCGCTTGCCAACAGCTGCAACGAGCCGTGCGTCACCCGGTGCGCCGACTCCAGCGTTGCGATCCAGCCCCCGCCAGTCCTGGTGACGCTGCCGGGCCCAATCCTCAGCTCCTTCCCTCAGAGCACAGCCGTGGGGTCCACCGCGTCAGCTGCCGTGGGGAGCTCTCTCAGCGCTGGCAGTGTGCCCATCGCTTCTGGGGGCTCCCTGGGGCTGGGGGGCTTTGGGTGGTCCGGTCTGGGCCGTGGGCTCTGCGGGCCTCTGGGACGGGGCAATCTCTTATGCTGAAGCCCGTGGATTGCCGGCCCGTGGTCGGTCGAGCGCCAGGAGCCGCCAGGAAAGCCCTGGAGCCAGCCCGGAGAGCGCGGCCATGGTCTGCAGAGGAGCTGAGCTCCCAACCGCTCCGCCTGGAGGAAGGGGCCCGCGCTGGCCTTCCGACTCTTCCCAGGGAAGCCCCTCTCTTTCCCCGCCTTGCTCTGCTTCGCCTTATGCTCCCCATGCGATGCCTCCTCCTTCCTTCCGTGCCAATGGGTCTAGGTGATGCATGACTTGCCAGAGCCTTGAAGGGGAAAAGGAAAAGCAGCACCCCTGGCGTGGAGGTTTTCCTTTGGACGGCAGCACTTCTCTGAGCTTTACTCAGCCTCCAAAAGGCATTGCTTAAGCTCTCGCCTCTTCCATCTTCCTGTGATTTTTCTCATTAAAGACATTGGGCATCAGCTTTGCAAGAGAGTCATGTTTCGTTCTCCCCTCTTCTCCAATCCCAGCCGGCTGAGTGCCCAAAAGAGTTCCTCCCTTGGTAGAACTACGGGTTTCTCCGTAGTTCCTGGCCTCGAGAGCGCCTCGTCTTTCGCCCCTGACATCCCGTAGCAATGGTGACAAGGCCGGTTTGGGGTGAGAGCTCTTGCGGAAGGAGCCCCATTACTCATCGGCACGCCTCGACAGGCACAAAACACAGTATGAAGGAAGCCCGAATTTTCTGTTGAATGTCCCTGTGCTGCACTGATTAGAGCAGGGACTCAACACACCGCTGCATTAATGAGAGCCAATGATGGCCCTGGCTACTTTGTTAGGGAAGTCTTTGTTAAGAACCCAGAAAGGGAATCCCAGGAATTTTTTGCATCCACAGCGGGGAGTGCCAGCAGTCTGGGGAAGGAGTGTGGCAGAGCCTTGTTCACATGTCTCCGCACTTACAGGCCCATGGGGTGGGCTGGGGCTGGAGAAACTACTCGGAGTGTCCGGGGTGCAAGTGGTTCTGGTCCCAGCCCCCAAGGCTGTGCACCGCTCCCCTTTGTCCAGGACAGGAATTAACCGGGCGGAGGAGAAAGAGAGGCTCCCAGGGCCCTGCCGTCGGTGTCCATCCCACGGTGCGCAATCCCGTACCCACCTTTCTGTTATCCACCAGGGGCAGCAAGCCTGGCCTCTGCACCATTTCCCCCAGCTCAAGGTGTGACCTTCAAGGCACAGAGAGGTCTGGGCTCAGGGGACCAGCGCAGTGGTTTCAACTCTCTGCAGCACTGGAGCTCTGGCAGGTAAAAAGAGGAGTTGTGTGCAGTGGGGCCGGTGCCCCTCGGCTCCCTCTTCATTCCTGACTGTTAGCTGTGCTGGGAGAGAAGCAGCCTGTGATGGGATCCTGGGTGAGCACGAGGGGGAACGGCACAGAGGCGCCACGGCCAAGCGTGAGGCACGTGCTCTGTCCTGGTGGAAACTCCACCAAGTCAAGTGTGAGTGACCCCTGTCCATATGAGCTGGTGGTATCCTTCCAGAATGCGAGGGGAACGTGGCTGGCGACAAATCGATCTCAAAGTCAGGCTCAAGTCCTTTGGAGGCGCTGAGCCACTCCGGGTTCACTCTCCCGTGTTCCTTCCCGGGAAGGAGCGGGGGGCTCTCTCTGCTGTTCAGTCATTTTCTGATGTGAACGCTGAGACCTATTTCCCAAAGGTCCCCGGAGCTCAGCCCAGCTGTCGGGAGAGTGGAGGCAGCCCCAAAAGGCGAAAGCTGGAGGCTGGCTCCTTCTCTCCCGTGTCAAACCGCGTAAAAAGGTGTAGGAGTCAGGAGCAGGAGCAGGAGCAAGGAGCTGGAGCCGGAGCAGGAACAGGAGCAGGAGCAGCAGGAGCAGTGGCAGCGGCAGCAGTGGCAGGAGCAGCATCAGCATGCTGACGAGGTGGCCGAGTGGTGAAGGCGATGGACTGCTAATCCATTGTGCTCTGCACGCGTGGGTTCGAATCCCATCCTCGTCGGCCAGCCCAACAATGGTCAGAGTTTCTGAGTGTGAGCAGCTCGATGTGTGCCCCCAAGTAAGCCTTTGTTTTGAGAAGAGAGTTGCCTGAAAAGAACTTGCAAGGTTCTGAAGTGGCTCAGGACACACCTCAACCTCTTCTGTCTCCACACAGGCCAGAGGAACAAGGAGGGAAAGAAGGAGGGTCCAGGGAACTCGCAGGACGGCCAGCCTCTCCTCAGTCCCTGGGAAGATGATAGAGCAAAACGTCCTGGAAGTAGTTTCCAAACATAGCTAGCCCAGGAAGGTGGTTGGGAGTAGTAAGCATGGATTTACAAAGGAGAAGTCATGCTTAACCAAGCTGGTAGCCTTCTACGGTGAGGTGACTAGCTTAGCTTGGTGGAGCAGGGAAGAGCAGTGGATGTTGTTTACCTTGCCTTTCAGTAAGGCTCAACCAGCCACGGGAACGAAAAACAAAATACGCGTACACCACTTTCTGTCACAGCACGTTTCAAGTAAGATTTTTTTTCTCTTTTTATGGGAGGCATTGTGCTCTTATCTGTTCTCAGAATCTCAGAATCGTTGGGGTTGGGAGGGACCTCCTGGGATCCTTCAGTCGAAGCCAACCGCTCCAGCAGGGTCAACTTGAGCTGGTTGCTTAGCACATAGCCCAGCTGGGTTTTGAGTATCTCCAAGGATGGAGACTCCACAACCTCTCTGGGCAACCTGGTCCGCTGTTTGACCCGCCTCACAGTAAGAAAGTGGTTTCTTGCCTTGAGATGGAATTTCATGTGGTTTAATCTGTGCCCATTGCCTCTTGCGCTGCCGGTTGGTACTACTGAGAAGAGTGTGGCTCCCTCTTCATTGCCTTCCATCAGGTATGGGAAGAATCCCAGCTCTCACAGCCTCCCCTCATACTTCAGACACACCGAGCCCTTAGCCAGTTTTGTGACAAAGCAGGGATCTGCAGGGAAGACCCGTGTGGAGGCCGGAGTAGCCAGCAGCCAGCCCATGCCACCAAGGGATGTGCTGTCCCGGGTGCTCAGGAGCGACTTGGCAGGGGTCAGGGGGGACAGGGACGATCCAGCGTGGTTATGAAAGGCACAGAGGTGGCTGGAACCGCTTCCTGCCCACACGACCTCCCCTCTCTTACACACGTTTGCGCTTCTGCCTCTCTGGCCACCTGCCTTGCTCTCCCAGTCCCTGGACGTTTCCTGGGGATATCCCTTCCCCACGACCGCGGGGCTCTTGCTCTCCCCACCTTGCTCTCCTCTGGGCACGCTTCCCAGTAGTTTTGCAACTTCTAAGGATGCCTCGTGGCTCATGGTGATCAGCACCTGTGAGCAGCGTGCCTGGACGCGCCAGCGTGCAAACAAGATGTGAGAAGAGGAGAGTGGGCTTTGGCCAAGGGGCTCAGAGCTCAGAATGCTGCTGACCCCACCCCCCTACGCAACACCCCACCCCCCCCCACCCCCCGCCAGCCTCGCATATCCCTAAGGCCTGCGAGCCAGGTAGAGGGGACCACTGCCCCCGCTGCCAGCCCAGTTGGGTCTGAATCCAGAGGGAGAGTCTGTGGGAGATGAGAAAGGGGCTGCCTGCTGCGGAGAGGTCAGCTTCTTCATCGGCACCTTAACCTCACCTGGACAGCCTCAGGGAAGAGAAGAAGAGCAGAACTCTTTCTCATCGACAGACGAGCTTGGCGGTTTGGACAGACCAGAAGGATCCCTTTCTGTTTGGTGGCTGCTGAGCCCAGGAGCCCAGCAGAGCTCAGGCTGCCACAGCTCCATGCCCCTAGGCCCAGCCAGCAGCGAGGCTGAGCATGCCTCCCAGGAGGCACACACACCCCTCCACCAATCCATGTGTACAACCCGTAGACACACGGCCGACCACACCGCCCAACAAAGGGCACTGAGAGCCTCATCCAGGTCCCCTTTCTGGCCAGGCAAGCATCCTCAACAGCAAACGATGCTTGAGTGACAGCCATGTTCTCCCATCTTCCCTCTACTTTTGCCACGTTCCTTCCTCCCGGTTCCAGCCTGGACCCTCCCTCCCTCCACCTCTGGTTCCTCCCGCAAAACATCCCATGCTGAGTCTCGTGCTGTCCTGTGATGCTCTTCCCCTGCACTCATCACAGTTTTCCAGTACTTAGAGGCCGCTGCAAAGAGGACGGAGACTCTCTCTTAACAAAGAGACGCATGGAGAGGACAGGGAGCACCTGGGAGGGGTTTCACCTTGATGTAAGAAAGACATTTTCTACAGTGAGGACAACCATTCGCTGCAACGGCCTCCCCAGGGACATGCTAGAGTCCCCATGACCGGAGGTTTTCAAGATGCCATTGGACAGGATGCTAGATAATCCCATGCAGGCTCCCTTTCCCGCAAAAGGTTGGACCGGATGGTCTTTTGAGGTCCCTTCCAATCAGGGCGATTCTATGATTGTATGACTATTTGGGAGAAACCCGTAGTTCTACCAAGGGAGGAACTCTTTTGGGCACTCAGCCGGCTGGGATTGGAGAAGAGGGGAGAACGAAACATGACTCTCTTGCAAAGCTGATGCCCAATGTCTTTAATGAGAAAAATCACAGGAAGATGGAAGAGGCGAGAGCTTAAGCAATGCCTTTTGGAGGCTGAGTAAAGCTCAGAGAAGTGCTGCCGTCCAAAGGAAAACCTCCACGCCAGGGGTGCTGCTTTTCCTTTTCCCCTTCAAGGCTCTGGCAAGTCATGCATCACCTAGACCCATTGGCACGGAAGGAAGGAGGAGGCATCGCATGGGGAGCATAAGGCGAAGCAGAGCAAGGCGGGGAAAGAGAGGGGCTTCCCTGGGAAGAGTCGGAAGGCCAGCGCGGGCCCCTTCCTCCAGGCGGAGCGGTTGGGAGCTCGGCTCCTCTGCAGACCATGGCCGCGCTCTCCGGGCTGGCTCCAGGGCTTTCCTGGCGGCTCCTGGCGCTCGACCGACCACGGGCCGGCAATCCACGGGCTTCAGCATAAGAGATTGCCCCGTCCCAGAGGCCCGCAGAGCCCACGGCCCAGACCGGACCACCCAAAGCCCCCCAGCCCCAGGGAGCCCCCAGAAGCGATGGGCACACTGCCAGCGCTGAGAGAGCTCCCCACGGCAGCTGACGCGGTGGACCCCACGGCTGTGCTCTGAGGGAAGGAGCTGAGGATTGGGCCCGGCAGCGTCACCAGGACTGGCGGGGGCTGGATCGCAACGCTGGAGTCGGCGCACCGGGTGACGCACGGCTCGTTGCAGCTGTTGGCAAGCGGGGTTGGGCCGCAGGCAGCTGGCAGGCACGGGCTGTAGCACGACATGTCTCGCGGAGGGAGGCGACCCTGCAAGACCGGGAGGGAGCAGAGGGCGTTAGCTGTCGAGCCCTTTCAGACCCGCAGCTCGGCTCCTCTGAGAGCGAACAGTTGCGTGGGTAGGGTCAGATCTCCCTGGGAAGTTCCTTTCCGTGCCAGGAGTGGCCAAGGCAGGTCGCTGCACTGTGGATGGGGGAGGAAGCACCTGGTGACCGGTCAGACGGTACTGGACGTCCAGCCTCAGACGTCAGCAGAGGCCCTGCTACAGAAGAGCCCAACTGACTGACTCCCTCTCGGAAGGGAACAAAGCCTTCCCTCTTCCCTCACCAACGCACCTCCCGGAAGAGGGCAGCACAGTGTATTTTCAAGCCTGGACCACGTACCAGAGGGAGCATGCACAGAAGGGAAGCAGTCCCCCTGACAGAAATCCCACCAGCAGGAAGAGAAGGAGTGAGTTCAGACTTACCAAGTTCACCGCGGAGAGCAAGGGAAGAGATGTGGATGGAAGGGCCTGGAGTGGCACAGGCTTTTTATCTGGTGAGCTAGTGCCTGAGGAGACCTGAAACACACCTTCTTTGTGAAGCACGTAAACAAAGAGCAATTTGAGGCTTGCAAAGCACAGCCAGGAGATGAAGAACTTGTCTCTTTCATCTGAAAGGTCTGGCTTGCATTTCCCTATTGGGTGAGAGCACGGTGATGCATTAGACGCTGGCTCCTCAAAGCAACGGTCATCTGAGGTCCCATGCCAGGTCCCAGGAACGGGTTTCAGTAGCTCCAGGCCCTGCATGTGGGTTGTGCCCATCCTTGCTGGGGAACGTGACTACCACTCTCAGCCAGGCCTTCAGCTGTGGAGCCCTCCTGACGAAGGCCACTCACGTGGGTCTCCTGCTGAAGGGCTGAGGCTGACCCTGAGAAACACAAGGCCCCACAGGGCCGTGGAAGGGCTCAGCAATCGGCCAAGCCCCGGCTGGATGCCTGTCCGGCCGAGGGACACGGAAAGGAGGGGACTCAGATCCCCAGAGGTGGTTGGAAGGTGAACGCCAGAGAAGGACCCTCTCTGAGATGGAGAGACGGGCCACTGTGTGAAGGGATGGGGGCACTGGGACCATTCCCAGAGGTGGCCAGGTAGCTCTGTGGTGGCCTCAAAACAAAGGAAAAAAGGGGGAGGGGGGCGGGGCGGGGGGAGGTCTTGTTCTACGGAAATCAGTCCATTGTCATTCTCAAAATTCTCATTCTCAAAGAGGGCAGGCAGTCAGTGCCAAGGGTGCAAGGTCAAAGTGGCTGAGGAGTGAACTCACAGGCATTTGACTGAGGGTGCTTTTCACTTTTCGCAAGGCTGGTTGCCTTGTGAAAAGTCCTGAGAAGGACACGCCCTCTTGTGGCTGCAGTTCAAAGCAGAAGGCGTCTTGCGGAGCAAGGATGGGCCTGTGCTGTCCGCTTCCTGCCCTCAGGTGTTACCACACGCCTGCTGGGGCAGGTGGATGCATGCGCCCTCTCCCGCTGCCTCAGCTTTGCTCAGGCGCAGCAAATGCCAGGCTCCTCATTGCGGTAGAGGAATGCCTCCCCACCCTTCCCGCACTCAGCAGCGGGGCAGGATGGCAGGCCAAGGAGGAGAGCAGCCCAGCGACGGTACTCACCGCCTGCTGTGGTGGAGCTGTGACGGGCTGTGTCACGCTCCTGTCTGGTGGCAAAGGAGGCTACGTGAGGAGCAGAGTGTCTGTCCTGGCCTCTGCTCCTCTTTGCACGACCTCTCAATTGCCAGAAGGGAGAGCAGAGAGGGAGGAGCAGCAAGGCTGTTCTTCAAGAAGAAGAAGAAGAAGAAGAAGAAGAAGAAGAAGAAGAAGAGGAGGAGGAGGAAGAAGAAGAAGAAGAAGAAGAAGAAGGAGGAGGAGGAGGAGGAGGAGGAGGAGGAGGAGGAGGAGGAGGAGGAAGAGGAGGAGGAGGAGGAGGAGGAGAAGTTCTCTCTTTACCCACCGCGGCCTTTGGCACTTGCTGGTGCACAATAGTAGTTCGAGCGCTAATCCGTTAGTGCACCAGCCGGGAGCAGAGCAGCCATAGGGCAGGTCGTCCCATTTGGGGAGCTTCCCTCGGGGCTGGTTCGTGCTGGCAGCTTCCTCCGCGGAGACTGCTGTGGGCAACCCGTGCCTCTTCTGCGGGGCTGGGCCATGTCTCAAAGGGCCACATCTCGGGTCTTTGGGGGCCGGAAGAGACAGGCAGCCACTTCCCCACCCTTCAGTTGAGAACATGCTGGGGGTCGAGTGCCTCGCAAGTTCCTCACAGAGCCTCATAGCCTTTCAGGAGGGAGCATCACTGGCTGCTTTGTCAGTGCACTTCCAGTTCCACCTGGAAGAGCGGCACGAGGGGCTGCCTCCCACGCTGGCGCCATACTGACTCCTGGGACCTGTTTCGGCCTGTACGGAGGGAGCACGTTTCTGCTGTGAGCTGTGGCACTGGGTCGACCGTCCCGGCAGGATGGCACGACAGCCCCAGAGCACAGCCCTGCTGGAAACAACGGCAGAAGGGAGACAGAGCCCTCAATCCTTTGCAGGACAAGGCAACATCCCCCTTCCAAGACCCTTCCCCAAACGGCACGGCCGCTCGGGTGAGAGCATGGCCCATCTTCCCAAGAAGCACGGGCAGTGGGAGGCTTTTTCCAGGCAGCTCTCAGGGCTGGCGACACGCGCCTGGCCTTTGAGCTGCCCCAGACCTTTCCAGACCGGCACAGTCTCCTCTATGCCTCGTAGGGTAGCAGGGAGCACCACCTGGTGCCACTCAGCGGCTGCAGCCACTGAGTCCGGTGGTCTGTCACAACGGTCCGTCAAAAAAGCAGGCTCCCCAGGTCCTGGACACATAGGGGCGGCAACTTTCCTCAGTTTGGTCTGTGCTCCAGAAACGTCCGGGAGCGGGAACGTCGGGGCACGTCCGTGCTGTCCTTCTCTGGCAGCTGTTTCACCAAGGAGCATGACAGGATCTCAAGGAGTCACCAAGTGGTTGGGCAAGATGCTAACAGCCATGACAACGCTGTACAAAAAGCTGCATTTCTGCAGGAATGCGGACGTGAGGTTGCGCCTAGGGTCCTCTGCACGTCTGAATCCTTGTCCCCCGGAGCCCCCGATGCTAGCACGTGGATGATTTGCACCGAGGTGGGGCTGAGGTCTCTCATACTGCCTTGGCACTTTTTGGTGACTCACAGGTGACTCCGAGGTGGTCTGCTGGTGCCACCTTGCAATTAAAGGGACCCGAATGTGCCAATCCATCCCTGCCAGGGATGAGCCAGGGAAAACAAGCCAGACCCTCTGGGTCAGTGACCTGAACAAGCCAGCCGGCAATGATGCAAAGATGACTGTTGTTTGGGAAGACTGCGCCGAAGCAGACAGGCCCACTTGGCGATGGCTCACTTTCAGGCACGAGTCAGCAGGCTCCTTCACGGCTCTGCAGGGCCACGTTGAGCCGTTGCTTCTCCTCGGGAGAGCAACGAGTAAAGTCGTGGCAGGCAAGGCAAGGGCTGTGCAGTTCCCAGAGAAAACACTCTGGCCTTTCCTGACTGCAGACAGCAGCTGAACTGCGGGGCTCCCTTTGCACGGCTGGAAAGTGTGTGCGTCTCCGAGGCCTGAGGGGAGCAGAGATCTGCCACCGAGTAGCCTGATCCACTCCAGCAATGGCCTGAGTGGACACACATCCCTGCGCACAACGGGGTTTCTCTGCAGACCGCAGGAGGGCCTTGTATGACCATCGCCTTCCAATCACCCCGCGGGGGTCTGAGTCTCCTCGGTTCTCTGTCCCTCAGCAGAACAGCCATCCCGCAGAGGCTCCCCTGGGCTCTGAGCAACTCCATAGCCTGCAGGCGCTGGTGTTGCTCAGGGTCGGCCTCAGCCAGTCAGAGAGAGACCCTTCTGAGTGGCCTTCAGGTGTGCTCCACAGGCAAAGTCCGATGTAAGTGGTGGCCACGTTCCCCGGGAAGGGCGGGGCGCGCACAACTCCTGCTCATGGCCTGAATCTGCTGCGAGGCTTCACCAGCAACTGGAATGACACCTCAAACGAGTGCTGGTCTGGGGAAGAAACATAATTGCTATCAACAAAATCACTTGAGTGCTACCCGGCATGAAAAGGGAGCCAAGCGTTTCAGGCAAAGGAGGCGTGTCTTTCATCTACCAGCAGAGCTCTGAGGAGCCAAAATTGCTGTTTCTCAACACGCTTCATGTTTGTGCCATTTTTCAGCTCCCCTGGGGCTCTGGGCCGCAGTATAAAAGTGTGCCCGACTCCCAGCTCCTCTGTCGTGCCTTCCTCTGCTCTGTGAAGTTGGTAAGTCCCAATTCATTTTGCCTCTTGTCTCCTCGCTTGGCAGGACAGTTTTTGTGGAGAGGGCTGCATGCATTTTGCCTCCCTTGTCCTCGGTGAATGGTCTAGGACGAGAAACAGGGCATTGGTTGGTTTCTTTGCCAGACGTCGTTCTTTCCAAGGCTCAGGACGTACGGCCAGCACTCCCTAAGCAATGGCCGGCCACTTCCTCCACCATCCGCAGTTCAGCAATGCTCCTTTTGCGTTCCTGGCATGACGAGGAGCTTCCTTGACTCGTGCCCCATCGCAAATCTCTCTCCGCTGAGCTCCCAGGCGCTGCCTGTCCTCAGAGGAGCCGAGCTGCGGGTCTGAAAGGGCTCGACAGCTAACGCCCTCTGCTCCCTCCCGGTCTTGCAGGGTCGCCTCCCTCCGCGAGACATGTCGTGCTACAGCCCGTGCCTGCCAGCTGCCTGCGGCCCAACCCCGCTTGCCAACAGCTGCAACGAGCCGTGCGTCACCCGGTGCGCCGACTCCAGCGTTGCGATCCAGCCCCCGCCAGTCCTGGTGACGCTGCCGGGCCCAATCCTCAGCTCCTTCCCTCAGAGCACAGCCGTGGGGTCCACCGCGTCAGCTGCCGTGGGGAGCTCTCTCAGCGCTGGCAGTGTGCCCATCGCTTCTGGGGGCTCCCTGGGGCTGGGGGGCTTTGGGTGGTCCGGTCTGGGCCGTGGGCTCTGCGGGCCTCTGGGACGGGGCAATCTCTTATGCTGAAGCCCGTGGATTGCCGGCCCGTGGTCGGTCGAGCGCCAGGAGCCGCCAGGAAAGCCCTGGAGCCAGCCCGGAGAGCGCGGCCATGGTCTGCAGAGGAGCCGAGCTCCCAACCGCTCCGCCTGGAGGAAGGGGCCCGCGCTGGCCTTCCGACTCTTCCCAGGGAAGCCCCTCTCTTTCCCCGCCTTGCTCTGCTTCGCCTTATGCTCCCCATGCGATGCCTCCTCCTTCCTTCCGTGCCAATGGGTCTAGGTGATGCATGACTTGCCAGAGCCTTGAAGGGGAAAAGGAAAAGCAGCACCCCTGGCGTGGAGGTTTTCCTTTGGACGGCAGCACTTCTCTGAGCTTTACTCAGCCTCCAAAAGGCATTGCTTAAGCTCTCGCCTCTTCCATCTTCCTGTGATTTTTCTCATTAAAGACATTGGGCATCAGCTTTGCAAGAGAGTCATGTTTCGTTCTCCCCTCTTCTCCAATCCCAGCCGGCTGAGTGCCCAAAAGAGTTCCTCCCTTGGTAGAACTACGGGTTTCTCCGTAGTTCCTGGCCTCGAGAGCGCCTCGTCTTTCGCCCCTGACATCCCGTAGCAATGGTGACAAGGCCGGTTTGGGGTGAGAGCTCTTGCGGAAGGAGCCCCATTACTCATCGGCACGCCTCGACAGGCACAAAACACAGTATGAAGGAAGCCCGAATTTTCTGTTGAATGTCCCTGTGCTGCACTGATTAGAGCAGGGACTCAACACACCGCTGCATTAATGAGAGCCAATGATGGCCCTGGCTACTTTGTTAGGGAAGTCTTTGTTAAGAACCCAGAAAGGGAATCCCAGGAATTTTTTGCATCCACAGCGGGGAGTGCCAGCAGTCTGGGGAAGGAGTGTGGCAGAGCCTTGTTCACATGTCTCCGCACTTACAGGCCCATGGGGTGGGCTGGGGCTGGAGAAACTACTCGGAGTGTCCGGGGTGCAAGTGGTTCTGGTCCCAGCCCCCAAGGCTGTGCACCGCTCCCCTTTGTCCAGGACAGGAATTAACCGGGCGGAGGAGAAAGAGAGGCTCCCAGGGCCCTGCCGTCGGTGTCCATCCCACGGTGCGCAATCCCGTACCCACCTTTCTGTTATCCACCAGGGGCAGCAAGCCTGGCCTCTGCACCATTTCCCCCAGCTCAAGGTGTGACCTTCAAGGCACAGAGAGGTCTGGGCTCAGGGGACCAGCACAGTGGTTTCAACTCTCTGCAGCACTGGAGCTCTGGCAGGTAAAAAGAGGAGTTGTGTGCAGTGGGGCCGGTGCCCCTCGGCTCCCTCTTCATTCCTGACTGTTAGCTGTGCTGGGAGAGAAGCAGCCTGTGATGGGATCCTGGGTGAGCACGAGGGGGAACGGCACAGAGGCGCCACGGCCAAGCGTGAGGCACGTGCTCTGTCCTGGTGGAAACTCCACCAAGTCAAGTGTGAGTGACCCCTGTCCATATGAGCTGGTGGTATCCTTCCAGAATGCGAGGGGAACGTGGCTGGCGACAAATCGATCTCAAAGTCAGGCTCAAGTCCTTTGGAGGCGCTGAGCCACTCCGGGTTCACTCTCCCGTGTTCCTTCCCGGGAAGGAGCGGGGGGCTCTCTCTGCTGTTCAGTCATTTTCTGATGTGAACGCTGAGACCTATTTCCCAAAGGTCCCCGGAGCTCAGCCCAGCTGTCGGGAGAGTGGAGGCAGCCCCAAAAGGCGAAAGCTGGAGGCTGGCTCCTTCTCTCCCGTGTCAAACCGCGTAAAAAGGTGTAGGAGTCAGGAGCAGGAGCAGGAGCAAGGAGCTGGAGCCGGAGCAGGAACAGGAGCAGGAGCAGCAGGAGCAGTGGCAGCGGCAGCAGTGGCAGGAGCAGCATCAGCATGCTGACGAGGTGGCCGAGTGGTGAAGGCGATGGACTGCTAATCCATTGTGCTCTGCACGCGTGGGTTCGAATCCCATCCTCGTCGGCCAGCCCAACAATGGTCAGAGTTTCTGAGTGTGAGCAGCTCGATGTGTGCCCCCAAGTAAGCCTTTGTTTTGAGAAGAGAGTTGCCTGAAAAGAACTTGCAAGGTTCTGAAGTGGCTCAGGACACACCTCAACCTCTTCTGTCTCCACACAGGCCAGAGGAACAAGGAGGGAAAGAAGGAGGGTCCAGGGAACTCGCAGGACGGCCAGCCTCTCCTCAGTCCCTGGGAAGATGATAGAGCAAAACGTCCTGGAAGTAGTTTCCAAACATAGCTAGCCCAGGAAGGTGGTTGGGAGTAGTAAGCATGGATTTACAAAGGAGAAGTCATGCTTAACCAAGCTGGTAGCCTTCTACGGTGAGGTGACTAGCTTAGCTTGGTGGAGCAGGGAAGAGCAGTGGATGTTGTTTACCTTGCCTTTCAGTAAGGCTCAACCAGCCACGGGAACGAAAAACAAAATACGCGTACACCACTTTCTGTCACAGCACGTTTCAAGTAAGATTTTTTTTCTCTTTTTATGGGAGGCATTGTGCTCTTATCTGTTCTCAGAATCTCAGAATCGTTGGGGTTGGGAGGGACCTCCTGGGATCCTTCAGTCGAAGCCAACCGCTCCAGCAGGGTCAACTTGAGCTGGTTGCTTAGCACATAGCCCAGCTGGGTTTTGAGTATCTCCAAGGATGGAGACTCCACAACCTCTCTGGGCAACCTGGTCCGCTGTTTGACCCGCCTCACAGTAAGAAAGTGGTTTCTTGCCTTGAGATGGAATTTCATGTGGTTTAATCTGTGCCCATTGCCTCTTGCGCTGCCGGTTGGTACTACTGAGAAGAGTGTGGCTCCCTCTTCATTGCCTTCCATCAGGTATGGGAAGAATCCCAGCTCTCACAGCCTCCCCTCATACTTCAGACACACCGAGCCCTTAGCCAGTTTTGTGACAAAGCAGGGATCTGCAGGGAAGACCCGTGTGGAGGCCGGAGTAGCCAGCAGCCAGCCCATGCCACCAAGGGATGTGCTGTCCCGGGTGCTCAGGAGCGACTTGGCAGGGGTCAGGGGGGACAGGGACGATCCAGCGTGGTTATGAAAGGCACAGAGGTGGCTGGAACCGCTTCCTGCCCACACGACCTCCCCTCTCTTACACACGTTTGCGCTTCTGCCTCTCTGGCCACCTGCCTTGCTCTCCCAGTCCCTGGACGTTTCCTGGGGATATCCCTTCCCCACGACCGCGGGGCTCTTGCTCTCCCCACCTTGCTCTCCTCTGGGCACGCTTCCCAGTAGTTTTGCAACTTCTAAGGATGCCTCGTGGCTCATGGTGATCAGCACCTGTGAGCAGCGTGCCTGGACGCGCCAGCGTGCAAACAAGATGTGAGAAGAGGAGAGTGGGCTTTGGCCAAGGGGCTCAGAGCTCAGAATGCTGCTGACCCCACCCCCCTACGCAACACCCCACCCCCCCCCACCCCCCGCCAGCCTCGCATATCCCTAAGGCCTGCGAGCCAGGTAGAGGGGACCACTGCCCCCGCTGCCAGCCCAGTTGGGTCTGAATCCAGAGGGAGAGTCTGTGGGAGATGAGAAAGGGGCTGCCTGCTGCGGAGAGGTCAGCTTCTTCATCGGCACCTTAACCTCACCTGGACAGCCTCAGGGAAGAGAAGAAGAGCAGAACTCTTTCTCATCGACAGACGAGCTTGGCGGTTTGGACAGACCAGAAGGATCCCTTTCTGTTTGGTGGCTGCTGAGCCCAGGAGCCCAGCAGAGCTCAGGCTGCCACAGCTCCATGCCCCTAGGCCCAGCCAGCAGCGAGGCTGAGCATGCCTCCCAGGAGGCACACACACCCCTCCACCAATCCATGTGTACAACCCGTAGACACACGGCCGACCACACCGCCCAACAAAGGGCACTGAGAGCCTCATCCAGGTCCCCTTTCTGGCCAGGCAAGCATCCTCAACAGCAAACGATGCTTGAGTGACAGCCATGTTCTCCCATCTTCCCTCTACTTTTGCCACGTTCCTTCCTCCCGGTTCCAGCCTGGACCCTCCCTCCCTCCACCTCTGGTTCCTCCCGCAAAACATCCCATGCTGAGTCTCGTGCTGTCCTGTGATGCTCTTCCCCTGCACTCATCACAGTTTTCCAGTACTTAGAGGCCGCTGCAAAGAGGACGGAGACTCTCTCTTAACAAAGAGACGCATGGAGAGGACAGGGAGCACCTGGGAGGGGTTTCACCTTGATGTAAGAAAGACATTTTCTACAGTGAGGACAACCATTCGCTGCAACGGCCTCCCCAGGGACATGCTAGAGTCCCCATGACCGGAGGTTTTCAAGATGCCATTGGACAGGATGCTAGATAATCCCATGCAGGCTCCCTTTCCCGCAAAAGGTTGGACCGGATGGTCTTTTGAGGTCCCTTCCAATCAGGGCGATTCTATGATTGTATGACTATTTGGGAGAAACCCGTAGTTCTACCAAGGGAGGAACTCTTTTGGGCACTCAGCCGGCTGGGATTGGAGAAGAGGGGAGAACGAAACATGACTCTCTTGCAAAGCTGATGCCCAATGTCTTTAATGAGAAAAATCACAGGAAGATGGAAGAGGCGAGAGCTTAAGCAATGCCTTTTGGAGGCTGAGTAAAGCTCAGAGAAGTGCTGCCGTCCAAAGGAAAACCTCCACGCCAGGGGTGCTGCTTTTCCTTTTCCCCTTCAAGGCTCTGGCAAGTCATGCATCACCTAGACCCATTGGCACGGAAGGAAGGAGGAGGCATCGCATGGGGAGCATAAGGCGAAGCAGAGCAAGGCGGGGAAAGAGAGGGGCTTCCCTGGGAAGAGTCGGAAGGCCAGCGTGGGCCCCTTCCTCCAGGCGGAGCGGTTGGGAGCTCGGCTCCTCTGCAGACCATGGCCGCGCTCTCCGGGCTGGCTCCAGGGCTTTCCTGGCGGCTCCTGGCGCTCGACCGACCA
This sequence comes from Pelecanus crispus, assembly GCF_030463565.1. NCBI lineage: Eukaryota > Metazoa > Chordata > Aves > Pelecaniformes > Pelecanidae > Pelecanus > Pelecanus crispus. The sequence goes on along the minus strand of NC_134654.1, from coordinate 14,736,381 downwards.
CGGGCCGGCAATCCACGGGCTTCAGCATAAGAGATTGCCCCGTCCCAGAGGCCCGCAGAGCCCACGGCCCAGACCGGACCACCCAAAGCCCCCCAGCCCCAGGGAGCCCCCAGAAGCGATGGGCACACTGCCAGCGCTGAGAGAGCTCCCCACGGCAGCTGACGCGGTGGACCCCACGGCTGTGCTCTGAGGGAAGGAGCTGAGGATTGGGCCCGGCAGCGTCACCAGGACTGGCGGGGGCTGGATCGCAACGCTGGAGTCGGCGCACCGGGTGACGCACGGCTCGTTGCAGCTGTTGGCAAGCGGGGTTGGGCCGCAGGCAGCTGGCAGGCACGGGCTGTAGCACGACATGTCTCGCGGAGGGAGGCGACCCTGCAAGACCGGGAGGGAGCAGAGGGCGTTAGCTGTCGAGCCCTTTCAGACCCGCAGCTCGGCTCCTCTGAGAGCGAACAGTTGCGTGGGTAGGGTCAGATCTCCCTGGGAAGTTCCTTTCCGTGCCAGGAGTGGCCAAGGCAGGTCGCTGCACTGTGGATGGGGGAGGAAGCACCTGGTGACCGGTCAGACGGTACTGGACGTCCAGCCTCAGACGTCAGCAGAGGCCCTGCTACAGAAGAGCCCAACTGACTGACTCCCTCTCGGAAGGGAACAAAGCCTTCCCTCTTCCCTCACCAACGCACCTCCCGGAAGAGGGCAGCACAGTGTATTTTCAAGCCTGGACCACGTACCAGAGGGAGCATGCACAGAAGGGAAGCAGTCCCCCTGACAGAAATCCCACCAGCAGGAAGAGAAGGAGTGAGTTCAGACTTACCAAGTTCACCGCGGAGAGCAAGGGAAGAGATGTGGATGGAAGGGCCTGGAGTGGCACAGGCTTTTTATCTGGTGAGCTAGTGCCTGAGGAGACCTGAAACACACCTTCTTTGTGAAGCACGTAAACAAAGAGCAATTTGAGGCTTGCAAAGCACAGCCAGGAGATGAAGAACTTGTCTCTTTCATCTGAAAGGTCTGGCTTGCATTTCCCTATTGGGTGAGAGCACGGTGATGCATTAGACGCTGGCTCCTCAAAGCAACGGTCATCTGAGGTCCCATGCCAGGTCCCAGGAACGGGTTTCAGTAGCTCCAGGCCCTGCATGTGGGTTGTGCCCATCCTTGCTGGGGAACGTGACTACCACTCTCAGCCAGGCCTTCAGCTGTGGAGCCCTCCTGACGAAGGCCACTCACGTGGGTCTCCTGCTGAAGGGCTGAGGCTGACCCTGAGAAACACAAGGCCCCACAGGGCCGTGGAAGGGCTCAGCAATCGGCCAAGCCCCGGCTGGATGCCTGTCCGGCCGAGGGACACGGAAAGGAGGGGACTCAGATCCCCAGAGGTGGTTGGAAGGTGAACGCCAGAGAAGGACCCTCTCTGAGATGGAGAGACGGGCCACTGTGTGAAGGGATGGGGGCACTGGGACCATTCCCAGAGGTGGCCAGGTAGCTCTGTGGTGGCCTCAAAACAAAGGAAAAAAGGGGGAGGGGGGGCGGGGCGGGGGGAGGTCTTGTTCTACGGAAATCAGTCCATTGTCATTCTCAAAATTCTCATTCTCAAAGAGGGCAGGCAGTCAGTGCCAAGGGTGCAAGGTCAAAGTGGCTGAGGAGTGAACTCACAGGCATTTGACTGAGGGTGCTTTTCACTTTTCGCAAGGCTGGTTGCCTTGTGAAAAGTCCTGAGAAGGACACGCCCTCTTGTGGCTGCAGTTCAAAGCAGAAGGCGTCTTGCGGAGCAAGGATGGGCCTGTGCTGTCCGCTTCCTGCCCTCAGGTGTTACCACACGCCTGCTGGGGCAGGTGGATGCATGCGCCCTCTCCCGCTGCCTCAGCTTTGCTCAGGCGCAGCAAATGCCAGGCTCCTCATTGCGGTAGAGGAATGCCTCCCCACCCTTCCCGCACTCAGCAGCGGGGCAGGATGGCAGGCCAAGGAGGAGAGCAGCCCAGCGACGGTACTCACCGCCTGCTGTGGTGGAGCTGTGACGGGCTGTGTCACGCTCCTGTCTGGTGGCAAAGGAGGCTACGTGAGGAGCAGAGTGTCTGTCCTGGCCTCTGCTCCTCTTTGCACGACCTCTCAATTGCCAGAAGGGAGAGCAGAGAGGGAGGAGCAGCAAGGCTGTTCTTCAAGAAGAAGAAGAAGAAGAAGAAGAAGAAGAAGAAGAGGAGGAGGAGGAAGAAGAAGAAGAAGAAGCAGAAGAAGGAGGAGGAGGAGGAGGAGGAGGAGGAGGAGGAGGAGGAGGAGAAGTTCTCTCTTTACCCACCGCGGCCTTTGGCACTTGCTGGTGCACAATAGTAGTTCGAGCGCTAATCCGTTAGTGCACCAGCCGGGAGCAGAGCAGCCATAGGGCAGGTCGTCCCATTTGGGGAGCTTCCCTCGGGGCTGGTTCGTGCTGGCAGCTTCCTCCGCGGAGACTGCTGTGGGCAACCCGTGCCTCTTCTGCGGGGCTGGGCCATGTCTCAAAGGGCCACATCTCGGGTCTTTGGGGGCCGGAAGAGACAGGCAGCCACTTCCCCACCCTTCAGTTGAGAACATGCTGGGGGTCGAGTGCCTCGCAAGTTCCTCACAGAGCCTCATAGCCTTTCAGGAGGGAGCATCACTGGCTGCTTTGTCAGTGCACTTCCAGTTCCACCTGGAAGAGCGGCACGAGGGGCTGCCTCCCACGCTGGCGCCATACTGACTCCTGGGACCTGTTTCGGCCTGTACGGAGGGAGCACGTTTCTGCTGTGAGCTGTGGCACTGGGTCGACCGTCCCGGCAGGATGGCACGACAGCCCCAGAGCACAGCCCTGCTGGAAACAACGGCAGAAGGGAGACAGAGCCCTCAATCCTTTGCAGGACAAGGCAACATCCCCCTTCCATTTTTGTTTCGGTAGAATTAATTTTCTTCATAGTAGCTAGTATGAGGCTATGTTTTGGATTTGTGCTGGATACAGTGTTGATAGTATAGGGATGTTTTAATTACTGCTGAGCAGTGCTTACACAGATTGAAGGCCTTTTCTGCTTCTCACACCACCCCACCAGCGAGTAGGCTGGGCATGCACAAGATGTGGGGATGGGACACAGACTGGAAAGCTGGCCCCAGCTGACCAAAGGGCTATTCCATACCATAAGACGCCATGCTCAGCATATAAAGCTGGGGGAAGAAGAAGAAAGGGGCAGGGTAGGTGGGGGGGGATATTCAGAGTGATGGCGTTTTTCTTCCCAAGTAACCGTTATGCATGGTGGAGCCCTTCTTTCCTGGAGATGGCTGAACACCTGCCTGCCAATGGGAAGTAGTGTATGAATTCCTTGTTTTGTTTCGCTTGCATGTACAGCTTTTGCTTTACCTATTAAACTGTCTTTATCTCAGCCCATGAGTTTTGTCACTTTTACTTTTCCTATTCTCTCCCACATCCCACCAGCGCAGAGGGAGCAAGCAGCTGTGTGGTGCTGAGTTGCCAAGTGCCAAGAAGGCCAATAGCATCCTGGCTTGTATCAGGAATAGTGTGGCCAGCAGGAGCAGGGAAGTGATTGTCCCCCTGTGCTCGGCACTGGTGAGGCCGCACCTGGAATACTGTGTCCAGTTTTGGGCCCCTCAGTGCAAGAAGGATATTGAGGTGCTTAAGTGTGTCCAGAGAAGGGCAACGAAGCTGGTGAAGGGTCTAGAGAACAAGTCTTATGAGGAACAGCTGAGGGAACTGGGTTTGTTTAGTCTGGAGAAGAGGAGGCTGAGGGGAGACCTTATCGCTCTCTACAACTACCTGAAAGGAGGTGGGTGTTGGTCTCTTCTTCCAAGTAGCTAGTGATAGGACAAGAGCAAATGGGCTCAAGCTGTGCCAGGGGAGGTTTAGGTTGGATATTAGGAAAAATTTCTTCACGGAAAGGGTAGTCAAACATCGGAACAGGCTGCCCAGAGAGATGGTGGAGTCACCAGCCCTGGAAGTGTTCAAAAAAAGTATAGACGTGGCTCTTTGGGACATGGTTTAGTAGGCATAGTGGTGTTGGGTTGATGGTTGGACTGATGATCTTAGAGATCCTTTCCAACCTTAATGATTCCTAGTTTTATTTCATTAAAAAATAATCCAGCCACCAAGCCAGCAACGTGAAATTAATTATTACTTGACCCTTAATTGGTTTAGTGGTGGACTTGGTAGTGTTAGATTAATGGACTGGATGATCTTAAAGGTCACTTCCAACCTAAACAATTCTATGATTCTATGATCAGCATCAGTGGTAACAGTCATGCAGTTACTGCTGGGATTCGCCCCAACTGCTCCTGTAACTCTCCCACTTCACCCGTGGGGATCTCCTTGGAGGCAGGGAGGTCTGGCCACTTCACTGAAGTGAGGCCACACTGCGGTGGTGGGGCTTGAGTGCTGCTCAGTATGGGAGAGGGTGAGGCTGGTAAGGGTCCTGGGGGAGTGAGGCTAGGCTGGGCTGGTGTCCTGGGGAGTGGGGCTGGTGGGCTCTGGGGGCTCAGGGAAGCAGAGGGGGGCTGGGGGTGTTCCGGGTCTCAGGGAAGCAGTGCTGGGGGGGTGACCCAGAGAGAGGGGCTTGGCGGGGCTCCGGGAAGCAGAGCGAAGCTGGGGAGGTGACCCAGGGAGCAGGGCTGGGGACGTCCTGGGACTCGGGGAAGCAGACGCAGGCTAGGGGCGTGACTCAGGGAGTGGGGCTGGTATGGTTCTGGGGCTGGGGGAAGCAGAGCGGGGCTGGGGGTGTCCCAGGGAGTGGGGCTGGGCAGGGGCTCAGGGAAGTGGAGCAGGGCTTGGGGGAGTCACCTGCGGAGTGGGGCTGGTGTGGTTCTGGGGCTCAGGGAAGCAGAGCGGGGCTGGAGAGTTCCTGGGACTCAGGGGAACAGAGCAGAGTTTCACCTGTGGCTGGTCCTTAGCAGTAGAGGGGTACCCCAGGGAGGAGCCCCACCAGCCAGCCAGAGCTGGGCTGGGTGACACTGGGCTGCCCAGCTGGCTGGGCAGGGTGCCCAGGAAGGCACGGGGCAGTAGAGAAACTGCAGTAGGGCAGAAGCTGGCCCTGGTGCTAAGGCACAGATGTGCAAGCAGCTTCTGGGACAGAAGCTCAGTTCTTGTGGTCCCAAGAGAAATTCACATGGGACAGAGCTGGTCCTCTGGGTCTGAGGCTGTGCCAGAGCAGGTGCTGGTAACTGAGCCCTGCAAGAGGAAGAGCTTCAAGAAGTTCAAGCTTAAATTATCACATATTGATTATGAAGGCACACACAATCTGTCCAGAGGTTTACTTGAAGAAACCAATGACGCAGTCAAGCTGTGGAGGTAAAGGGATCAATCAAAGAGACAGTGCAGCTAAACTGAAGCAGAAGAAACAGCAAGGTGAGGAAACAGGAGGTCATGAATACTTTTTCTTTCTTTTTCTTTGGCTGGTCCCTGGAAAAAATGCAAGTGACTTAGCAGTGGTGAGAGAGAACAATTTTGAAGTTGTGGGGAAGTGGGAGGAGAGAAATAGAGTGCATTCCTTCCTAGGGAGAGGAAGTGCAGGGACTCCTTCCTGCTGCTGCTCTACATGCCCCTTTCAGGAACTGCTGTTCTGATTCTTCTCTTTCCCCTTGGGGTCTCCCATGCCTGACCCACAGTCCTCAAGAGCAGGAGAACTTCTTGACCAGATGGGGCTGGTTGTGGCCCACAGCCCAGGCTCTTGTCCTGCTCCAGGAAGGTGTGGGAGCTGGAGTTCCTCAGTAGGAAAGGGGTTCCCTCCTGATGTGAGGGCAGTGCAGTGGGTGTCTGCTCCCTTCTCCCTTGTCTGTCGGAGAGTACTGGGATATGGGGTGGACGGTAAGTGTTAGAGCATGAACCCATGTGCTTTCCCTTTGGTTGTGTCCAAGGAGGCTCTGGTGGTACCTGCCTGGGACCCTGTGGTTCAGGAGTCTGGAGGAGCCCAGGGATGATGCCTTTGGCCCCATGAGCAGAGAGGAAAGAGAGGCTGCAGGGGATCCTAGACTATTGTGCTCAGCACAGGTGTGTATCCTGATATAGTTTCAAGAGAGACAGGGAACAGAGTTCCTGCTTTTGGTCTTTATAGCCTTTATGGCCTAAAGCCTGTGGGACCTCCTCATGGGGTGTCTCAGATGAACGGCTTACAAGAAGATGCGGTGCTTGAATCCTGTTTGTCTCAGTAGCCCAGTCTTGTGGAAGAGACAAATAGAAGTTCCCTGGCCTTTGTGTTCTGAGTGAGGTAGGAAGAAAACACAGTATGTTTTCAGGCTTTTGCTTTTCTTTGAAACACCAGAATTTGGTGCTCTTGGTTTTAACTAGAGAATTTGGGTAGGGAGAATGAAGGTCTAGGGGCTAATCCCAGCCCAAGGCATGGAGGGAGGACCTAAGCAATGGAAGAGGAAGAATTTTAGCTCAATGTTTTTTCCTGTCCCTTTCCATAAATGACTGCAGAGTGTCCCTTCTACTGTCCTTCCTTTTGATTCTATTGTGTCTGCCAGCCTGGCATGCTGTGTGAGACTCAGAAGCCAGATCCTTTCCCAGACCTTCAGTCACAGAGCAGTTTGGGTACCTGCTGTGTGTCCAGCACACAGGTGTACCTGCATAGGCACCTGTTACAAAGCCCTGTTGAATGAGCCAGTGTGGAGTCCTTCATGCTGAGCCAGCAAGGGCAGAAAGTTGCTCATGGAACTAAGAAAGCTCTTAGAGCAAGTCTCAGCTGAGACCTCCAGGAAAGGCAACAAGGAGCAGAGGTGTCAGGCCTGATGTTTCTTGGAGAGAAATATTGGCAGGTTGAAAGAACTCTGGGATCTGCCTGGATATTCAGGGGGTGGGGAGCACACAGTGCTGATGTGCCAATGTCAGTAGCAAATCACTGACTTTGCAGTGTCCTTTGGGATTTTAGGCAAGCTTAGGCAAGGACTGGGCCCAGGAGGAATCCACTGCCCCTGAATATTGTCCATAGGACGCTGCTGTATGACAATGCTAATACACACGTTCAATTCCCGTTTCAGATCTGGGTCCTGGAACATTAGGTAAAGGGAATTGCCACTTCAGCAGAAACCATTATTCTATGTACTGGTGTCTCAGCCAGGAGACAACAGCGCACAATCATCTGTCCACATGCAAAGGACACTTCAGATTATCCTTCCCTTGCAGAGTTTGAGAGAAGAGAGGTAATTTGATGGGCGATAGCTAAGCAACTTTCATTATTACTCGTTTATTCCAGTGGAGATTGGTCAGAGCACTGTTAATCATTCATCTTCCATTTGAGAAATGAAACTGGAAGCCCCCTTCCTTAGTAGAGATGCCACAATGCTTTATAAAAAGAGGAGTATGCTTAGCAACTCTATTCCAACTAAATCCTCAGCCATCTTTCCCATGAAAGCATTCTTCCTCAATGGGTCCCATCCTCCCAACCTGACTGCACCTAATGGAGAGGTGTAAAGAGGAGCTGGTCACACCCCCCCACCTTCCTTAAGTAGAGCATAGAGATGGCTGTTCAGAGCAGTGTTCAGCATGAGCCATTGTTAAGGTCTTTGGAAGTCATGTAAAACAAGTGCAGTGTAGTGGTACTGCGTTGTTGGAGTAGTTTTAATAACAAGGAAATAATGGGAAATCTGCATTTACTAGGGACGTGTACTTATGTTTCTTAGTGGTTTAGATTACAGGCAGAAGTGCAGAGACAATGTAGCAAGAGAGTTCCTTACATTTAGAGGTGAATGCTTGTCTAGGCGAGAATGTGACTCTAAGCAGCAAATATACGAAGCTGATGATGGTTGCGAACCCTCTGGGGAGAAGTGAACAAGAACATGAAGACCTGGGTCTAAGAGAAAGATATGCAGAAGTCAGAAGGGAAGATGCTCACCTTGCAGTTACTGTGGAAACACTTTTTCAGCCTGATGAAAGAGGTCAAATGCCACAGATCATTGTGCTGCTGGGTGGTGCAGGGATTGAAAAGACAGCGACAGCAAGAAAGATCATACTAGACTGGGCAAGAGGAGCCATTTATGCACAATTTTACTGTGCTTTCTACATAAACTGTAGAGAAATCAACTTTTCCCAGCAGGCAGATATGCTGAGTCTGGTGGATCTGATCTCAGCTTGTTGTCCTTGTGGAAAGGCACGACCTGAAGCAATCCTGGCTAGTCCCAAAAAAACCCTGTTCATCACTGATGGCTTTGATCAATTGAGGTTTTCCTTGGATCAGCCAAAAAAAAAAAAAAAACAAAACTGTGTACTGACTGTGGTGAAAGGAAGCCAGTCAAAATCATTCTGGGAAGTTTATTTCAGAAAACTGTCCTCTCTCAGTCCTCCTTGCTCATCACTACAGGACCAACAGCTCTTCAAAGACTGGGGCAGTGTTAAAAGGAGGAGATTATGCAGAAATAATGGGCTTTTCAGATGCTAAGAAGGAGGAATATTTCCACAAGTTCTTCAGGGATGAAGAAAAATCAATAAAAGCCATTACCTTTGCCAAAAGAAATGACACTTTCTTTGCCATGTGCCTTGTACCCATCATGTGTTGGACCATCTGTACTGCCCTTGAACAAGAACTTAATGAAGGGAAAGGTCTTGTCCAGACTTCTAAAACAACCACAGAGCTGTACATGCTGTACCTTTCCAACTTATTCAAGTGTGGGAGTGATGATCTGAAACAGGATATGAAGAAGTTCCTGAGCAGATTTTGCTGCATGGCTGCTGATGGAATCTGGAAGTGGAAGACCCTGTTTCTTGAAAAGGAGATTGAGGTGTATGGCTTACATCACCCAGTCCTCTCCCTTTTACTGAATGAGAGTGCTCTAAGAAACTATGAAGTGTGTGAGTGTTTACAGCTTCCTTCACCTGAGCTTTAGAGAGGTTTTTGCAGCATTGTTCTATGCACTGGAGGACAATGAGGAAACAGGAGAATTGGGGACACTAGGGAAGGATATAAAGAAAGTGTTAGAAAAATATAGTGAGTACGATACAAATTGGATATTAGTGGTAAGATTCCTGTTTGGCTTGTTAAATGAGGAAACAAATAAGTACCTGATAGAAAGAACTGGGTGTAAAATCTCACCTAGAGTTAAGGAAGACTTACTGAAGTGGATTCAAATAGGCCAAGGAACATCTTCATGTTCTGGTGGAGTGATTCACATCTTGAATGTATTTCACTGTTTGATATGCAAGAAGGAACATGTCATGGTTTAGCCCTAGCCAGCAACTAAGCACCACGCAGCCGCTCACTCACTCCCCCTACCCCAATGGGATGGGGGAGAGAATCGGAAGAGTAAGAGTGAGAAAAAACTCCTGGGTTGAGATAAGAACAGTTTAATAATGGAAATAAAGTAAAATAGGAGTAGTAATAAAAACAATATAATAATAACAGTAATAATAATATACAAAGCAAGTGATGCACAATACAATTGCTCACCACCAGCTGACCACCCAGCCAGTTCCCGAGCAGTGATCGCTGCCATCTGGCCAACTCCCTCCAGTTTATATACTGAGCATGACATCATATGGTATGGAATAGCCCTTTGGTCAGTTTGGATCAACTGTTCTGGCTGTGCCCCCTCCCAGTTTCTTGTGCACCTGGCAGAGCATGGGAAGCTGAAAAGTCCTTGACTAGCATAAGCAGTACTTAGCAACAACTAAACCATCAGTGTGTTATCAACATTCTTTTCATACTAAATCCAAAACACAGCACTGTGCCAGCTACTAGGAAGAAAATTAACTCTATTCCAGCTGAAACTAGGACATTGGCTCACTTTGGCCTCCAATACAGTTAGCTGTTGGGATCCCTCTGTCACTCCAGAAATACAGATGGGTTCTGCCTCTGTATAGCTTGATGACATTAGGGTACACTGTGCACCGGTGTCCACTAGAGCCTTACACTCCTCTGGGTCTGATGTGCCAGGCCATCGAATCCGCACAGTCCAGTAAACCCGGTTGTCCCTCTCCTCCACCCAGCTGGAGGCAGGGCCCTGTAAGTCCTGGTCATAGTATTCATTGTTCACTTGTAAATGTGAATCAAAAGTCCCTTGATTAAGATCAGAAGTAAAATTAGCCCTTTTACTCTGTGTGGGGAACTGCTCACTGGAAACTGGAGCTGCAATTTTCCTGGAAGAACCACCTTTTGTAATATTTTTTCCTTGCAACTCACGCACCCATGCCTCTAGGGTGGGGGTGGATTTTCCATCCCACTTCCTCATGTCCTCTCCGAGGCCACAGAAGAAAAACCAGAGGGTGCCCCGTGGTGTGTATCCTCTATATCCTCTCTCTTGAGCAGAAGGACATTGACTTCTAATGGCTGAGGTACTGGTCCATACAGGTAGGGAGTAGGACATATCCTCTTCCCATTGCTGGACCTTCTGGGACAGTTTCTCTACAGCCGAGACAAGAGAGGAGGAGATACTTTCCTCATACTCCCAGAGTCAGCTAGCCACTTCATCCACTTTTGGTACCTCTTCATCTTTCCAGGTCAGTATTGCCAACGAATTGGCACATAATGCTGGTGTACTCTGTACCACCTTCCGCCACATGGGTCATGTGCACCTGACTTCATCTGGATCTTTGGGTAACTGCTCATTGTTCATGTCACTATAAATGACCTCCAGCATGCCTAAATCCCTCAGGTACTGGATACCTTTCTCTGCAGTGGTCCATTTGCCTGGGCGATATATAACATCTTCCTTGAAAGGACACCTTTCCTTCACACTCGACAGAAGTTGCCTCCAGAGGCTGAGGGTTTGTGCCCCTTTTCTAATTGCTTTGTCAATGCCCCCTTCCCTAGAAAGGGATCCCAGCTGCTTGGCTTCCTTACCCTCTAATTCCAGGCTACTGGCCCCATTATCCCAGCATAAGAGCAGCCAGGTGATGATGTGCTTGCCTGGACGATGACTGAAATCTTTTCGCATATCTCACAGCTCACTCAGGGATAGAGATCGGGTGGTTACAATCTCATTTATGGGTTCTGCCTCTTCCTCCTCCTGTTCTCGTGATGGCCCTGGTTCATCTTCATCCCTTACTAAACGAGTTGATTTTCTTGTGTATTTTTTCTTGTGAATAGGGGCAAATGATACCAGCACGGGTTTGTTCTCTGGTTTAGCCACAGTGCCTGTCACCAGGGTTGGAGTAGCTGCAGTGCCTGTGGCTGGAGTGGCCGCAGTGCCTGTTGTTTTGTCATCAGATCCAGAGGCTTTCTCTTTCACTTGAGGGTACCGAATAGCGTTGAAGAGGGCTCAATAGGCATGGGCCAGCCCCCAGCATGTTGCAATGATTTGTGTCTCTCTGGAGTTGACAGAGTGACAAGATACCTTTTCCAACTGCTTCACCAGTTGTTCAGGATTCTGCACTTGTTCAGGGGTGAAGTTCCAAATCACTGGAGGTGCCCACTGTCCTAGGTACCTGCCCATATACCCTACCACTCATAACTATCCAGCCTTGGGGCATCTCTGGATGATATTCTTAAATTGCTTACTAACCTTTGTCAAAACTGAAACAATATTCCCAAGAAGTATCAATGGAAGAACCTTAACTGCCCAAGGTTGTTCAAGATACTGAAAAGTTGTTGTAATGAAGGAGGAAACATCGTAGAAGAAGACAGAGAAGGTGCCATTCTGTATTTCCTCCACAAAAAACCTCTCAGAGGAAGAGGTGTAATTGCTAATTTTCTCCATGAGGTGGTACCCGAAGTAATGACTTCTGTATGAAAACCAAATACCAACCAACGCTCAAGGTCAGTGTTTTAATAAGAAATCTCCCAAGCAAAATATGATCAAACACTGCAGAGCATAGCACACCGCACACACCAACACCAAGCTTTGACATGTACTGCAAAACAAAGAACATGGTGCACATCAGAAAAACGAATATTGTCACTGGCAATTGTTAACAGATTCCTTAACACACTCCTTAATCTGTTATCGAAAACCCTTCGAGCTATATGTTGGGCCCCAAAAGAGACTGTTCTGGTTTAGCCCCAGCCAGATACTAAGCACCATGGAGCCACTTGCTCACTCCCCATACACCGAGGGGATGGCGGAGAGAATCATAGAGTAAGAGTGAGAAAAACTCCGGGGTTGAGATAAGAAGACTTAATAATTGAAATAAATAAAATAGTAATAGCAATAACAAAAATATAAAAACAGTAATTATACTATACAAAGCAAATGATGCACAATGCAATTGCTCAACACCCGTCGACCGATACACAGCCAGTTCCAAGCAGCGATCAATGCCGCCCCGGCCAACATTGGGAGCTACTCTCTGCGGAGAGTAAGAGTAAGCTTGAGACTGTGTGCCTATTGGGAGAGCTGGGAGGCAAGGAAAGGGCAGATCCCCAGAGAGAGTTTGCCTGTGAAAGCGCTGCCAAGGGAAGGTGAGGACAGGTAAAAGCTGTAAGACAATAGGGCTATGCTGTGGGAGAAAATGATGGACTTCTGCGGTTTGGGAGCTGGTCTCTTATAAGGGTGAGAGTGACCTTGAGAATGTACAAGAGCACTATGCCATTAGAACTACGGTACGGGACAAAAAAATGGACAACTGCAATTTCGCAGATGGTCTCCGCCAAGCGTGAGAGTGAGCTTGAGAATGTGTATCGTGAGTGTGGGAGACAAGGAAAGGGCAGATGCCCAGTGGGCGTTTGTCTGTGAAAGCGCTGGAAACAGCAGGTGAGGACCGGTAACTGCTTTAAGGTCTTAGACCTATGGTGTGGGACAAATGTCTGGACAATTGCAGTTTGGGAGCTGGTCTCTGTGGAGAGTGAGAGTGAGCTCGAGAATGTGTGTTGGGAGTCTTGAGAGACAAAGAAATGGAAGATGCCCAGTGGGTGTTTGCCTGCGAAAGTGCTGGCAAGGGAAGGTGAGGACTAGCAACAGGACAAAGGCCTAAGAGATAAAACAAAGTGCTAGAAGACTGCAGCTCACAAATTGCAAAATTCCAGCCATTTCTCGCACACCACAGCTCTAAGGGTTAATGCTCTTGCTACTCCTCACCTTCCCTTGACAGCGCTTTCACAGCCAAACACATGCTGGGTGGGGATCTGCCCTTGCCTTGCCTCACAGCACTCCCCAGACACATTCTCAAGCTCACTCTCACCCCGGCACAGACCACCTCCCTGAGTGCAAATGTCCAGCCATTTCTCCCGCACCATAGCTCCAAGGCCCTAGTGCTCTTGGCAGGTCCTCGCCTTCCCTTCGCACTGCTTTCACTGCAGCACAAACACTCGGGCTCTGCGCTTGTCTACCCAGGTACCTGTCCCAATATTCTCTCTCTCTATCACCAGAAATGACCTCCCAAATTCCAAAAGTCCAGCGATTTTTCCCACACCAAGCTAGCCAGGAACGAAACCTTTTTCTGGTCTTCCTCTTCCCTTGGCACCGCTTTTACAGCCACAGAAACTCTGGAGCTCTGTGCTTGCCTTGCCTGTTCACGGGCCTAATTCTCTCTCTCGCTCCCCTTTCGCTAGAGCCCAGCTCGGAGAGTGCAAACATCTAGTGATTTTGCCCACACCAAAGGAGCCAGGAGGAAATGTTGATGCTGGTCTTCACCTTCCCTTGGCACCGCTGTGACAGTGAAAGACAGACTCACGCTCTGCGCTTGCCTTCTTTCTTAGCCATCCTAAAGTTCTCTCAGGCTCAGACTGACTTTTTCAATAGCTGAGGTCTGACGTTGCAAACGTCAAGTGATTTCTTCCACAGCAAATGGGCAAGGACTGAAAGCTGTTGCTGCTCCTCACCTTCCCTTGACAGCGCTTTCACAGCCAAACACACGCTGGGTGGGGATCTGCCCTTGCCCTGTCTCCCGGCACTCCCCAGACACATTCTCAAGCTCACTCTCACTCTCGGCACAGACCACCTCCCAAACCGCAATCGTCCAGCCATTTCTCCCACACCACAGCTCTAAGGGCTTAAACCAGTTACCTGTCACCACCTGCCCTTGCCAGCGCTTTCACAGCCAAACACGCACTGGGCAGCTGCCCTTGCCTTGCTTCCCAACACTCCCAATACGCATTCTCAAGCTCACGCTCACCCTGGGAAGAGACCAGCTCCCAAACTGCAATCGTCCAGCCATTTCTCCCGCACCAAGGCTCTAAGGGTTAGTGCTGTGGCTTGTCATCCCCTTCCCTTGCCAGCATTGCCACAGGTGAACACACGCTGGGTGGGGATCTGCACTTGCCTTGTCTGCCAACACTCCCAAAACATATTCTCAAGCTCACTCTCACCCTCGCAATAGACCACCTCCCAAACTGCAATCGTCCAGCCATTTCTCCCGCACCAAGGCTCTAAGGGCTTTGTGCTCTTGCTGCGCCTCACCTTCCCTTGACAGCGCATTCACAGCCAAACACACGCTGGGTGGGCATCTGCCCTTGCCTTGCCTCACAGCACTCCCCAGACACATTCTCAAGCTCACTCTCACCCTCGCAATAGACCAGCTCTGAAACTCCAGTCGTCCAGCCATTTCTCGCAAACCATAGCTCTGATGGCAAACTGCTCTTGCTGCTCCTCACCTTCCCTTGACAGCACTTTCACAGCCAAACACACACTGGGCATCTCCCCTTGCCTTGCCTCGCCTCCCAGCACTCCCAATACACATTCTCAAGCTCACTCTCACTCTCGGCACAGACCACCTCCCAAACCGCAATCCTCCAGCCATTTCTCCCACACCACAGCTCTAAGGGCTTAAACCAGTTACCTGTCACCACATTCCCTTGCCAGCGCTTTCACAGCCAAACACGCACTGGGCAGCTGCCCTTGCCTTGCTTCCCAACACTCCCAATAAGCATTCTCAAGCTCACTCTCACCCTGGGAAGAGACCAGCTCCCAAACTGCAATCGTCCAGCCATTTCTCCCGCACCAAGGCTCTAAGGGCTTTGTGCTCTTGCTGCGCCTCACCTTCCCTTGACAGCGCTTTCACAGCCAAACACACGCTGGGTGGGCATCTGCCCTTGCCTTGCCTCCCAGCACTCCCCAGACACATTCTCAAGCTCACTCTCACCCCGGCACAGACCACCTCCCTGAGTGCAAATATCCAGCCATTTCTCCCGCACCATAGCTCCAAGGCCCTAGTGCTCTTGGCAGGTCCTCGCCTTCCCTTCGCACTGCTTTCACTGCAGCACAAACACTCGGGCTCTGCGCTTGTCTACCCAGGTACCTGTCCCAATATTCTCTCTCCCTATCACCAGAAATGACCTCCCAAATTCCAAAAGTCCAGCGATTTTTCCCACACCGAGCTAGCCAGGAACGAAACCTTTTTCTGGTCTTCCTCTTCCCTTGGCACCGCTTTTACAGCCACAGAAACTCTGGCGCTCTGTGCTTGCCTTGCCTGTTCACGGGCCTAATTCTCTCTCTCGCTCCCCTTTCGCTAGAGCCCAGCTCGGAGAGTGCAAACATCTAGTGATTTTGCCCACACCAAAGGAGCCAGGAGGAAATGTTGATGCTGGTCTTCACCTTCCCTTGGCACCGCTGTGACAGTGAAAGACAGACTCACGCTCTGCGCTTGCCTTCTTTCTTAGCCATCCTGAAGTTCTCTCAGGCTCAGACTGACTTTTTCAATAGCTGAGGTCTGACGTTGCAAACGTCAAGTGATTTCTTCCACAGCAAATGGGCAAGGACTGAAAGCTGTTGCTGCTCCTCACCTTCCCTTGCCAGCGCTTTCACAGCCAAACACACGCTACGTGGGCATCTGCCCTTGCCTTGCCTCCCAGCACTCCCCAGATACATTCTCAAGCTCACTCTCACTCTCGGCACAGACCACCTCCCAAACCGCAATCGTCCAGCCATTTCTCCCACACCACAGCTCTCAGGGCTTAAACCAGTTACCTGTCACCACATTCCCTTGCCAGCGCTTTCACAGCCAAACACGCACTGGGCAGCTGCCCTTGCCTTGCTTCCCAACACTCCCAATACGCATTCTCAAGCTCACTCTCACCCTGGGAAGAGACCAGCTCCCAAACTGCAATCGTCCAGCCATTTCTCCCGCACCAAGGCTCTAAGGGCTTTGTGCTCTTGCTGCACCTCACCTTCCCTTGACAGCGCTTTCAAAGCCAAACGCACTCTGGGTGGGCATCTGCCCTTGCCTTGCCTCCCAGCACTCCCCAGACACATTCTCAAGCTCACTCTCACCCTCGCAATAGACCAGCTCTGAAACTGCAGTCGTCCAGCCATTTCTCGCACACCACAGCTCTAAGGGCTTTGTGCTCTTGCTACTCCTCACCTTCCCTTGCCACCACTTTCACAGCCAAACACACGCTGGGTGGGCATCTGCCCTTGCCTTGCCTCACAGCACTCCCCAGACACATTCTCAAGCTCACTCTCAGCCTCGCAATAGACCAGCTCTGAAACTGCAGTCGTCCAGCCATTTCTCGCACACCACAGCTCTAAGGGCTTTGTGCTCTTGCTACTCCTCACCTTCCCTTGCCACCACTTTCACAGCCAAACACACGCTGGGTGGGCATCTGCCCTTGCCTTGCCTCACAGCACTCCCCAGACACATTCTCAAGCTCACTCTCACCCCGGCACAGACCACCTCCCTGAGTGCAAATATCCAGCCATTTCTCCCGCACCATAGCTCCAAGGCCCGAGTGCTCTTGGCAGGTCCTCGCCTTCCCTTCGCACTGCTTTCACTGCAGCACAAACACCCGGGCTCTGCGCTTGTCTACCCAGGTACCTGTCCCAATATTCTCTCTCTCTATCACCAGAAATGACCTCCCAAATTCCAAAAGCCCAGCGATATTTCCCACACCGAGCTAGCCAGGAACGAAACCTTTTTCTGGTCTTCCTCTTCCCTTGGCACCGCTTTTACAGCCACAGAAACTCTGGAGCTCTGTGCTTGCCTTGCCTGTTAACGGGCCTAATTCTCTCTCTCGCTCCCCTTTCGCTAGAGCCCAGCTCGGAGAGTGCAAACATCTAGTGATTTTGCCCACACCAAAGGAGCCAGGAGGAAATGTTGATGCTGGTCTTCACCTTCCCTTGGCACCGCTGTGACAGTGAAAGACAGACTCACGCTCTGCGCTTGCCTTCTTTCTTAGCCATCCTGAAGTTCTCTCAGGCTCAGACTGACTTTTTTCAATAGCTGAGGTCTGACGTTGCAAACGTCAAGTGATTTCTTCCACAGCAAATGGGCAAGGACTGAAAGCTGTTGCTGCTCCCTCACCTTCCCTTGACAGCGCTTTCACAGCCAAACACATGCTGGGTGGGGATCAGCCCTTGCCCTGTCTCCCGGCACTCCCCAGACACATTCTCAAGCTCACTCTCACTCTCGGCAAAGACCACCTCCAAACCGCAATCGTCCAGCCATTTCTCCCACACCACAGCTCTAAGGGCTTAAACCAGTTACCTGTCACCACATTCCCTTGCCAGCGCTTTCACAGCCAAACACGCACTGGGCAGCTGCCCTTGCCTTGCTTCCCAACACTCCCAATACGCATTCTCAAGCTCACTCTCACCCTGGGAAAGGACCAGCTCCCAAACTGCAATCTGTCCAGCCATTTCTCCCGCACCAAGGCTCTAAGGGCTTTGTGCTCTTGCTGCGCCTCACCTTCCCTTGACAGCGCTTTCAAAGCCAAACGCACTCTGGGTGGGCATCTGCCCTTGCCTTGCCTCCCAGCACTCCCCAGACACATTCTCAAGCTCACTCTCACCCTCGCAATAGACCAGCTCTGAAACTGCAGTCGTCCAGCCATTTCTCGCACACCACAGCTCTAAGGGCTTTGTGCTCTTGCTACTCCTCACCTTCCTTGCCACCACTTTCACAGCCAAACACACGCTACGTGGGCATCTGCCCTTGCCTTGCCTCACAGCACTACCCAGACACATTCTCAAGCGCACTCTCACCCGGCACAGACCACCTCCCTGAGTGCAAATATCCAGCCATTTCTCCCGCACCATAGCTCCAAGGCCCGAGTGCTCTTGGCAGGTCCTCGCCTTCCCTTCGCACTGCTTTCACTGCAGCACAAACACCCGGGCTCTGCGCTTGTCTACCCAGGTACCTGTCCCAATATTCTCTCTCTCTATCACCAGAAATGACCTCCCAAATTCCAAAAGCCCAGCGATATTTCCCACACCGAGCTAGCCAGGAACGAAACCTTTTTCTGGTCTTCCTCTTCCCTTGGCACCGCTTTTACAGCCACAGAAACTCTGGAGCTCTGTGCTTGCCTTGCCTGTTAACGGGCCTAATTCTCTCTCTCGCTCCCCTTTCGCTAGAGCCCAGCTCGGAGAGTGCAAACATCTAGTGATTTTGCCCACACCAAAGGAGCCAGGAGGAAATGTTGATGCTGGTCTTCACCTTCCCTTGGCACCGCTGTGACAGTGAAAGACAGACTCACGCTCTGCGCTTGCCTTCTTTCTTAGCCATCCTGAAGTTCTCTCAGGCTCAGACTGACTTTTTCAATAGCCTGAGGTCTGACGTTGCAAACGTCAAGTGATTTCTTCCACAGCAAATGGGCAAGGACTGAAAGCTGTTGCTGCTCCTCACCTTCCCTTGACAGCGCTTTCACAGCCAAACACATGCTGGGTGGGGATCTGCCCTTGCCCTGTCTCCCCGGCACTCCCCAGACACATTCTCAAGCTCACTCTCACTCTCGGCAAAGACCACCTCCCAAACCGCAATCGTCCAGCCATTTCTCCCACACCACAGCTCTAAGGGCTTTAAACCAGTTACCTGTCACCACATTCCCCTTGCCAGCGCTTTCACAGCCGAACACGCACTGGGCAGCTGCCCTTGCCTTGCTTCCCAACACTCCCAATAAGCATTCTCAAGCTCACTCTCACCCTGGGAAAGGACCAGCTCCCAAACTGCAATCGTCCAGCCATTTCTCCCGCACCAAGGCTCTAAGGGCTTTGTGCTCTTGCTGCGCCTCACCTTCCCTTGACAGCGCTTTCAAAGCCAAACGCACTCTGGGTGGGGATCTGCCCTTGCCTTGCCTCCCAGCACTCCCCAGACACATTCTCAAGCTCATTCTCACCCTCGCAATAGACCAGCTCTGCAACTGCAGTCGTCCAGCCATTTCTCGCACACCACAGCTCTAAGGGCTTTGTGCTCTTGCTACTCCTCACCTTCCCTTGCCACCACTTTCACAGCCAAACACACGCTACGTGGGCATCTGCCCTTGCCTTGCCTCACAGCACTCCCCAGACACATTCTCAAGCGCACTCTCACCCCGGCACAGACCACCTCCCTGAGTGCAAATATCCAGCCATTTCTCCCGCACCATAGCTCCAAGGCCCGAGTGCTCTTGGCAGGTCCTCGCCCTTCCCTTCGCACTGCTTTCACTGCAGCACAAACACCCGGGCTCTGCGCTTGTCTACCCAGGTACCTGTCCCAATAATCTCTCTCTCTATCACCAGAAATGACCTCCCAAATTCCAAAAGCCCAGCGATATTTCCCACACCGAGCTAGCCAGGAACGAAACCTTTTTCTGGTCTTCCCTCTTCCCTTGGCACCGCTTTTACAGCCACAGAAAACTCTGGCCGCTCTGTGCTTGCCTTGCCTGTTCACGGGGCCTAATTCTCTCTCTCGCTCCCCTTTCGCTAGAGCCCAGCTCGGGAGAGTGCAAACATCTAGTGATTTTGCCCACACCAAAGGAGCCAGGAGGAAATGTTGATGCTGGTCTTCACCTTCCCTTGGCACCGCTGTGACAGTGAAAGACAGACTCACGCTCTGCGCTTGCCTTCTTTCTTAGCCATCCTGAAGTTCTCTCAGGCTCAGACTGACTTTTCAATAGCTGAGGTCTGACCTTGCAAACGTCAAGTGATTTCTTCCACAGCAAATGGGCAAGGACTGAAAGCTGTTGCTGCTCCTCACCTTCCCTTGCCAGCGCTTTCACAGCCAAACACATGCTGGGTGGGGATCAGCCCTTGCCCTGTCTCCCGGCACTCCCCAGACACATTCTCAAGCTCACTCTCACTCTCGGCAAAGACCACCTCCCAAACCGCAATCGTCCAGCCATTTCTCCCGCACCAAGTCTCTCAGGGCTTTGTGCTCTTGCTGCGCCTCACCTTCCCTTGCCAGCGCTTTCACAGCCAAACACGCACTGGGGCAGCTGCCCTTGCCTTGCTTCCCAACACTCCCAATAAGCATTCTCAAGCTCACTCTCACCCTGGGAAGAGACCAGCTCCCAAACTGCAATCGTCCAGCCATTTCTCCCGGCACCCAAGGCTCTAAGGGCTTTGTGCTCTTGCTGCGCCTCACCTTCCCTTGCCAGCGCTTTCACAGCCAAACATGCACTGGGCAGCTGCCCTTGCCTTGCTTCCCAACACTCCCAAAACACATTCTCAAGCTCACTCTCACCCTGGGAAGAGACCAGCTCCCAAACTGCAATCGTCCAGCCATTTCTCCCGCACCAAGGCTCTAAGGGGCTTTGTGCTCTTGCTGCGACTCACCTTCCCTTGACAGCGCTTTCACAGCCAAACACACGCTGGGTGGGCATCTGCCCTTGCCTTGCCTCACAGCACTCCCCAGACACATTCTCAAGCTCACTCTCACCCCGGCACAGACCACCTCCCTGAGTGCAAATGTCCAGCCATTTCTCCCGCACCATAGCTCCAAGGCCCGAGTGCTCTTGGCAGGTCCTCGCCTTCCCTTCGCACTGCTTTCACTGCAGCACAAACACTCGGGCTCTGCGCTTGTCTACCCAGGTACCTGTCCCAATATTCTCTCTCTCTATCACCAGAAATGACCTCCCAAATTCCAAAAGTCCAGCGATTTTTCCCACACCGAGCTAGCCAGGAACGAAACCTTTTTCTGGTCTTCCTCTTCCCTTGGCACCGCTTTTACAGCCACAGAAACTCTGGAGCTCTGTGCTTGCCTTGCCTGTTAACGGGCCTAATTCTCTCTCTCGCTCCCCTTTCGCTAGAGCCCAGCGCGAGAGTGCAAAACATCTAGTGATTTTGCCCACACCAAAGGAGCCAGGAGGAAATGTTGATGCTGGTCTTCACCTTCCCTTGGCACCGCTGTGACAGTGAAAGACAGACTCACGCTCTGCGCTTGCCTTTCTTTCTTAGCCATCCTGAAGTTCTCTCAGGCTCAGACTGACTTTTTCAATAGCTGAGGTCTGACGTTGCAAACGTCAAGTGATTTCTTCCACAGCAAATGGGCAAGGACTGAAAGCTGTTGCTGCTCCTCACCTTCCCTTGCCAGCGCTTTCACAGCCAAACACCACGCTGGGTGGGGGATCTGCCCTTGCCCTGTCTCCCGGCACTCCCCAGACACATTCTCAAGCTCACTCTCACTCTCGGCACAGGACCACCTCCCAAACCGCAATCGTCCAGCCATTTCTCCCATACCACAGCTCTAAGGGCTTAAACCAGTTACCTGTCACCACATTCCCTTGCAGCGCTTTCACAGCCAAACACGCACTGGGCAGCTGCCCTTGCCTTGCTTCCCAACACTCCCAATACGCATTCTCAAGCTCACTCTCACCCTGGGAAGAGACCAGCTCCCAAACTGCAATCGCCCAGCCATTTCTCCCGCAGCGAGGCTCTTAAGGGCTTTGTGCTCTTGCTGCGCCTCACCTTCCTTTGCCAGCGCTTTCACAGCCAAACACGCACTGGGCAGCTGCCCTTGCCTTGCTTCCCAACACTCCCAATACGCATTCTCAAGCTCACTCTCACCCTGGGAAGAGACCAGCTCCCAAACTGCAATCGTCCAGCCATTTCTCCCGCACCAAGGCTCTAAGGGTTAGTGCTGTGGCTTGTCGTCCCCTTCCCTTGCCAGCATTGCCACAGGCGAACACACGCTGGGTGGGGATCTGCACTTGCCTTGTCTGCCAACACTCCCAAAAACACATTCTCAAGGTCACTCTCACCCTCGCAATAGACCAGCTCTGAAACTGCAATCGTCCAGCCATTTCTCCCGCACCAAGGCTCTAAGGGCTTTGTGCTCTTGCTGCGCCTCACCTTCCCTTGACAGCGCTTTCACAGCCAAACACACGCTGGGTGGGCATCTGCCCTTGCCTTGCCTCACAGCACTCCCCAGACACATTCTCAAGCTCACTCTCACCCTCGCAATAGACCAGCTCTGAAACTCCAGTCGTCCAGCACTTTGTCCCCAGACCATAGCTCTGATGGCATAGTGCTCTTGCTGCTCCTCACCTTCCCTTGCCAGCACTTTCACAGCCAAACACACACTGGGCATCTCCCCTTGCCTTGCCTCGCCCTCCCAGGCACTCCCAAGACACGTTCTCAAGCTCACTCTCACTCTCGGCACAGACCACCTCCCAAACCGCAATCGTCCAGCCAATTCTCCCACACCACAGCTCTAAGGGCTTAAACCAGTTACCTGTCACCACATTCCCTTGCCAGCGCTTTCACAGCCAAACACGCACTGGGCAGCTGCCCTTGCCTTGCTTCCCAACACTCCCAATACGCATTCTCAAGCTCACTCTCACCCTGGGAAGAGACCAGCTCCCAAACTGCAATCGTCCCAGCCATTTCTCCCGCACCAAGGCTCTAAGGGCTTTGTGCTCTTGCTGCGCCTCACCTTCCCTTGACAGCGCTTTCCAAAGCCAAACGCACTCTGGGTGGGCATCTGCCCTTGCCTTGCCTCCCAGCACTCCCCAGACACATTCTCAAGCTCACTCTCACCCCCTCGCAATAGACCAGCTCTGAAACTGCAGTCGTCCAGCCATTTCTCGCATACCACAGCTCTAAGGGCTTTGTGCTCTTGCTAACTCCTCACCTTCCCTTGCCACCACTTTCACAGCCAAACACACGCTGGGTGGGCATCTGCCCTTGCCTTGCCTCACAGCACTCCCCAGACACATTCTCAAGCTCACTCTCACCCTCGCAATAGACCAGCTCTGAAACTGCAGTCGTCCAGCCATTTCTCGCACACCACAGCTCTAAGGGCTTTGTGCTCTTGCTACTCCTCACCTTCCCTTGCCACCACTTTCACAGCCAAACACACGCTGGGTGGGCATCTGCCCTTGGCCTTGCCTCACAGCACTCCCCAGACACATTCTCAAGCTCACTCTCACCCCGGGCACAGACCACCTCCCTGAGTGCAAATGTCCAGCCATTTCTCCCGCACCATAGCTCCCAAGGCCCGAGTGCTCTGGCAGGTCCTCGCCTTCCCTTCGCACTGCTTTCACTGCAGCACAAACACTCGGGCCTCTGCGCTTGTCTACCCAGGTACCTGTCCCCAATATTCTCTCTCCCTATCACCAGAAATGACCTCCCAAATCCAAAGTCCAGCGATATTTCCCACACCGAGCTAGCCAGGAACGAAACCTTTTTCTGGTCTTCCTCTTCCCTTGGCACCGCTTTTACAGCCACAGAAACTCTGGCGCTCTGTGCTTGCCTTGCCTGTTAATGGGCCTAATTCTCTCTCTCGCTCCCCTTTCGCTAGAGCCCAGCTCGGAGAGTGCAAACATCTAGTGATTTTGCCCACACCAAAGGAGCCAGGAGGAAATGTTGATGCTGGTCTTCACCTTCCCTTGGCACCGCTGTGACAGTGAAAGACAGACTCACGCTCTGCGCTTGCCTTCTTTCTTAGCCATCCTGAAGTTCTCTCAGGCTCAGACTGACTTTTTCAATAGCTGAGGTCTGACGTTGCAAACGTCAAGTGATTTCTTCCACAGCAAATGGGCAAGGACTGAAAGCTGTTGCTGCTCCTCACCTTCCCTTGCCAGCGCTTTCACAGCCAAACACACGCTGGGTGGGGATCTGCCCTTGCCCTGTCTCCCGGCACTCCCCAGACACATTCTCAAGCTCACTCTCACTCTCGGCACAGACCACCTCCCAAACCGCAATCGTCCAGCCATTTCTCCCACACCACAGCTCTAAGGGCTTAAACCAGTTACCTGTCACCACATTCCCTTGCCAGCGCTTTCACAGCCAAACACGCACTGGGCAGCTGCCCTTGCCTTGCTTCCCAACACTCCCAATACGCATTCTCAAGCTCACTCTCACCCTGGGAAGAGACCAGCTCCCAAACTGCAATCGTCCAGCCATTTCTCCCGCAAAAAGGCTCTAAGGGTTAGTGCTGTGGCTTGTCGTCCCCTTCCCTTGCCAGCATTGCCACAGGCGAACACACGCTGGGTGGGGATCTGCACTTGCCTTGTCTAAGCTCACTCTCACCCTCGCAATAGACCACCTCCCAAACTGCAATCGTCCAGCCATTTCTCCCGCACCAAGGCTCTAAGGGCTTTGTGCTCTTGCTGCGCCTCACCTTCCCTTGACAGCGCTTTCACAGCCAAACACACGGTGGGTGGGCATCTGCCCTTGCCTTGCCTCACAGCACTCCCCAGACACATTCTCAAGCTCACTCTCACCCTCGCAATAGACCAGCTCTGAAACTCCAGTCGTCCAGCACCTTGTCCCAGACCATAGCTCTGATGGCATAGTGCTCTTGCTGCTCCTCACCTTCCCTTGCCAGCACTTTCACAGCCAAACACACACTGGGCATCTCCCCTTGCCTTGCCTCGCCTCCCAGCACTCCCAAGACACGTTCTCAAGCTCACTCTCACTCTCGGCACAGACCACCTCCCAAACCGCAATCCTCCAGCCATTTCTCCCACACCACAGCTCTAAGGGCTTAAACCAGTTACCTGTCACCACATTCCCTTGCCAGCGCTTTCACAGCCAAACACGCACTGGGCAGCTGCCCTTGCCTTGCTTCCCAACACTCCCAATACGCATTCTCAAGCTCACTCTCACCCTGGGAAGAGACCAGCTCCCAAACTGCAATCGTCCAGCCATTTCTCCCGCACCAAGGCTCTAAGGGCTTTGTGCTCTTGCTGCGCCTCACCTTCCCTTGACAGCGCTTTCAAAGCCAAACGCACTCTGGG
Source organism: Pelecanus crispus (assembly GCF_030463565.1). Taxonomy (NCBI): domain Eukaryota; kingdom Metazoa; phylum Chordata; class Aves; order Pelecaniformes; family Pelecanidae; genus Pelecanus; species Pelecanus crispus. Next base: position 14,711,650 of record NC_134654.1, on the reverse strand, counting down.
TGGGCATCTGCCCTTGCCTTGCCTCCCAGCACTCCCCAGACACATTCTCAAGCTCATTCTCACCCTCGCAATAGACCAGCTCTGCAACTGCAGTCGTCCACCCATTTCTCGCAAACCACAGCTCTAAGGGCTTTGTGCTCTTGCTACTCCTCACCTTCCCTTGCCACCACTTTCACAGCCAAACACACGCTGGGTGGGCATCTGCCCTTGCCTTGCCTCCCAGCACTCCCCAGACACATTCTCAAGCTCACTCTCACCCTCGCAATAGACCAGCTCTGAAACTGCAGTCGTCCAGCCATTTCTCGCACACCACAGCTCTAAGGGCTTTGTGCTCTTGCTACTCCTCACCTTCCCTTGCCACCACTTTCACAGCCAAACACACGCTGGGTGGGCATCTGCCCTTGCCTTGCCTCACAGCACTCCCCAGACACATTCTCAAGCTCACTCTCACCCCGGCACAGACCACCTCCCTGAGTGCAAATATCCAGCCATTTCTCCCGCACCATAGCTCCAAGGCCCGAGTGCTCTTGGCAGGTCCTCGCCTTCCCTTCGCACTGCTTTCACTGCAGCACAAACACCCGGGCTCTGCGCTTGTCTACCCAGGTACCTGTCCCAATATTCTCTCTCTCTATCACCAGAAATGACCTCCCAAATTCCAAAAGCCCAGCGATATTTCCCACACCGAGCTAGCCAGGAACGAAACCTTTTTCTGGTCTTCCTCTTCCCTTGGCACCGCTTTTACAGCCACAGAAACTCTGGAGCTCTGTGCTTGCCTTGCCTGTTAACGGGCCTAATTCTCTCTCTCGCTCCCCTTTCGCTAGAGCCCAGCTCGGAGAGTGCAAACATCTAGTGATTTTGCCCACACCAAAGGAGCCAGGAGGAAATGTTGATGCTGGTCTTCACCTTCCCTTGGCACCGCTGTGACAGTGAAAGACAGACTCACGCTCTGCGCTTGCCTTCTTTCTTAGCCATCCTGAAGTTCTCTCAGGCTCAGACTGACTTTTTCAATAGCTGAGGTCTGACGTTGCAAACGTCAAGTGATTTCTTCCACAGCAAATGGGCAAGGACTGAAAGCTGTTGCTGCTCCTCACCTTCCCTTGACAGCGCTTTCACAGCCAAACACATGCTGGGTGGGGATCTGCCCTTGCCCTGTCTCCCGGCACTCCCCAGACACATTCTCAAGCTCACTCTCACTCTCGGCAAAGACCACCTCCCAAACCGCAATCGTCCAGCCATTTCTCCCACACCACAGCTCTAAGGGCTTAAACCAGTTACCTGTCACCACATTCCCTTGCCAGCGCTTTCACAGCCGAACACGCACTGGGCAGCTGCCCTTGCCTTGCTTCCCAACACTCCCAATAAGCATTCTCAAGCTCACTCTCACCCTGGGAAAGGACCAGCTCCCAAACTGCAATCGTCCAGCCATTTCTCCCGCACCAAGGCTCTAAGGGCTTTGTGCTCTTGCTGCGCCTCACCTTCCCTTGACAGCGCTTTCAAAGCCAAACGCACTCTGGGTGGGGATCTGCCCTTGCCTTGCCTCCCAGCACTCCCCAGACACATTCTCAAGCTCATTCTCACCCTCGCAATAGACCAGCTCTGCAACTGCAGTCGTCCAGCCATTTCTCGCACACCACAGCTCTAAGGGCTTTGTGCTCTTGCTACTCCTCACCTTCCCTTGCCACCACTTTCACAGCCAAACACACGCTACGTGGGCATCTGCCCTTGCCTTGCCTCACAGCACTCCCCAGACACATTCTCAAGCGCACTCTCACCCCGGCACAGACCACCTCCCTGAGTGCAAATATCCAGCCATTTCTCCCGCACCATAGCTCCAAGGCCCGAGTGCTCTTGGCAGGTCCTCGCCTTCCCTTCGCACTGCTTTCACTGCAGCACAAACACCCGGGCTCTGCGCTTGTCTACCCAGGTACCTGTCCCAATATTCTCTCTCTCTATCACCAGAAATGACCTCCCAAATTCCAAAAGCCCAGCGATATTTCCCACACCGAGCTAGCCAGGAACGAAACCTTTTTCTGGTCTTCCTCTTCCCTTGGCACCGCTTTTACAGCCACAGAAACTCTGGAGCTCTGTGCTTGCCTTGCCTGTTCACGGGCCTAATTCTCTCTCTCGCTCCCCTTTCGCTAGAGCCCAGCTCGGAGAGTGCAAACATCTAGTGATTTTGCCCACACCAAAGGAGCCAGGAGGAAATGTTGATGCTGGTCTTCACCTTCCCTTGGCACCGCTGTGACAGTGAAAGACAGACTCACGCTCTGCGCTTGCCTTCTTTCTTAGCCATCCTGAAGTTCTCTCAGGCTCAGACTGACTTTTTCAATAGCTGAGGTCTGACCTTGCAAACGTCAAGTGATTTCTTCCACAGCAAATGGGCAAGGACTGAAAGCTGTTGCTGCTCCTCACCTTCCCTTGCCAGCGCTTTCACAGCCAAACACATGCTGGGTGGGGATCAGCCCTTGCCCTGTCTCCCGGCACTCCCCAGACACATTCTCAAGCTCACTCTCACTCTCGGCAAAGACCACCTCCCAAACCGCAATCGTCCAGCCATTTCTCCCGCACCAAGTCTCTCAGGGCTTTGTGCTCTTGCTGCGCCTCACCTTCCCTTGCCAGCGCTTTCACAGCCAAACACGCACTGGGCAGCTGCCCTTGCCTTGCTTCCCAACACTCCCAATAAGCATTCTCAAGCTCACTCTCACCCTGGGAAGAGACCAGCTCCCAAACTGCAATCGTCCAGCCATTTCTCCGGCACCAAGGCTCTAAGGGCTTTGTGCTCTTGCTGCGCCTCACCTTCCCTTGCCAGCGCTTTCACAGCCAAACATGCACTGGGCAGCTGCCCTTGCCTTGCTTCCCAACACTCCCAAAACACATTCTCAAGCTCACTCTCACCCTGGGAAGAGACCAGCTCCCAAACTGCAATCGTCCAGCCATTTCTCCCGCACCAAGGCTCTAAGGGCTTTGTGCTCTTGCTGCGCCTCACCTTCCCTTGACAGCGCTTTCACAGCCAAACACACGCTGGGTGGGCATCTGCCCTTGCCTTGCCTCACAGCACTCCCCAGACACATTCTCAAGCTCACTCTCACCCCGGCACAGACCACCTCCCTGAGTGCAAATGTCCAGCCATTTCTCCCGCACCATAGCTCCAAGGCCCGAGTGCTCTTGGCAGGTCCTCGCCTTCCCTTCGCACTGCTTTCACTGCAGCACAAACACTCGGGCTCTGCGCTTGTCTACCCAGGTACCTGTCCCAATATTCTCTCTCTCTATCACCAGAAATGACCTCCCAAATTCCAAAAGTCCAGCGATTTTTCCCACACCGAGCTAGCCAGGAACGAAACCTTTTTCTGGTCTTCCTCTTCCCTTGGCACCGCTTTTACAGCCACAGAAACTCTGGAGCTCTGTGCTTGCCTTGCCTGTTAACGGGCCTAATTCTCTCTCTCGCTCCCCTTTCGCTAGAGCCCAGCTCGGAGAGTGCAAACATCTAGTGATTTTGCCCACACCAAAGGAGCCAGGAGGAAATGTTGATGCTGGTCTTCACCTTCCCTTGGCACCGCTGTGACAGTGAAAGACAGACTCACGCTCTGCGCTTGCCTTCTTTCTTAGCCATCCTGAAGTTCTCTCAGGCTCAGACTGACTTTTTCAATAGCTGAGGTCTGACGTTGCAAACGTCAAGTGATTTCTTCCACAGCAAATGGGCAAGGACTGAAAGCTGTTGCTGCTCCTCACCTTCCCTTGACAGCGCTTTCACAGCCAAACACACGCTGGGTGGGGATCTGCCCTTGCCCTGTCTCCCGGCACTCCCCAGACACATTCTCAAGCTCACTCTCACTCTCGGCACAGACCACCTCCCAAACCGCAATCGTCCAGCCATTTCTCCCATACCACAGCTCTCAGGGCTTAAACCAGTTACCTGTCACCACATTCCCTTGCCAGCGCTTTCACAGCCAAACACGCACTGGGCAGCTGCCCTTGCCTTGCTTCCCAACACTCCCAATACGCATTCTCAAGCTCACTCTCACCCTGGGAAGAGACCAGCTCCCAAACTGCAATCGCCCAGCCATTTCTCCCGCAGCGAGGCTCTAAGGGTTTTGTGCTCTTGCTGCGCCTCACCTTCCTTTGCCAGCGCTTTCACAGCCAAACACGCACTGGGCAGCTGCCCTTGCCTTGCTTCCCAACACTCCCAATACGCATTCTCAAGCTCACTCTCACCCTGGGAAGAGACCAGCTCCCAAACTGCAATCGTCCAGCCATTTCTCCCGCACCAAGGCTCTAAGGGTTAGTGCTGTGGCTTGTCGTCCCCTTCCCTTGCCAGCATTGCCACAGGCGAACACACGCTGGGTGGGGATCTGCACTTGCCTTGTCTGCCAACACTCCCAAAACACATTCTCAAGCTCACTCTCACCCTCGCAATAGACCAGCTCTGAAACTGCAATCGTCCAGCCATTTCTCCCGCACCAAGGCTCTAAGGGCTTTGTGCTCTTGCTGCGCCTCACCTTCCCTTGACAGCGCTTTCACAGCCAAACACACGCTGGGTGGGCATCTGCCCTTGCCTTGCCTCACAGCACTCCCCAGACACATTCTCAAGCTCACTCTCACCCTCGCAATAGACCAGCTCTGAAACTCCAGTCGTCCAGCACTTTGTCCCAGACCATAGCTCTGATGGCATAGTGCTCTTGCTGCTCCTCACCTTCCCTTGCCAGCACTTTCACAGCCAAACACACACTGGGCATCTCCCCTTGCCTTGCCTCGCCTCCCAGCACTCCCAAGACAGTTTCTCAAGCTCACTCTCACTCTCGGCACAGACCACCTCCCAAACCGCAATCGTCCAGCCATTTCTCCCACACCACAGCTCTAAGGGCTTAAACCAGTTACCTGTCACCACATTCCCTTGCCAGCGCTTTCACAGCCAAACACGCACTGGGCAGCTGCCCTTGCCTTGCTTCCCAACACTCCCAATACGCATTCTCAAGCTCACTCTCACCCTGGGAAGAGACCAGCTCCCAAACTGCAATCGTCCAGCCATTTCTCCCGCACCAAGGCTCTAAGGGCTTTGTGCTCTTGCTGCGCCTCACCTTCCCTTGACAGCGCTTTCAAAGCCAAACGCACTCTGGGTGGGCATCTGCCCTTGCCTTGCCTCCCAGCACTCCCCAGACACATTCTCAAGCTCATTCTCACCCTCGCAATAGACCAGCTCTGAAACTGCAGTCGTCCAGCCATTTCTCGCAAACCACAGCTCTAAGGGCTTTGTGCTCTTGCTACTCCTCACCTTCCCTTGCCACCACTTTCACAGCCAAACACACGCTGGGTGGGCATCTGCCCTTGCCTTGCCTCACAGCACTCCCCAGACACATTCTCAAGCTCACTCTCACCCTCGCAATAGACCAGCTCTGAAACTGCAGTCGTCCAGCCATTTCTCGCACACCACAGCTCTAAGGGCTTTGTGCTCTTGCTACTCGTCACCTTCCCTTGCCACCACTTTCACAGCCAAACACACGCTGGGTGGGCATCTGCCCTTGCCTTGCCTCACAGCACTCCCCAGACACATTCTCAAGCTCACTCTCACCCCGGCACAGACCACCTCCCTGAGTGCAAATGTCCAGCCATTTCTCCCGCACCATAGCTCCAAGGCCCGAGTGCTCTTGGCAGGTCCTCGCCTTCCCTTCGCACTGCTTTCACTGCAGCACAAACACTCGGGCTCTGCGCTTGTCTACCCAGGTACCTGTCCCAATATTCTCTCTCCCTATCACCAGAAATGACCTCCCAAATTCCAAAAGTCCAGCGATATTTCCCACACCGAGCTAGCCAGGAACGAAACCTTTTTCTGGTCTTCCTCTTCCCTTGGCACCGCTTTTACAGCCACAGAAACTCTGGAGCTCTGTGCTTGCCTTGCCTGTTAATGGGCCTAATTCTCTCTCTCGCTCCCCTTTCGCTAGAGCCCAGCTCGGAGAGTGCAAACATCTAGTGATTTTGCCCACACCAAAGGAGCCAGGAGGAAATGTTGATGCTGGTCTTCACCTTCCCTTGGCACCGCTGTGACAGTGAAAGACAGACTCACGCTCTGCGCTTGCCTTCTTTCTTAGCCATCCTGAAGTTCTCTCAGGCTCAGACTGACTTTTTCAATAGCTGAGGTCTGACGTTGCAAACGTCAAGTGATTTCTTCCACAGCAAATGGGCAAGGACTGAAAGCTGTTGCTGCTCCTCACCTTCCCTTGCCAGCGCTTTCACAGCCAAACACACGCTGGGTGGGGATCTGCCCTTGCCCTGTCTCCCGGCACTCCCCAGACACATTCTCAAGCTCACTCTCACTCTCGGCACAGACCACCTCCCAAACCGCAATCGTCCAGCCATTTCTCCCACACCACAGCTCTAAGGGCTTAAACCAGTTACCTGTCACCACATTCCCTTGCCAGCGCTTTCACAGCCAAACACGCACTGGGCAGCTGCCCTTGCCTTGCTTCCCAACACTCCCAATACGCATTCTCAAGCTCACTCTCACCCTGGGAAGAGACCAGCTCCCAAACTGCAATCGTCCAGCCATTTCTCCCGCAAAAAGGCTCTAAGGGTTAGTGCTGTGGCTTGTCGTCCCCTTCCCTTGCCAGCATTGCCACAGGCGAACACACGCTGGGTGGGGATCTGCACTTGCCTTGTCTGCCAACACTCCCAAAACACATTCTCAAGCTCACTCTCACCCTCGCAATAGACCACCTCCCAAACTGCAATCGTCCAGCCATTTCTCCCGCACCAAGGCTCTAAGGGCTTTGTGCTCTTGCTGCGCCTCACCTTCCCTTGACAGCGCTTTCACAGCCAAACACACGGTGGGTGGGCATCTGCCCTTGCCTTGCCTCACAGCACTCCCCAGACACATTCTCAAGCTCACTCTCACCCTCGCAATAGACCAGCTCTGAAACTCCAGTCGTCCAGCACTTTGTCCCAGACCATAGCTCTGATGGCATAGTGCTCTTGCTGCTCCTCACCTTCCCTTGCCAGCACTTTCACAGCCAAACACACACTGGGCATCTCCCCTTGCCTTGCCTCGCCTCCCAGCACTCCCAAGACACGTTCTCAAGCTCACTCTCACTCTCGGCAAAGACCACCTCCCAAACCGCAATCCTCCAGCCATTTCTCCCACACCACAGCTCTAAGGGCTTAAACCAGTTACCTGTCACCACATTCCCTTGCCAGCGCTTTCACAGCCAAACACGCACTGGGCAGCTGCCCTTGCCTTGCTTCCCAACACTCCCAATACGCATTCTCAAGCTCACTCTCACCCTGGGAAGAGACCAGCTCCCAAACTGCAATCGTCCAGCCATTTCTCCCGCACCAAGGCTCTAAGGGCTTTGTGCTCTTGCTGCGCCTCACCTTCCCTTGACAGCGCTTTCAAAGCCAAACGCACTCTGGGTGGGCATCTGCCCTTGCCTTGCCTCCCAGCACTCCCCAGACACATTCTCAAGCTCATTCTCACCCTCGCAATAGACCAGCTCTGAAACTGCAGTCGTCCAGCCATTTCTCGCAAACCACAGCTCTAAGGGCTTTGTGCTCTTGCTACTCCTCACCTTCCCTTGCCACCACTTTCACAGCCAAACACACGCTGGGTGGGCATCTGCCCTTGCCTTGCCTCCCAGCACTCCCCAGACACATTCTCAAGCTCACTCTCAGCCTCGCAATAGACCAGCTCTGAAACTGCAGTCGTCCAGCCATTTCTCGCACACCACAGCTCTAAGGGCTTTGTGCTCTTGCTGCTCCTCACCTTCCCTTGCCACCACTTTCACAGCCAAACACACGCTACGTGGGCATCTGCCCTTGCCTTGCCTCACAGCACTCCCCAGACACATTCTCAAGCTCACTCTCACCCCGGCACAGACCACCTCCCTGAGTGCAAATATCCAGCCATTTCTCCCGCACCATAGCTCCAAGGCCCGAGTGCTCTTGGCAGGTCCTCGCCTTCCCTTCGCACTGCTTTCACTGCAGCACAAACACTCGGGCTCTGCGCTTGTCTACCCAGGTACCTGTCCCTATATTCTCTCTCTCTATCACCAGAAATGACCTCCCAAATTCCAAAAGCCCAGCGATATTTCCCACACCGAGCTAGCCAGGAACGAAACCTTTTTCTGGTCTTCCTCTTCCCTTGGCACCGCTTTTACAGCCACAGAAACTCTGGAGCTCTGTGCTTGCCTTGCCTGTTAATGGGCCTAATTCTCTCTCTCGCTCCCCTTTCGCTAGAGCCCAGCTCGGAGAGTGCAAACATCTAGTGATTTTGCCCACACCAAAGGAGCCAGGAGGAAATGTTGATGCTGGTCTTCACCTTCCCTTGGCACCGCTGTGACAGTGAAAGACAGACTCACGCTCTGCGCTTGCCTTCTTTCTTAGCCATCCTGAAGTTCTCTCAGGCTCAGACTGACTTTTTCAATAGCTGAGGTCTGACGTTGCAAACGTCAAGTGATTTCTTCCACAGCAAATGGGCAAGGACTGAAAGCTGTTGCTGCTCCTCACCTTCCCTTGCCAGCGCTTTCACAGCCAAACACACGCTACGTGGGCATCTGCCCTTGCCTTGCCTCCCAGCACTCCCCAGACACATTCTCAAGCTCACTCTCACTCTCGGCACAGACCACCTCCCAAACCGCAATCGTCCAGCCATTTCTCCCACACCACAGCTCTCAGGGCTTAAACCAGTTACCTGTCACCACATTCCCTTGCCAGCGCTTTCACAGCCAAACACGCACTGGGCAGCTGCCCTTGCCTTGCTTCCCAACACTCCCAATAAGCATTCTCAAGCTCACTCGCACCCTGGGAAGAGACCAGCTCCCAAACTGCAATCGCCCAGCCATTTCTCCCGCACCAAGGCTCTAAGGGCTTTGTGCTCTTGCTGCGCCTCACCTTCCCTTGCCAGCGCTTTCACAGCCAAACACGCACTGGGCAGCTGCCCTTGCCTTGCTTCCCAACACTCCCAATACGCATTCTCAAGCTCACTCTCACCCTGGGAAGAGACCAGCTCCCAAACTGCAATCGTCCAGCCATTTCTCCTGCACCAAGGCTCTAAGGGTTAGTGCTGTGGCTTGTCGTCCCCTTCCCTTGCCAGCATTGCCACAGGCGAACACACGCTGGGTGGGGATCTGCACTTGCCTTGTCTGCCAACACTCCCAAAACACATTCTCAAGCTCACTCTCACCCTCGCAATAGACCACCTCCCAAACTGCAATCGTCCAGCCATTTCTCCCGCACCAAGGCTCTAAGGGCTTTGTGCTCTTGCTGCGCCTCACCTTCCCTTGACAGCGCTTTCACAGCCAAACACACGCTGGGTGGGCATCTGCCCTTGCCTTGCCTCACAGCACTCCCCAGACACATTCTCAAGCTCACTCTCACCCTCGCAATAGACCAGCTCTGAAACTCCAGTCGTCCAGCACTTTGTCCCAGACCATAGCTCTGATGGCATAGTGCTCTTGCTGCTCCTCACCTTCCCTTGCCAGCACTTTCACAGCCAAACACACACTGGGCATCTCCCCTTGCCTTGCCTCGCCTCCCAGCACTCCCAAGACACGTTCTCAAGCTCACTCTCACTCTCGGCAAAGACCACCTCCCAAACCGCAATCGTCCAGCCTTTTCTCCCACACCACAGCTCTAAGGGCTTAAACCAGTTACCTGTCACCACATTCCCTTGCCAGCGCTTTCACAGCCAAACACGCACTGGGCAGCTGCCCTTGCCTTGCTTCCCAACACTCCCAATACGCATTCTCAAGCTCACTCTCACCCTGGGAAGAGACCACCTCCCAAACTGCAATCGTCCAGCCATTTCTCCCGCACCAAGGCTCTAAGGGCTTTGTGCTCTTGCTGCGCCTCACCTTCCCTTGACAGCGCTTTCAAAGCCAAACGCACTCTGGGTGGGCATCTGCCCTTGCCTTGCCTCCCAGCACTCCCCAGACACATTCTCAAGCTCACTCTCACCCTCGCAATAGACCAGCTCTGAAACTGCAGTCGTCCAGCCATTTCTCGCACACCACAGCTCTAAGGGCTTTGTGCTCTTGCTACTCCTCACCTTCCCTTGCCACCACTTTCACAGCCAAACACACGCTGGGTGGGCATCTGCCCTTGCCTTGCCTCACAGCACTCCCCAGACACATTCTCAAGCTCACTCTCACCCCGGCACAGACCACCTCCCTGAGTGCAAATATCCAGCCATTTCTCCCGCACCATAGCTCCAAGGCCCGAGTGCTCTTGGCAGGTCCTCGCCTTCCCTTCGCACTGCTTTCACTGCAGCACAAACACTCGGGCTCTGCGCTTGTCTACCTAGGTACCTGTCCCAATATTCTCTCTCCCTATCACCAGAAATGACCTCCCAAATTCCAAAAGCCCAGCGATATTTCCCACACCAAGCTAGCCAGGAACGAAACCTTTTTCTGGTCTTCCTCTTCCCTTGCCACCACTTTCACAGCCAAACACACGCTGGGTGGGCATCTGCCCTTGCCTTGCCTCACAGCACTCCCCAGACACATTCTCAAGCTCACTCTCACCCCGGCACAGACCACCTCCCTGAGTGCAAATGTCCAGCCATTTCTCCCGCACCATAGCTCCAAGGCCCGAGTGCTCTTGGCAGGTCCTCGCCTTCCCTTCGCACTGCTTTCACTGCAGCACAAACACTCGGGCTCTGCGCTTGTCTACCCAGGTACCTGTCCCAATATTCTCTCTCTCTATCACCAGAAATGACCTCCCAAATTCCAAAAGCCCAGCGATATTTCCCACACCGAGCTAGCCAGGAACGAAACCTTTTTCTGGTCTTCCTCTTCCCTTGGCACCGCTTTTACAGCCACAGAAACTCTGGAGCTCTGTGCTTGCCTTGCCTGTTCACGGGCCTAATTCTCTCTCTCGCTCCCCTTTCGCTAGAGCCCAGCTCGGAGAGTGCAAACATCTAGTGATTTTGCCCACACCAAAGGAGCCAGGAGGAAATGTTGATGCTGGTCTTCACCTTCCCTTGGCACCGCTGTGACAGTGAAAGACAGACTCACGCTCTGCGCTTGCCTTCTTTCTTAGCCATCCTGAAGTTCTCTCAGGCTCAGACTGACTTTTTCAATAGCTGAGGTCTGACGTTGCAAACGTCAAGTGATTTCTTCCACAGCAAATGGGCAAGGACTGAAAGCTGTTGCTGCTCCTCACCTTCCCTTGACAGCGCTTTCACAGCCAAACACACGCTGGGTGGGGATCTGCCCTTGCCCTGTCTCCCGGCACTCCCCAGACACATTCTCAAGCTCACTCTCACTCTCGGCACAGACCACCTCCCAAACCGCAATCGTCCAGCCATTTCTCCCACACCACAGCTCTAAGGGCTTAAACCAGTTAGTTGTCATCACATTCCCTTGCCAGCGCTTTCACAGCCAAACACGCACTGGGTAGCTGCCCTTGCCTTGCTTCCCAACACTCCCAATACACATTCTCAAGCTCACTCTCACCCTGGGAAGAGACCTGCTCCCAAACTGCAATCGTCCAGCCATTTCTCCTGCACCAAGGCTCTAAGGGTTAGTGCTGTGGCTTGTCGTCCCCTTCCCTTGCCAGCATTGCCACAGGCGAACACATGCTGGGTGGGGATCTGCACTTGCCTTCTCTGCCAACACTCCCAAAACACATTCTCAAGCTCACTCTCACCCCGGCACAGACCACCTCCCTGAGTGCAAATATCCAGCCATTTCTCCCGCACCAAGGCTCTAAGGGCTTTGTGCTCTTGCTGCGCCTCACCTTCCCTTGCCAGCGCTTTCACAGCCAAACACACGCTGGGTGGGCATCTGCCCTTGCCTTGCCTCACAGCACTCCCCAGACACATTCTCAAGCTCACTCTCACCCTCGCAATAGACCAGCTCTGAAACTCCAGTCGTCCAGCACTTTGTCCCAGACCATAGCTCTGATGGCATAGTGCTCTTGCTGCTCCTCACCTTCCCTTGCCAGCACTTTCACAGCCAAACACACACTGGGCATCTCCCCTTGCCTTGCCTCGCCTCCCAGCACTCCCAAGACACGTTCTCAAGCTCACTCTCACTCTCGGCAAAGACCACCTCCCAAACCGCAATCGTCCAGCCATTTCTCCCACACCACAGCTCTCAGGGCTTAAACCAGTTACCTGTCACCACATTCCCTTGCCAGCGCTTTCACAGCCAAACACGCACTGGGCAGCTGCCCTTGCCTTGCTTCCCAACACTCCCAATACGCATTCTCAAGCTCACTCACACCCTGGGAAGAGACAAGCTCCCAAACTGCAATCGTCCAGCCATTTCTCCCGCACCAAGGCTCTAAGGGCTTTGTGCTCTTGCTGCGCCTCACCTTCCCTTGACAGCGCTTTCAAAGCCAAACGCACTCTGGGTGGGCATCTGCCCTTGCCTTGCCTCCCAGCACTCCCCAGACACATTCTCAAGCTCATTCTCACCCTCGCAATAGACCAGCTCTGAAACTGCAGTCGTCCAGCCATTTCTCGCAAACCACAGCTCTAAGGGCTTTGTGCTCTTGCTACTCCTCACCTTCCCTTGCCACCACTTTCACAGCCAAACACACGCTGGGTGGGCATCTGCCCTTGCCTTGCCTCACAGCACTCCCCAGACACATTCTCAAGCTCACTCTCACCCTCGCAATAGACCAGCTCTGAAACTGCAGTCGTCCAGCCATTTCTCGCACACCACAGCTCTAAGGGCTTTGTGCTCTTGCTACTCCTCACCTTCCCTTGCCACCACTTTCACAGCCAAACACACGCTGGGTGGGCATCTGCCCTTGCCTTGCCTCACAGCACTCCCCAGACACATTCTCAAGCTCACTCTCACCCCGGCACAGACCACCTCCCTGAGTGCAAATATCCAGCCATTTCTCCCGCACCATAGCTCCAAGGCCCGAGTGCTCTTGGCAGGTCCTCGCCTTCCCTTCGCACTGCTTTCACTGCAGCACAAACACTCGGGCTCTGCGCTTGTCTACCTAGGTACCTGTCCCAATATTCTCTCTCTCTATCACCAGAAATGACCTCCCAAATTCCAAAAGCCCAGCGATATTTCCCACACCAAGCTAGCCAGGAACGAAACCTTTTTCTGGTCTTCCTCTTCCCTTGGCACCGCTTTTACAGCCACAGAAACTCTGGAGCTCTGTGCTTGCCTTGCCTGTTAATGGGCCTAATTCTCTCTCTCGCTCCCCTTTCGCTAGAGCCCAGCTCGGAGAGTGCAAACATCTAGTGATTTTGCCCACACCAAAGGAGCCAGGAGGAAATGTTGATGCTGGTCTTCACCTTCCCTTGGCACCGCTGTGACAGTGAAAGACAGACTCACGCTCTGCGCTTGCCTTCTTTCTTAGCCATCCTGAAGTTCTCTCAGGCTCAGACTGACTTTTTCAATAGCTGAGGTCTGACGTTGCAAACGTCAAGTGATTTCTTCCACAGCAAATGGGCAAGGACTGAAAGCTGTTGCTGCTCCTCACCTTCCCTTGCCAGCGCTTTCACAGCCAAACACACGCTGGGTGGGGATCTGCCCTTGCCCTGTCTCCCGGCACTCCCCAGACACATTCTCAAGCTCACTCTCACTCTCGGCACAGACCACCTCCCAAACCGCAATCGTCCAGCCATTTCTCCCACACCACAGCTCTCAGGGCTTAAACCAGTTACCTGTCACCACATTCCCTTGCCAGCGCTTTCACAGCCAAACACGCACTGGGCAGCTGCCCTTGCCTTGCTTCCCAACACTCCCAATACGCATTCTCAAGCTCACTCTCACCCTGGGAAGAGACCAGCTCCCAAACTGCAATCGTCCAGCCATTTCTCCCGCACCAAGGCTCTAAGGGCTTTGTGCTCTTGCTGCGCCTCACCTTCCCTTGACAGCGCTTTCACAGCCAAACACACGCTGGGTGGGCATCTGCCCTTGCCTTGCCTCCCAGCACTCCCCAGACACATTCTCAAGCTCACTCTCACCCCGGCAGAGACCACCTCCCCGAGTGCAAATGTCCAGCCATTTCTCCCGCACCATAGCTCCAAGGCCCGAGTGCTCTTGGCAGGTCCTCGCCTTCCCTTCGCACTGCTTTCACTGCAGCACAAACACTCGGGCTCTGCGCTTGTCTACCCAGGTACCTGTCCCAATATTCTCTCTCTCTATCACCAGAAATGACCTCCCAAATTCCAAAAGTCCAGCGATTTTTCCCACACCGAGCTAGCCAGGAACGAAACCTTTTTCTGGTCTTCCTCTTCCCTTGGCACCACTTTTACAGCCACAGAAACTCTGGAGCTCTGTGCTTGCCTTGCCTGTTAACGGGCCTAATTCTCTCTCTCGCTCCCCTTTCGCTAGAGCCCAGCTCGGAGAGTGCAAACATCTAGTGATTTTGCCCACACCAAAGGAGCCAGGAGGAAATGTTGATGCTGGTCTTCACCTTCCCTTGGCACCGCTGTGACAGTGAAAGACAGACTCACGCTCTGCGCTTGCCTTCTTTCTTAGCCATCCTGAAGTTCTCTCAGGCTCAGACTGACTTTTTCAATAGCTGAGGTCTGACGTTGCAAACGTCAAGTGATTTCTTCCACAGCAAATGGGCAAGGACTGAAAGCTGTTGCTGCTCCTCACCTTCCCTTGCCAGCGCTTTCACAGCCAAACACACGCTGGGTGGGGATCTGCCCTTGCCCTGTCTCCCGGCACTCCCCAGACACATTCTCAAGCTCACTCTCACTCTCGGCACAGACCACCTCCCAAACCGCAATCGTCCAGCCATTTCTCCCACACCACAGCTCTAAGGGCTTAAACCAGTTACCTGTCACCACATTCCCTTGCCAGCGCTTTCACAGCCAAACACGCACTGGGCAGCTGCCCTTGCCTTGCTTCCCAACACTCCCAATACGCATTCTCAAGCTCACTCTCACCCTGGGAAGAGACCAGCTCCCAAACTGCAATCGTCCAGCCATTTCTCCCGCACCAAGGCTCTAAGGGCTTTGTGCTCTTGCTGCGCCTCACCTTCCCTTGACAGCGCTTTCACAGCCAAACACGCACTGGGCAGCTGCCCTTGCCTTGCTTCCCAACACTCCCAATACGCATTCTCAAGCTCACTCTCACCCTGGGAAGAGACCAGCTCCCAAACTGCAATCGTCCAGCCATTTCTCCCGCACCAAGGCTCTAAGGGTTAGTGCTGTGGCTTGTCGTCCCCTTCCCTTGCCAGCATTGCCACAGGCGAACACACGCTGGGTAGGGATCTGCACTTGCCTTCTCTGCCAACACTCCCAAAACACATTCTCAAGCTCACTCTCACCCTGGGAAAGGACCAGCTCCCAAACTGCAATCGTCCAGCCATTTCTCCCGCACCAAGGCTCTAAGGGCTTTGTGCTCTTGCTGCGCCTCACCTTCCCTTGACAGCGCTTTCACAGCCAAACGCACTCTGGGTGGGCATCTGCCCTTGCCTTGCCTCCCAGCACTCCCCAGACACATTCTCAAGCTCATTCTCACCCTCGCAATAGACCAGCTCTGAAACTGCAGTCGTCCAGCCATTTCTCGCAAACCACAGCTCTAAGGGCTTTGTGCTCTTGCTACTCCTCACCTTCCCTTGCCACCACTTTCACAGCCAAACACACGCTGGGTGGGCATCTGCCCTTGCCTTGCCTCCCAGCACTCCCCAGACACATTCTCAAGCTCACTCTCACCCTCGCAATAGACCAGCTCTGAAACTGCAGTCGTCCAGCCATTTCTCGCACACCACAGCTCTAAGGGCTTTGTGCTCTTGCTACTCCTCAGCCTTCCCTTGCCACCACTTTCACAGCCAAACACACGCTGGGTGGGCATCTGCCCTTGCCTTGCCTCACAGCACTCCCCAGACACATTCTCAAGCTCACTCTCACCCCGGCACAGACCACCTCCCTGAGTGCAAATATCCAGCCATTTCTCCCGCACCATAGCTCCAAGGCCCGAGTGCTCTTGGCAGGTCCTCGCCTTCTCTTCGCACTGCTTTCACTGCAGCACAAACACTCGGGCTCTGCGCTTGTCTACCCAGGTACCTGTCCCTATATTCTCTCTCTCTATCACCAGAAATGACCTCCAAATTCCAAAAGCCCAGCGATATTTCCCACACCGAGCTAGCCAGGAATGAAACCTTTTTCTGGTCTTCCTCTTCCCTTGGCACCACTTTTACAGCCACAGAAACTCTGGAGCTCTGTGCTTGCCTTGCCTGTTAACGGGCCTAATTCTCTCTCTCGCTCCCCTTTCGCTAGAGCCCAGCTCGGAGAGTGCAAACATCTAGTGATTTTGCCCACACCAAAGGAGCCAGGAGGAAATGTTGATGCTGGTCTTCACCTTCCCTTGGCACCGCTGTGACAGTGAAAGACAGACTCACGCTCTGCGCTTGCCTTCTTTCTTAGCCATCCTAAAGTTCTCTCAGGCTCAGACTGACTTTTTCAATAGCTGAGGTCTGACGTTGCAAACGTCAAGTGATTTCTTCCACAGCAAATGGGCAAGGACTGAAAGCTGTTGCTGCTCCTCACCTTCCCTTGCCAGCGCTTTCACAGCCAAACACACGCTGGGTGGGCATCTGCCCTTGCCCTGTCTCCCGGCACTCCCCAGACACATTCTCAAGCTCACTCTCACTCTCGGCACAGACCACCTCCCAAACCGCAATCGTCCAGCCATTTCTCCCACACCACAGCTCTCAGGGCTTAAACCAGTTACCTGTCACCACATTCCCTTGCCAGCGCTTTCACAGGCAAACACGCACTGGGTAGCTGCCCTTGCCTTGCTTCCCAACACTCCCAATACGCATTCTCAAGCTCACTCTCACCCTGGGAAGAGACCAGCTCCCAAACTGCAATCGTCCAGCCATTTCTCCTGCACCAAGGCTCTAAGGGTTAGTGCTGTGGCTTGTCGTCCCCTTCCCTTGCCAGCATTGCCACAGGCGAACACACGCTGGGTGGGGATCTGCACTTGCCTTGTCTGCCAACACTCCCCAGACACATTCTCAAGCTCACTCTCACCCTCGCAATAGACCACCTCCCAAACTGCAATCGTCCAGCCATTTCTCCCGCACCAAGGCTCTAAGGGCTTTGTGCTCTTGCTGCGCCTCACCTTCCCTTGACAGCGCTTTCACAGCCAAACACACGGTGGGTGGGCATCTGCCCTTGCCTTGCCTCACAGCACTCCCCAGACACATTCTCAAGCTCACTCTCACCCTCGCAATAGACCAGCTCTGAAACTCCAGTCGTCCAGCACTTTGTCCCAGACCATAGCTCTGATGGCATAGTGCTCTTGCTGCTCCTCACCTTCCCTTGCCAGCACTTTCACAGCCAAACACACACTGGGCATCTCCCCTTGCCTTGCCTCGCCTCCCAGCACTCCCAAGACACGTTCTCAAGCTCACTCTCACTCTCGGCACAGACCACCTCCCAAACCGCAATCGTCCAGCCATTTCTCCCACACCACAGCTCTAAGGGCTTAAACCAGTTACCAGTCACCACATTCCCTTGCCAGCGCTTTCACAGCCAAACACGCACTGGGCAGCTGCCCTTGCCTTGCTTCCCAACACTCCCAATACGCATTCTCAAGCTCACTCTCACCCTGGGAAGAGACCAGCTCCCAAACTGCAATCGTCCAGCCATTTCTCCTGCACCAAGGCTCTAAGGGTTAGTGCTGTGGCTTGTCGTCCCCTTCCCTTGCCAGCATTGCCACAGGCGAACACACGCTGGGTGGGGATCTGCCCTTGCCTTGCCTCACAGCACTCCCCAGACACATTCTCAAGCTCACTCTCACCCTCGCAATAGACCAGCTCTGAAACTCCAGTCGTCCAGCTCTTTGTCCCAGACCATAGCTCTGATGGCATAGTGCTCTTGCTGCTCCTCACCTTCCCTTGCCAGCACTTTCACAGCCAAACACACACTGGGCATCTCCCCTTGCCTTGCCTCGCCTCCCAGCACTCCCAAGACACGTTCTCAAGCTCACTCTCACTCTCGGCAAAGACCACCTCCCAAACCGCAATCGTCCAGCCATTTCTCCCACACCACAGCTCTAAGGGCTTAAACCAGTTACCTGTCACCACATTCCCTTGCCAGCGCTTTCACAGCCAAACACGCACTGGGTAGCTGCCCTTGCCTTGCTTCCCAACACTCCCAATAAGCATTCTCAAGCTCACTCTCACCCTGGGAAGAGACCACCTCCCAAACTGCAATCGCCCAGCCATTTCTCCCGCACCGAGGCTCTAAGGGCTTTGTGCTCTTGCTGCGCCTCACCTTCCCTTGACAGCGCTTTCACAGCCAAACACGCACTGGGCAGCTGCCCTTGCCTTGCTTCCCAACACTCCCAATACGCATTCTCAAGCTCACTCTCACCCTGGGAAGAGACCAGCTCCCAAACTGCAATCGTCCAGCCATTTCTCCCGCACCAAGGCTCTAAGGGTTAGTGCTGTGGCTTGTCGTCCCCTTCCCTTGCCAGCATTGCCACAGGCGAACACACGCTGGGTGGGGATCTGCACTTGCCTTGTCTGCCAACACTCCCAAAACACATTCTCAAGCTCACTCTCACCCTCGCAATAGACCACCTCCCAAACTGCAATCGTCCAGCCATTTCTCCCGCACCAAGGCTCTAAGGGCTTTGTGCTCTTGCTGCGCCTCACCTTCCCTTGACAGCGCTTTCACAGCCAAACACACGCTGGGTGGGCATCTGCCCTTGCCTTGCCTCACAGCACTCCCCAGACACATTCTCAAGCTCACTCTCACCCTCGCAATAGACCAGCTCTGAAACTCCAGTCGTCCAGCACTTTGTCCCAGACCATAGCTCTGATGGCATAGTGCTCTTGCTGCTCCTCACCTTCCCTTGCCAGCACTTTCACAGCCAAACACACACTGGGCATCTCCCCTTGCCTTGCCTCGCCTCCCAGCACTCCCAAGACACGTTCTCAAGCTCACTCTCACTCTCGGCAAAGACCACCCTCCCAAACCGCAATCGTCCAGCCATTTCTCCCACACCACAGCTCTAAGGGCTTAAACCAGTTACCTGTCACCACATTCCCTTGCCAGCGCTTTCACAGCCAAACACGCACTGGGCAGCTGCCCTTGCCTTGCTTCCCAACACTCCCAATACGCATTCTCAAGCTCACTCTCACCCTGGGAAGAGACCAGCTCCCAAACTGCAATCGTCCAGCCATTTCTCCCGCACCAAGGCTCTAAGGGCTTTGTGCTCTTGCTGCGCCTCACCTTCCCTTGACAGCGCTTTCACAGCCAAACGCACTCTGGGTGGGCATCTGCCCTTGCCTTGCCTCCCAGCACTCCCCAGACACATTCTCAAGCTCATTCTCACCCTCGCAATAGACCAGCTCTGAAACTGCAGTCGTCCACCCATTTCTCGCAAACCACAGCTCTAAGGGCTTTGTGCTCTTGCTACTCCTCACCTTCCCTTGCCACCACTTTCACAGCCAAACACACGCTGGGTGGGCATCTGCCCTTGCCTTGCCTCCCAGCACTCCCCAGACACATTCTCAAGCTCACTCTCACCCTCGCAATAGACCAGCTCTGAAACTGCAGTCGTCCAGCCATTTCTCGCACACCACAGCTCTAAGGGCTTTGTGCTCTTGCTACTCCTCACCTTCCCTTGCCACCACTTTCACAGCCAAACACACGCTGGGTGGGCATCTGCCCTTGCCTTGCCTCACAGCACTCCCCAGACACATTCTCAAGCTCACTCTCACTCTCGGCACAGACCACCTCCCAAACCGCAATCGTCCAGCCATTTCTCCCACACCACAGCTCTCAGGGCTTAAACCAGTTACCTGTCACCACATTCCCTTGCCAGCGCTTTCACAGCCAAACACGCACTGGGCAGCTGCCCTTGCCTTGCTTCCCAACACTCCCAATAAGCATTCTCAAGCTCACTCTCACCCTGGGAAGAGACCAGCTCCCAAACTGCAATCGCCCAGCCATTTCTCCCGCACCGAGGCTCTAAGGGCTTTGTGCTCTTGCTGCGCCTCACCTTCCCTTGACAGTGCTTTCAAAGCCAAACGCACTCTGGGTGGGGATCTGCCCTTGCCTTGCTTCCCAACACTCCCAATACGCATTCTCAAGCTCACTCTCACCCTGGGAAGAGACCAGCTCCCAAACTGCAATCGTCCAGCCATTTCTCCCGCACCAAGGCTCTAAGGGTTAGTGCTGTGGCTTGTCGTCCCCTTCCCTTGCCAGCATTGCCACAGGCGAACACACGCTGGGTGGGGATCTGCACTTGCCTTGTCTGCCAACACTCCCAAAACACATTCTCAAGCTCACTCTCACCCTCGCAATAGACCACCTCCCAAACTGCAATCGTCCAGCCATTTCTCCCGCACCAAGGCTCTAAGGGCTTTGTGCTCTTGCTGCGCCTCACCTTCCCTTGACAGCGCTTTCACAGCCAAACACACGCTGGGTGGGCATCTGCCCTTGCCTTGCCTCCCAGCACTCCCCAGACACATTCTCAAGCTCACTCTCACCCTCGCAATAGACCAGCTCTGAAACTTCAGTCGTCCAGCACTTTGTCCCAGACCATAGCTCTGATGGCATAGTGCTCTTGCTGCTCCTCACCTTCCCTTGCCAGCACTTTCACAGCCAAACACACACTGGGCATCTCCCCTTGCCTTGCCTCGCCTCCCAGCACTCCCAAGACACGTTCTCAAGCTCACTCTCACTCTCGGCAAAGACCACCCTCCCAAACCGCAATCGTCCAGCCATTTCTCCCACACCACAGCTCTAAGGGCTTAAACCAGTTACCTGTCACCACATTCCCTTGCCAGCGCTTTCACAGCCAAACACGCACTGGGCAGCTGCCCTTGCCTTGCTTCCCAACACTCCCAATACGCATTCTCAAGCTCACTCTCACCCTGGGAAGAGACCAGCTCCCAAACTGCAATCGTCCAGCCATTTCTCCCGCACCAAGGCTCTAAGGGCTTTGTGCTCTTGCTGCACCTCACCTTCCCTTGACAGCGCTTTCACAGCCAAACGCACTCTGGGTGGGGATCTGCCCTTGCCTTGCCTCCCAGCACTCCCCAGACACATTCTCAAGCTCATTCTCACCCTCGCAATAGACCAGCTCTGAAACTGCAGTCGTCCAGCCATTTCTCGCACACCACAGCTCTAAGGGCTTTGTGCTCTTGCTACTCCTCACCTTCCCTTGCCACCACTTTCACAGCCAAACACACGCTGGGTGGGCATCTGCCCTTGCCTTGCCTCACAGCACTCCCCAGACACATTCTCAAGCTCACTCTCACCCTCGCAATAGACCAGCTCTGAAACTGCAGTCGTCCAGCCATTTCTCGCACACCACAGCTCTAAGGGCTTTGTGCTCTTGCTACTCCTCACCTTCCCTTGCCACCACTTTCACAGCCAAACACACGCTGGGTGGGCATCTGCCCTTGCCTTGCCTCACAGCACTCCCCAGACACATTCTCAAGCTCACTCTCACCCCGGCACAGACCACCTCCCTGAGTGCAAATATCCAGCCATTTCTCCCGCACCATAGCTCCAAGGCCCGAGTGCTCTTGGCAGGTCCTCGCCTTCCCTTCGCACTGCTTTCACTGCAGCACAAACACTCGGGCTCTGCGCTTGTCTACCCAGGTACCTGTCCCTATATTCTCTCTCTCTATCACCAGAAATGACCTCCCAAATTCCAAAAGCCCAGCGATATTTCCCACACCGAGCTAGCCAGGAACGAAACCTTTTTCTGGTCTTCCTCTTCCCTTGGCACCGCTTTTACAGCCACAGAAACTCTGGAGCTCTGTGCTTGCCTTGCCTGTTAATGGGCCTAATTCTCTCTCTCGCTCCCCTTTCGCTAGAGCCCAGCTCGGAGAGTG
Organism: Pelecanus crispus; assembly: GCF_030463565.1. Lineage (NCBI taxonomy): Eukaryota > Metazoa > Chordata > Aves > Pelecaniformes > Pelecanidae > Pelecanus > Pelecanus crispus. Next base: position 14,689,876 of record NC_134654.1, on the reverse strand, counting down.
CAAACATCTAGTGATTTTGCCCACACCAAAGGAGCCAGGAGGAAATGTTGATGCTGGTCTTCACCTTCCCTTGGCACCGCTGTGACAGTGAAAGACAGACTCACGCTCTGCGCTTGCCTTCTTTCTTAGCCATCCTGAAGTTCTCTCAGGCTCAGACTGACTTTTTCAATAGCTGAGGTCTGACGTTGCAAACGTCAAGTGATTTCTTCCACAGCAAATGGGCAAGGACTGAAAGCTGTTGCTGCTCCTCACCTTCCCTTGCCAGCGCTTTCACAGCCAAACACACGCTACGTGGGCATCTGCCCTTGCCTTGCCTCCCAGCACTCCCCAGACACATTCTCAAGCTCACTCTCACTCTCGGCACAGACCACCTCCCAAACCGCAATCGTCCAGCCATTTCTCCCACACCACAGCTCTCAGGGCTTAAACCAGTTACCTGTCACCACATTCCCTTGCCAGCGCTTTCACAGCCAAACACGCACTGGGCAGCTGCCCTTGCCTTGCTTCCCAACACTCCCAATAAGCATTCTCAAGCTCACTCGCACCCTGGGAAGAGACCAGCTCCCAAACTGCAATCGCCCAGCCATTTCTCCCGCACCAAGGCTCTAAGGGCTTTGTGCTCTTGCTGCGCCTCACCTTCCCTTGCCAGCGCTTTCACAGCCAAACACGCACTGGGCAGCTGCCCTTGCCTTGCTTCCCAACACTCCCAATACGCATTCTCAAGCTCACTCTCACCCTGGGAAGAGACCAGCTCCCAAACTGCAATCGTCCAGCCATTTCTCCTGCACCAAGGCTCTAAGGGTTAGTGCTGTGGCTTGTCGTCCCCTTCCCTTGCCAGCATTGCCACAGGCGAACACACGCTGGGTGGGGATCTGCACTTGCCTTGTCTGCCAACACTCCCAAAACACATTCTCAAGCTCACTCTCACCCTCGCAATAGACCACCTCCCAAACTGCAATCGTCCAGCCATTTCTCCCGCACCAAGGCTCTAAGGGCTTTGTGCTCTTGCTGCGCCTCACCTTCCCTTGACAGCGCTTTCACAGCCAAACACACGCTGGGTGGGCATCTGCCCTTGCCTTGCCTCACAGCACTCCCCAGACACATTCTCAAGCTCACTCTCACCCTCGCAATAGACCAGCTCTGAAACTCCAGTCGTCCAGCACTTTGTCCCAGACCATAGCTCTGATGGCATAGTGCTCTTGCTGCTCCTCACCTTCCCTTGCCAGCACTTTCACAGCCAAACACACACTGGGCATCTCCCCTTGCCTTGCCTCGCCTCCCAGCACTCCCAAGACACGTTCTCAAGCTCACTCTCACTCTCGGCAAAGACCACCTCCCAAACCGCAATCGTCCAGCCTTTTCTCCCACACCACAGCTCTAAGGGCTTAAACCAGTTACCTGTCACCACATTCCCTTGCCAGCGCTTTCACAGCCAAACACGCACTGGGCAGCTGCCCTTGCCTTGCTTCCCAACACTCCCAATACGCATTCTCAAGCTCACTCTCACCCTGGGAAGAGACCAGCTCCCAAACTGCAATCGTCCAGCCATTTCTCCCGCACCAAGGCTCTAAGGGCTTTGTGCTCTTGCTGCGCCTCACCTTCCCTTGACAGCGCTTTCAAAGCCAAACGCACTCTGGGTGGGCATCTGCCCTTGCCTTGCCTCCCAGCACTCCCCAGACACATTCTCAAGCTCACTCTCACCCTCGCAATAGACCAGCTCTGAAACTGCAGTCGTCCAGCCATTTCTCGCACACCACAGCTCTAAGGGCTTTGTGCTCTTGCTACTCCTCACCTTCCCTTGCCACCACTTTCACAGCCAAACACACGCTGGGTGGGCATCTGCCCTTGCCTTGCCTCACAGCACTCCCCAGACACATTCTCAAGCTCACTCTCACCCCGGCACAGACCACCTCCCTGAGTGCAAATATCCAGCCATTTCTCCCGCACCATAGCTCCAAGGCCCGAGTGCTCTTGGCAGGTCCTCGCCTTCCCTTCGCACTGCTTTCACTGCAGCACAAACACTCGGGCTCTGCGCTTGTCTACCTAGGTACCTGTCCCAATATTCTCTCTCCCTATCACCAGAAATGACCTCCCAAATTCCAAAAGCCCAGCGATATTTCCCACACCAAGCTAGCCAGGAACGAAACCTTTTTCTGGTCTTCCTCTTCCCTTGCCACCACTTTCACAGCCAAACACACGCTGGGTGGGCATCTGCCCTTGCCTTGCCTCACAGCACTCCCCAGACACATTCTCAAGCTCACTCTCACCCCGGCACAGACCACCTCCCTGAGTGCAAATGTCCAGCCATTTCTCCCGCACCATAGCTCCAAGGCCCGAGTGCTCTTGGCAGGTCCTCGCCTTCCCTTCGCACTGCTTTCACTGCAGCACAAACACTCGGGCTCTGCGCTTGTCTACCCAGGTACCTGTCCCAATATTCTCTCTCTCTATCACCAGAAATGACCTCCCAAATTCCAAAAGCCCAGCGATATTTCCCACACCGAGCTAGCCAGGAACGAAACCTTTTTCTGGTCTTCCTCTTCCCTTGGCACCGCTTTTACAGCCACAGAAACTCTGGAGCTCTGTGCTTGCCTTGCCTGTTCACGGGCCTAATTCTCTCTCTCGCTCCCCTTTCGCTAGAGCCCAGCTCGGAGAGTGCAAACATCTAGTGATTTTGCCCACACCAAAGGAGCCAGGAGGAAATGTTGATGCTGGTCTTCACCTTCCCTTGGCACCGCTGTGACAGTGAAAGACAGACTCACGCTCTGCGCTTGCCTTCTTTCTTAGCCATCCTGAAGTTCTCTCAGGCTCAGACTGACTTTTTCAATAGCTGAGGTCTGACGTTGCAAACGTCAAGTGATTTCTTCCACAGCAAATGGGCAAGGACTGAAAGCTGTTGCTGCTCCTCACCTTCCCTTGACAGCGCTTTCACAGCCAAACACACGCTGGGTGGGGATCTGCCCTTGCCCTGTCTCCCGGCACTCCCCAGACACATTCTCAAGCTCACTCTCACTCTCGGCACAGACCACCTCCCAAACCGCAATCGTCCAGCCATTTCTCCCACACCACAGCTCTAAGGGCTTAAACCAGTTAGTTGTCATCACATTCCCTTGCCAGCGCTTTCACAGCCAAACACGCACTGGGTAGCTGCCCTTGCCTTGCTTCCCAACACTCCCAATACACATTCTCAAGCTCACTCTCACCCTGGGAAGAGACCTGCTCCCAAACTGCAATCGTCCAGCCATTTCTCCTGCACCAAGGCTCTAAGGGTTAGTGCTGTGGCTTGTCGTCCCCTTCCCTTGCCAGCATTGCCACAGGCGAACACATGCTGGGTGGGGATCTGCACTTGCCTTCTCTGCCAACACTCCCAAAACACATTCTCAAGCTCACTCTCACCCCGGCACAGACCACCTCCCTGAGTGCAAATATCCAGCCATTTCTCCCGCACCAAGGCTCTAAGGGCTTTGTGCTCTTGCTGCGCCTCACCTTCCCTTGCCAGCGCTTTCACAGCCAAACACACGCTGGGTGGGCATCTGCCCTTGCCTTGCCTCACAGCACTCCCCAGACACATTCTCAAGCTCACTCTCACCCTCGCAATAGACCAGCTCTGAAACTCCAGTCGTCCAGCACTTTGTCCCAGACCATAGCTCTGATGGCATAGTGCTCTTGCTGCTCCTCACCTTCCCTTGCCAGCACTTTCACAGCCAAACACACACTGGGCATCTCCCCTTGCCTTGCCTCGCCTCCCAGCACTCCCAAGACACGTTCTCAAGCTCACTCTCACTCTCGGCAAAGACCACCTCCCAAACCGCAATCGTCCAGCCATTTCTCCCACACCACAGCTCTCAGGGCTTAAACCAGTTACCTGTCACCACATTCCCTTGCCAGCGCTTTCACAGCCAAACACGCACTGGGCAGCTGCCCTTGCCTTGCTTCCCAACACTCCCAATACGCATTCTCAAGCTCACTCACACCCTGGGAAGAGACAAGCTCCCAAACTGCAATCGTCCAGCCATTTCTCCCGCACCAAGGCTCTAAGGGCTTTGTGCTCTTGCTGCGCCTCACCTTCTCCCTTGACAGCGCTTTCAAAGCCAAACGCACTCTGGGTGGGCATCTGCCCTTGCCTTGCCTCCCAGCACTCCCCAGACACATTCTCAAGCTCATTCTCACCCTCGCAATAGACCAGCTCTGAAACTGCAGTCGTCCAGCCATTTCTCGCAAACCACAGCTCTAAGGGCTTTGTGCTCTTGCTACTCCTCACCTTCCCTTGCCACCACTTTCACAGCCAAACACACGCTGGGTGGGCATCTGCCCTTGCCTTGCCTCACAGCACTCCCCAGACACATTCTCAAGCTCACTCTCACCCTCGCAATAGACCAGCTCTGAAACTGCAGTCGTCCAGCCATTTCTCGCACACCACAGCTCTAAGGGCTTTGTGCTCTTGCTACTCCTCACCTTCCCTTGCCACCACTTTCACAGCCAAACACACGCTGGGTGGGCCATCTGCCCTTGCCTTGCCTCACAGCACTCCCCAGACACATTCTCAAGCTCACTCTCACCCCGGCACAGACCACCTCCCTGAGTGCAAATATCCAGCCATTTCTCCCGCACCATAGCTCCAAGGCCCGAGTGCTCTTGGCAGGTCCTCGCCTTCCCTTCGCACTGCTTTCACTGCAGCACAAACACTCGGGCTCTGCGCTTGTCTACCTAGGTACCTGTCCCAATATTCTCTCTCTCTATCACCAGAAATGACCTCCCAAATTCCAAAAGCCCAGCGATATTTCCCACACCAAGCTAGCCAGGAACGAAACCTTTTTCTGGTCTTCCTCTTCCCTTGGCACCGCTTTTACAGCCACAGAAACTCTGGAGCTCTGTGCTTGCCTTGCCTGTTAATGGGCCTAATTCTCTCTCTCGCTCCCCTTTCGCTAGAGCCCAGCTCGGAGAGTGCAAACATCTAGTGATTTTGCCCACACCAAAGGAGCCAGGAGGAAATGTTGATGCTGGTCTTCACCTTCCCTTGGCACCGCTGTGGACAGTGAAAGACAGACTCACGCTCTGCGCTTGCCTTCTTTCTTAGCCATCCTGAAGTTCTCTCAGGCTCAGACTGACTTTTTCAATAGCTGAGGTCTGACGTTGCAAACGTCAAGTGATTTCTTCCACAGCAAATGGGCAAGGACTGAAAGCTGTTGCTGCTCCTCACCTTCCCTTGCCAGCGCTTTCACAGCAAACACACGCTGGGTGGGGATCTGCCCTTGCCCTGTCTCCCGGCACTCCCCAGACACATTCTCAAGCTCACTCTCACTCTCGGCACAGACCACCTCCCAAACCGCAATCGTCCAGCCATTTCTCCCACACCACAGCTCTCAGGGCTTAAACCAGTTACCTGTCACCACATTCCCTTGCCAGCGCTTTCACAGCCAAACACGCACTGGGCAGCTGCCCTTGCCTTGCTTCCCAACACTCCCAATACGCATTCTCAAGCTCACTCTCACCCTGGGAAGAGACCAGCTCCCAAACTGCAATCGTCCAGCCATTTCTCCCGCACCAAGGCTCTAAGGGCTTTGTGCTCTTGCTGCGCCTCACCTTCCCTTGACAGCGCTTTCACAGCCAAACACACGCTGGGTGGGCATCTGCCCTTGCCTTGCCTCCCAGCACTCCCCAGACACATTCTCAAGCTCACTCTCACCCTCGCAATAGACCAGCTCTGAAACTCCAGTCGTCCAGCACTTTGTCCCAGACCATAGCTCTGATGGCATAGTGCTCTTGCTGCTCCTCACCTTCCCTTGCCAGCACTTTCACAGCCAAACACACACTGGGCATCTCCCCTTTGCCTTGCCTCGCCTCCCAGCCACTCCCAAGACACGTTCTCAAGCTCACTCTCACTCTCGGCAAAGACCACCTCCCAAACCGCAATCGTCCAGCCATTTCTCCCACACCACAGCTCTCAGGGCTTAAACCAGTTACCTGTCACCACATTCCCTTGCCAGCGCTTTCACAGCCAAACACGCACTGGGCAGCTGCCCTTGCCTTGCTTCCCAACACTCCCAATACGCATTCTCAAGCTCACTCTCACCCTGGGAAGAGACCACCTCCCAAACTGCAATCGTCCAGCCATTTCTCCCGCACCAAGGCTCTAAGGGCTTTGTGCTCTTGCTGCGCCTCACCTTCCCTTGACAGCGCTTTCAAAGCCAAACGCACTCTGGGTGGGCATCTGCCCTTGCCTTGCCTCCAGCACTCCCCAGACACATTCTCAAGCTCATTCTCACCCTCGCAATAGACCAGCTCTGAAACTGCAGTCGTCCAGCCATTTCTCGCAAACCACAGCTCTAAGGGCTTTGTGCTCTTGCTACTCCTCACCTTCCCTTGCCACCACTTTCACAGCCAAACACACGCTGGGTGGGCATCTGCCCTTGCCTTGCCTCCCAGCACTCCCCAGACACATTCTCAAGCTCACTCTCACCCTCGCAATAGACCAGCTCTGAAACTGCAGTCGTCCAGCCATTTCTCGCACACCACAGCTCTAAGGGCTTTGTGCTCTTGCTACTCCTCACCTTCCCTTGCCACCACTTTCACAGCCAAACACACGCTGGGTGGGCATCTGCCCTTGCCTTGCCTCACAGCACTCCCCAGACACATTCTCAAGCTCACTCTCACCCCGGCACAGACCACCTCCCTGAGTGCAAATATCCAGCCATTTCTCCCGCACCATAGCTCCAAGGCCCGAGTGCTCTTAGCAGGTCCTCGCCTTCCCTTCGCACTGCTTTCACTGCAGCACAAACACTCGGGCTCTGCGCTTGTCTACCTAGGTACCTGTCCCAATATTCTCTCTCTATCACCAGAAATGACCTCCCAAATTCCAAAAGCCCAGCGATATTTCCCACACCGAGCTAGCCAGGAACGAAACCTTTTTCTGGTCTTCCTCTTCCCTTGGCACCGCTTTTACAGCCACAGAAACTCTGGAGCTCTGTGCTTGCCTTGCCTGTTAATGGGCCTAATTCTCTCTCTCGCTCCCCTTTCGCTAGAGCCCAGCTCGGAGAGTGCAAACATCTAGTGATTTTGCCCACACCAAAGGAGCCAGGAGGAAATGTTGATGCTGGTCTTCACCTTCCCTTGGCACCGCTGTGACAGTGAAAGACAGACTCACGCTCTGCGCTTGCCTTCTTTCTTAGCCATCCTGAAGTTCTCTCAGGCTCAGACTGACTTTTTCAATAGCTGAGGTCTGACGTTGCAAACGTCAAGTGATTTCTTCCACAGCAAATGGGCAAGGACTGAAAGCTGTTGCTGCTCCTCACCTTCCCTTGACAGCGCTTTCACAGCCAAACACACGCTGGGTGGGGATCTGCCCTTGCCCTGTCTCCCGGCACTCCCCAGACACATTCTCAAGCTCACTCTCACTCTCGGCACAGACCACCTCCCAAACCGCAATCGTCCAGCCATTTCTCCCACACCACAGCTCTCAGGGCTTAAACCAGTTACCTGTCACCACATTCCCTTGCCAGCGCTTTCACAGCCAAACACGCACTGGGCAGCTGCCCTTGCCTTGCTTCCCAACACTCCCAATACGCATTCTCAAGCTCACTCTCACCCTGGGAAGAGACCAGCTCCCAAACTGCAATCGTCCAGCCATTTCTCCCGCACCAAGGCTCTAAGGGCTTTGTGCTCTTGCTGCGCCTCACCTTCCCTTGACAGCGCTTTCACAGCCAAACACACGCTGGGTGGGCATCTGCCCTTGCCTTGCCTCCCAGCACTCCCCAGACACATTCTCAAGCTCACTCTCACCCCGGCAGAGACCACCTCCCCGAGTGCAAATGTCCAGCCATTTCTCCCGCACCATAGCTCCAAGGCCCGAGTGCTCTTGGCAGGTCCTCGCCTTCCCTTCGCACTGCTTTCACTGCAGCACAAACACTCGGGCTCTGCGCTTGTCTACCCAGGTACCTGTCCCAATATTCTCTCTCTCTATCACCAGAAATGACCTCCCAAATTCCAAAAGTCCAGCGATTTTTCCCACACCGAGCTAGCCAGGAACGAAACCTTTTTCTGGTCTTCCTCTTCCCTTGGCACCACTTTTACAGCCACAGAAACTCTGGAGCTCTGTGCTTGCCTTGCCTGTTAACGGGCCTAATTCTCTCTCTCGCTCCCCTTTCGCTAGAGCCCAGCTCGGAGAGTGCAAACATCTAGTGATTTTGCCCACACCAAAGGAGCCAGGAGGAAATGTTGATGCTGGTCTTCACCTTCCCTTGGCACCGCTGTGACAGTGAAAGACAGACTCACGCTCTGCGCTTGCCTTCTTTCTTAGCCATCCTGAAGTTCTCTCAGGCTCAGACTGACTTTTTCAATAGCTGAGGTCTGACGTTGCAAACGTCAAGTGATTTCTTCCACAGCAAATGGGCAAGGACTGAAAGCTGTTGCTGCTCCTCACCTTCCCTTGCCAGCGCTTTCACAGCCAAACACACGCTGGGTGGGGATCTGCCCTTGCCCTGTCTCCCGGCACTCCCCAGACACATTCTCAAGCTCACTCTCACTCTCGGCACAGACCACCTCCCAAACCGCAATCGTCCAGCCATTTCTCCCACACCACAGCTCTAAGGGCTTAAACCAGTTACCTGTCACCACATTCCCTTGCCAGCGCTTTCACAGCCAAACACGCACTGGGCAGCTGCCCTTGCCTTGCTTCCCAACACTCCCAATACGCATTCTCAAGCTCACTCTCACCCTGGGAAGAGACCAGCTCCCAAACTGCAATCGTCCAGCCATTTCTCCCGCACCAAGGCTCTAAGGGCTTTGTGCTCTTGCTGCGCCTCACCTTCCCTTGACAGCGCTTTCACAGCCAAACACGCACTGGGCAGCTGCCCTTGCCTTGCTTCCCAACACTCCCAATACGCATTCTCAAGCTCACTCTCACCCTGGGAAGAGACCAGCTCCCAAACTGCAATCGTCCAGCCATTTCTCCCGCACCAAGGCTCTAAGGGTTAGTGCTGTGGCTTGTCGTCCCCTTCCCTTGCCAGCATTGCCACAGGCGAACACACGCTGGGTAGGGATCTGCACTTGCCTTCTCTGCCAACACTCCCAAAACACATTCTCAAGCTCACTCTCACCCTGGGAAAGGACCAGCTCCCAAACTGCAATCGTCCAGCCATTTCTCCCGCACCAAGGCTCTAAGGGCTTTGTGCTCTTGCTGCGCCTCACCTTCCCTTGACAGCGCTTTCACAGCCAAACGCACTCTGGGTGGGCATCTGCCCTTGCCTTGCCTCACAGCACTCCCCAGACACATTCTCAAGCTCATTCTCACCCTCGCAATAGACCAGCTCTGAAACTGCAGTCGTCCAGCCATTTCTCGCAAACCACAGCTCTAAGGGCTTTGTGCTCTTGCTACTCCTCACCTTCCCTTGCCACCACTTTCACAGCCAAACACACGCTGGGTGGGCATCTGCCCTTGCCTTGCCTCACAGCACTCCCCAGACACATTCTCAAGCTCACTCTCACCCTCGCAATAGACCAGCTCTGAAACTGCAGTCGTCCAGCCATTTCTCGCACACCACAGCTCTAAGGGCTTTGTGCTCTTGCTACTCCTCAGCCTTCCCTTGCCACCACTTTCACAGCCAAACACACGCTGGGTGGGCATCTGCCCTTGCCTTGCCTCACAGCACTCCCCAGACACATTCTCAAGCTCACTCTCACCCCGGCACAGACCACCTCCCTGAGTGCAAATATCCAGCCATTTCTCCCGCACCATAGCTCCAAGGCCCGAGTGCTCTTGGCAGGTCCTCGCCTTCTCTTCGCACTGCTTTCACTGCAGCACAAACACTCGGGCTCTGCGCTTGTCTACCCAGGTACCTGTCCCTATATTCTCTCTCTCTATCACCAGAAATGACCTCCAAATTCCAAAAGCCCAGCGATATTTCCCACACCGAGCTAGCCAGGAATGAAACCTTTTTCTGGTCTTCCTCTTCCCTTGGCACCACTTTTACAGCCACAGAAACTCTGGAGCTCTGTGCTTGCCTTGCCTGTTAACGGGCCTAATTCTCTCTCTCGCTCCCCTTTCGCTAGAGCCCAGCTCGGAGAGTGCAAACATCTAGTGATTTTGCCCACACCAAAGGAGCCAGGAGGAAATGTTGATGCTGGTCTTCACCTTCCCTTGGCACCGCTGTGACAGTGAAAGACAGACTCACGCTCTGCGCTTGCCTTCTTTCTTAGCCATCCTAAAGTTCTCTCAGGCTCAGACTGACTTTTTCAATAGCTGAGGTCTGACGTTGCAAACGTCAAGTGATTTCTTCCACAGCAAATGGGCAAGGACTGAAAGCTGTTGCTGCTCCTCACCTTCCCTTGCCAGCGCTTTCACAGCCAAACACACGCTGGGTGGGCATCTGCCCTTGCCCTGTCTCCCGGCACTCCCCAGACACATTCTCAAGCTCACTCTCACTCTCGGCACAGACCACCTCCCAAACCGCAATCGTCCAGCCATTTCTCCCACACCACAGCTCTCAGGGCTTAAACCAGTTACCTGTCACCACATTCCCTTGCCAGCGCTTTCACAGGCAAACACGCACTGGGTAGCTGCCCTTGCCTTGCTTCCCAACACTCCCAATACGCATTCTCAAGCTCACTCTCACCCTGGGAAGAGACCAGCTCCCAAACTGCAATCGTCCAGCCATTTCTCCTGCACCAAGGCTCTAAGGGTTAGTGCTGTGGCTTGTCGTCCCCTTCCCTTGCCAGCATTGCCACAGGCGAACACACGCTGGGTGGGGATCTGCACTTGCCTTGTCTGCCAACACTCCCAAAACACATTCTCAAGCTCACTCTCACCCTCGCAATAGACCACCTCCCAAACTGCAATCGTCCAGCCATTTCTCCCGCACCAAGGCTCTAAGGGCTTTGTGCTCTTGCTGCGCCTCACCTTCCCTTGACAGCGCTTTCACAGCCAAACACACGGTGGGTGGGCATCTGCCCTTGCCTTGCCTCACAGCACTCCCCAGACACATTCTCAAGCTCACTCTCACCCTCGCAATAGACCAGCTCTGAAACTCCAGTCGTCCAGCACTTTGTCCCAGACCATAGCTCTGATGGCATAGTGCTCTTGCTGCTCCTCACCTTCCCTTGCCAGCACTTTCACAGCCAAACACACACTGGGCATCTCCCCTTGCCTTGCCTCGCCTCCCAGCACTCCCAAGACACGTTCTCAAGCTCACTCTCACTCTCGGCACAGACCACCTCCCAAACCGCAATCGTCCAGCCATTTCTCCCACACCACAGCTCTAAGGGCTTAAACCAGTTACCAGTCACCACATTCCCTTGCCAGCGCTTTCACAGCCAAACACGCACTGGGCAGCTGCCCTTGCCTTGCTTCCCAACACTCCCAATACGCATTCTCAAGCTCACTCTCACCCTGGGAAGAGACCACCTCCCAAACTGCAATCGTCCAGCCATTTCTCCTGCACCAAGGCTCTAAGGGTTAGTGCTGTGGCTTGTCGTCCCCTTCCCTTGCCAGCATTGCCACAGGCGAACACACGCTGGGTGGGGATCTGCCCTTGCCTTGCCTCACAGCACTCCCCAGACACATTCTCAAGCTCACTCTCACCCTCGCAATAGACCAGCTCTGAAACTCCAGTCGTCCAGCTCTTTGTCCCAGACCATAGCTCTGATGGCATAGTGCTCTTGCTGCTCCTCACCTTCCCTTGCCAGCACTTTCACAGCCAAACACACACTGGGCATCTCCCCTTGCCTTGCCTCGCCTCCCAGCACTCCCAAGACACGTTCTCAAGCTCACTCTCACTCTCGGCAAAGACCACCTCCCAAACCGCAATCGTCCAGCCATTTCTCCCACACCACAGCTCTAAGGGCTTAAACCAGTTACCTGTCACCACATTCCCTTGCCAGCGCTTTCACAGCCAAACACGCACTGGGTAGCTGCCCTTGCCTTGCTTCCCAACACTCCCAATACGCATTCTCAAGCTCACTCTCACCCTGGGAAGAGACCACCTCCCAAACTGCAATCGCCCAGCCATTTCTCCCGCACCGAGGCTCTAAGGGCTTTGTGCTCTTGCTGCGCCTCACCTTCCCTTGACAGCGCTTTCACAGCCAAACACGCACTGGGCAGCTGCCCTTGCCTTGCTTCCCAACACTCCCAATAAGCATTCTCAAGCTCACTCTCACCCTGGGAAGAGACCAGCTCCCAAACTGCAATCGTCCAGCCATTTCTCCCGCACCAAGGCTCTAAGGGCTTTGTGCTCTTGCTGCGCCTCACCTTCCCTTGACAGCGCTTTCAAAGCCAAACGCACTCTGGGTGGGGATCTGCCCTTGCCTTGCCTCACAGCACTCCCCAGACACATTCTCAAGCTCATTCTCACCCTCGCAATAGACCAGCTCTGAAACTGCAGTCGTCCAGCCATTTCTCGCAAACCACAGCTCTAAGGGCTTTGTGCTCTTGCTACTCCTCAACTTCCCTTGCCACCACTTTCACAGCCAAACACACGCTGGGTGGGCATCTGCCCTTGCCTTGCCTCCCAGCACTCCCCAGACACATTCTCAAGCTCACTCTCACCCCGGCACAGACCACCTCCCTGAGTGCAAATATCCAGCCATTTCTCCCGCACCATAGCTCCAAGGCCCGAGTGCTCTTGGCAGGTCCTCGCCTTCCCTTCGCACTGCTTTCACTGCAGCACAAACACTCGGGCTCTGCGCTTGTCTACCCAGGTACCTGTCCCTATATTCTCTCTCTCTATCACCAGAAATGACCTCCCAAATTCCAAAAGCCCAGCGATATTTCCCACACCAAGCTAGCCAGGAACGAAACCTTTTTCTGGTCTTCCTCTTCCCTTGGCACCGCTTTTACAGCCACAGAAACTCTGGAGCTCTGTGCTTGCCTTGCCTGTTAATGGGCCTAATTCTCTCTCTCGCTCCCCTTTCGCTAGAGCCCAGCTCGGAGAGTGCAAACATCTAGTGATTTTGCCCACACCAAAGGAGCCAGGAGGAAATGTTGATGCTGGTCTTCACCTTCCCTTGGCACCGCTGTGACAGTGAAAGACAGACTCACGCTCTGCGCTTGCCTTCTTTCTTAGCCATCCTGAAGTTCTCTCAGGCTCAGACTGACTTTTTCAATAGCTGAGGTCTGACGTTGCAAACGTCAAGTGATTTCTTCCACAGCAAATGGGCAAGGACTGAAAGCTGTTGCTGCTCCTCACCTTCCCTTGCCAGCGCTTTCACAGCCAAACACACGCTACGTGGGCATCTGCCCTTGCCTTGCCTCCCAGCACTCCCCAGACACGTTCTCAAGCTCACTCTCACTCTCGGCAAAGACCACCTCCCAAACCGCAATCGTCCAGCCATTTCTCCCACACCACAGCTCTCAGGGCTTAAACCAGTTACCTGTCACCACATTCCCTTGCCAGCGCTTTCACAGCCAAACACGCACTGGGTAGCTGCCCTTGCCTTGCTTCCCAACACTCCCAATAAGCATTCTCAAGCTCACTCTCACCCTGGGAAGAGACCACCTCCCAAACTGCAATCGCCCAGCCATTTCTCCCGCACCGAGGCTCTAAGGGCTTTGTGCTCTTGCTGCGCCTCACCTTCCCTTGACAGCGCTTTCACAGCCAAACACGCACTGGGCAGCTGCCCTTGCCTTGCTTCCCAACACTCCCAATACGCATTCTCAAGCTCACTCTCACCCTGGGAAGAGACCAGCTCCCAAACTGCAATCGTCCAGCCATTTCTCCCGCACCAAGGCTCTAAGGGTTAGTGCTGTGGCTTGTCGTCCCCTTCCCTTGCCAGCATTGCCACAGGCGAACACACGCTGGGTGGGGATCTGCACTTGCCTTGTCTGCCAACACTCCCAAAACACATTCTCAAGCTCACTCTCACCCTCGCAATAGACCACCTCCCAAACTGCAATCGTCCAGCCATTTCTCCCGCACCAAGGCTCTAAGGGCTTTGTGCTCTTGCTGCGCCTCACCTTCCCTTGACAGCGCTTTCACAGCCAAACACACGCTGGGTGGGCATCTGCCCTTGCCTTGCCTCACAGCACTCCCCAGACACATTCTCAAGCTCACTCTCACCCTCGCAATAGACCAGCTCTGAAACTCCAGTCGTCCAGCACTTTGTCCCAGACCATAGCTCTGATGGCATAGTGCTCTTGCTGCTCCTCACCTTCCCTTGCCAGCACTTTCACAGCCAAACACACACTGGGCATCTCCCCTTGCCTTGCCTCGCCTCCCAGCACTCCCAAGACACGTTCTCAAGCTCACTCTCACTCTCGGCAAAGACCACCCTCCCAAACCGCAATCGTCCAGCCATTTCTCCCACACCACAGCTCTAAGGGCTTAAACCAGTTACCTGTCACCACATTCCCTTGCCAGCGCTTTCACAGCCAAACACGCACTGGGCAGCTGCCCTTGCCTTGCTTCCCAACACTCCCAATACGCATTCTCAAGCTCACTCTCACCCTGGGAAGAGACCAGCTCCCAAACTGCAATCGTCCAGCCATTTCTCCCGCACCAAGGCTCTAAGGGCTTTGTGCTCTTGCTGCGCCTCACCTTCCCTTGACAGCGCTTTCACAGCCAAACGCACTCTGGGTGGGCATCTGCCCTTGCCTTGCCTCCCAGCACTCCCCAGACACATTCTCAAGCTCATTCTCACCCTCGCAATAGACCAGCTCTGAAACTGCAGTCGTCCACCCATTTCTCGCAAACCACAGCTCTAAGGGCTTTGTGCTCTTGCTACTCCTCACCTTCCCTTGCCACCACTTTCACAGCCAAACACACGCTGGGTGGGCATCTGCCCTTGCCTTGCCTCCCAGCACTCCCCAGACACATTCTCAAGCTCACTCTCACCCTCGCAATAGACCAGCTCTGAAACTGCAGTCGTCCAGCCATTTCTCGCACACCACAGCTCTAAGGGCTTTGTGCTCTTGCTACTCCTCACCTTCCCTTGCCACCACTTTCACAGCCAAACACACGCTGGGTGGGCATCTGCCCTTGCCTTGCCTCACAGCACTCCCCAGACACATTCTCAAGCTCACTCTCACTCTCGGCACAGACCACCTCCCAAACCGCAATCGTCCAGCCATTTCTCCCACACCACAGCTCTAAGGGCTTAAACCAGTTACCTGTCACCACATTCCCTTGCCAGCGCTTTCACAGCCAAACACGCACTGGGCAGCTGCCCTTGCCTTGCTTCCCAACACTCCCAATAAGCATTCTCAAGCTCACTCTCACCCTGGGAAGAGACCAGCTCCCAAACTGCAATCGCCCAGCCATTTCTCCCGCACCGAGGCTCTAAGGGCTTTGTGCTCTTGCTGCGCCTCACCTTCCCTTGACAGTGCTTTCAAAGCCAAACGCACTCTGGGTGGGGATCTGCCCTTGCCTTGCTTCCCAACACTCCCAATACGCATTCTCAAGCTCACTCTCACCCTGGGAAGAGACCAGCTCCCAAACTGCAATCGTCCAGCCATTTCTCCCGCACCAAGGCTCTAAGGGTTAGTGCTGTGGCTTGTCGTCCCATTCCCTTGCCAGCATTGCCACAGGCGAACACACGCTGGGTGGGGATCTGCACTTGCCTTGTCTGCCAACACTCCCAAAACACATTCTCAAGCTCACTCTCACCCTCGCAATAGACCACCTCCCAAACTGCAATCGTCCAGCCATTTCTCCCGCACCAAGGCTCTAAGGGCTTTGTGCTCTTGCTGCGCCTCACCTTCCCTTGACAGCGCTTTCACAGCCAAACACACGCTGGGTGGGCATCTGCCCTTGCCTTGCCTCCCAGCACTCCCCAGACACATTCTCAAGCTCACTCTCACCCTCGCAATAGACCAGCTCTGAAACTTCAGTCGTCCAGCACTTTGTCCCAGACCATAGCTCTGATGGCATAGTGCTCTTGCTGCTCCTCACCTTCCCTTGCCAGCACTTTCACAGCCAAACACACACTGGGCATCTCCCCTTGCCTTGCCTCGCCTCCCAGCACTCCCAAGACACGTTCTCAAGCTCACTCTCACTCTCGGCAAAGACCACCCTCCCAAACCGCAATCGTCCAGCCATTTCTCCCACACCACAGCTCTAAGGGCTTAAACCAGTTACCTGTCACCACATTCCCTTGCCAGCGCTTTCACAGCCAAACACGCACTGGGCAGCTGCCCTTGCCTTGCTTCCCAACACTCCCAATACGCATTCTCAAGCTCACTCTCACCCTGGGAAGAGACCAGCTCCCAAACTGCAATCGTCCAGCCATTTCTCCCGCACCAAGGCTCTAAGGGCTTTGTGCTCTTGCTGCACCTCACCTTCCCTTGACAGCGCTTTCACAGCCAAACGCACTCTGGGTGGGGATCTGCCCTTGCCTTGCCTCCCAGCACTCCCCAGACACATTCTCAAGCTCATTCTCACCCTCGCAATAGACCAGCTCTGAAACTGCAGTCGTCCAGCCATTTCTCGCACACCACAGCTCTAAGGGCTTTGTGCTCTTGCTACTCCTCACCTTCCCTTGCCACCACTTTCACAGCCAAACACACGCTGGGTGGGCATCTGCCCTTGCCTTGCCTCACAGCACTCCCCAGACACATTCTCAAGCTCACTCTCACCCTCGCAATAGACCAGCTCTGAAACTGCAGTCGTCCAGCCATTTCTCGCACACCACAGCTCTAAGGGCTTTGTGCTCTTGCTACTCCTCACCTTCCCTTGCCACCACTTTCACAGCCAAACACACGCTGGGTGGGCATCTGCCCTTGCCTTGCCTCCCAGCACTCCCCAGACACATTCTCAAGCTCACTCTCACCCCGGCACAGACCACCTCCCTGAGTGCAAATATCCAGCCATTTCTCCCGCACCATAGCTCCAAGGCCCGAGTGCTCTTGGCAGGTCCTCGCCTTCCCTTCGCACTGCTTTCACTGCAGCACAAACACTCGGGCTCTGCGCTTGTCTACCCAGGTACCTGTCCCTATATTCTCTCTCTCTATCACCAGAAATGACCTCCCAAATTCCAAAAGCCCAGCGATATTTCCCACACCGAGCTAGCCAGGAACGAAACCTTTTTCTGGTCTTCCTCTTCCCTTGGCACCGCTTTTACAGCCACAGAAACTCTGGAGCTCTGTGCTTGCCTTGCCTGTTAATGGGCCTAATTCTCTCTCTCGCTCCCCTTTCGCTAGAGCCCAGCTCGGAGAGTGCAAACATCTAGTGATTTTGCCCACACCAAAGGAGCCAGGAGGAAATGTTGATGCTGGTCTTCACCTTCCCTTGGCACCGCTGTGACAGTGAAAGACAGACTCACGCTCTGCGCTTGCCTTCTTTCTTAGCCATCCTGAAGTTCTCTCAGGCTCAGACTGACTTTTTCAATAGCTGAGGTCTGACGTTGCAAACGTCAAGTGATTTCTTCCACAGCAAATGGGCAAGGACTGAAAGCTGTTGCTGCTCCTCACCTTCCCTTGCCAGCGCTTTCACAGCCAAACACACGCTATGTGGGCATCTGCCCTTGCCTTGCCTCCCAGCACTCCCCAGACACGTTCTCAAGCTCACTCTCACTCTCGGCAAAGACCAGCTCCCAAACCGCAATCGTCCAGCCATTTCTCCCACACCACAGCTCTAAGGGCTTAAACCAGTTACCTGTCACCACATTCCCTTGCCAGCGCTTTCACAGCCAAACACGCACTGGGTAGCTGCCCTTGCCTTGCTTCCCAACACTCCCAATAAGCATTCTCAAGCTCACTCTCACCCTGGGAAGAGACCACCTCCCAAACTGCAATCGCCCAGCCATTTCTCCCGCACCGAGGCTCTAAGGGCTTTGTGCTCTTGCTGCGCCTCACCTTCCCTTGACAGCGC
This sequence comes from Pelecanus crispus, assembly GCF_030463565.1. Classification (NCBI taxonomy): domain Eukaryota; kingdom Metazoa; phylum Chordata; class Aves; order Pelecaniformes; family Pelecanidae; genus Pelecanus; species Pelecanus crispus. The sequence goes on along the minus strand of NC_134654.1, from coordinate 14,672,084 downwards.
TTTCACAGCCAAACACGCACTGGGCAGCTGCCCTTGCCTTGCTTCCCAACACTCCCAATACGCATTCTCAAGCTCACTCTCACCCTGGGAAGAGACCAGCTCCCAAACTGCAATCGTCCAGCCATTTCTCCCGCACCAAGGCTCTAAGGGTTAGTGCTGTGGCTTGTCGTCCCCTTCCCTTGCCAGCATTGCCACAGGCGAACACACGCTGGGTGGGGATCTGCACTTGCCTTGTCTGCCAACACTCCCAAAACACATTCTCAAGCTCACTCTCACCCTCGCAATAGACCACCTCCCAAACTGCAATCGTCCAGCCATTTCTCCCGCACCAAGGCTCTAAGGGCTTTGTGCTCTTGCTGTGCCTCACCTTCCCTTGACAGCGCTTTCACAGCCAAACACACGCTGGGTGGGCATCTGCCCTTGCCTTGCCTCACAGCACTCCCCAGACACATTCTCAAGCTCACTCTCACCCTCGCAATAGACCAGCTGTGAAACTCCAGTCGTCCAGCACTTTGTCCCAGACCATAGCTCTGATGGCATAGTGCTCTTGCTGCTCCTCACCTTCCCTTGCCAGCACTTTCACAGCCAAACACACACTGGGCATCTCCCCTTGCCTTGCCTCGCCTCCCAGCACTCCCAAGACACGTTCTCAAGCTCACTCTCACTCTCGGCAAAGACCACCCTCCCAAACCGCAATCGTCCAGCCATTTCTCCCACACCACAGCTCTAAGGGCTTAAACCAGTTACCTGTCACCACATTCCCTTGCCAGCGCTTTCACAGCCAAACACGCACTGGGCAGCTGCCCTTGTCTTGCTTCCCAACACTCCCAATACGCATTCTCAAGCTCACTCTCACCCTGGGAAGAGACCACCTCCCAAACTGCAATCGTCCAGCCATTTCTCCCGCACCAAGGCTCTAAGGGCTTTGTGCTCTTGCTGCGCCTCACCTTCCCTTGACAGCGCTTTCACAGCCAAACGCACTCTGGGTGGGCATCTGCCCTTGCCTTGCCTCCCAGCACTCCCCAGACACATTCTCAAGCTCATTCTCACCCTCGCAATAGACCAGCTCTGAAACTGCAGTCGTCCAGCCATTTCTCGCAAACCACAGCTCTAAGGGCTTTGTGCTCTTGCTACTCCTCACCTTCCCTTGCCACCACTTTCACAGCCAAACACACGCTGGGTGGGCATCTGCCCTTGCCTTGCCTCACAGCACTCCCCAGACACATTCTCAAGCTCACTCTCACCCTCGCAATAGACCAGCTCTGAAACTGCAGTCGTCCAGCCATTTCTCGCACACCACAGCTCTAAGGGCTTTGTGCTCTTGCTACTCCTCACCTTCCCTTGCCACCACTTTCACAGCCAAACACACGCTGGGTGGGCATCTGCCCTTGCCTTGCCTCACAGCACTCCCCAGACACATTCTCAAGCTCACTCTCACTCTCGGCACAGACCACCTCCCAAACCGCAATCGTCCAGCCATTTCTCCCACACCACAGCTCTCAGGGCTTAAACCAGTTACCTGTCACCACATTCCCTTGCCAGCGCTTTCACAGCCAAACACGCACTGGGCAGCTGCCCTTGCCTTGCTTCCCAACACTCCCAATAAGCATTCTCAAGCTCACTCTCACCCTGGGAAGAGACCAGCTCCCAAACTGCAATCGCCCAGCCATTTCTCCCGCACCGAGGCTCTAAGGGCTTTGTGCTCTTGCTGCGCCTCACCTTCCCTTGACAGCGCTTTCAAAGCCAAACGCACTCTGGGTGGGGATCTGCCCTTGCCTTGCTTCCCAACACTCCCAATACGCATTCTCAAGCTCACTCTCACCCTGGGAAGAGACCAGCTCCCAAACTGCAATCGTCCAGCCATTTCTCCCGCACCAAGGCTCTAAGGGTTAGTGCTGTGGCTTGTCGTCCCCTTCCCTTGCCAGCATTGCCACAGGCGAACACACGCTGGGTGGGGATCTGCACTTGCCTTGTCTGCCAACACTCCCAAAACACATTCTCAAGCTCACTCTCACCCTCGCAATAGACCACCTCCCAAACTGCAATCGTCCAGCCATTTCTCCCGCACCAAGGCTCTAAGGGCTTTGTGCTCTTGCTGCTCCTCACCTTCCCTTGCCAGCACTTTCACAGCCAAACACACACTGGGCATCTCCCCTTGCCTTGCCTCGCCTCCCAGCACTCCCAAGACACGTTCTCAAGCTCACTCTCACTCTCGGCAAAGACCACCTCCCAAACCGCAATCGTCCAGCCATTTCTCCCACACCACAGCTCTAAGGGCTTAAACCAGTTACCTGTCACCACATTCCCTTGCCAGCGCTTTCACAGCCAAACACGCACTGGGCAGCTGCCCTTGCCTTGCTTCCCAACACTCCCAATAAGCATTCTCAAGCTCACTCTCACCCTGGGAAGAGACCAGCTCCCAAACTGCAATCGTCCAGCCATTTCTCCCGCACCAAGGCTCTAAGGGCTTTGTGCTCTTGCTGCGCCTCACCTTCCCTTGACAGCGCTTTCAAAGCCAAACGCACTCTGGGTGGGCATCTGCCCTTGCCTTGCCTCCCAGCACTCCCCAGACACATTCTCAAGCTCATTCTCACCCTCGCAATAGACCAGCTCTGAAACTGCAGTCGTCCAGCCATTTCTCGCAAACCACAGCTCTAAGGGCTTTGTGCTCTTGCTACTCCTCAACTTCCCTTGCCACCACTTTCACAGCCAAACACACGCTGGGTGGGCATCTGCCCTTGCCTTGCCTCACAGCACTCCCCAGACACATTCTCAAGCTCACTCTCACCCCGGCACAGACCACCTCCCTGAGTGCAAATATCCAGCCATTTCTCCCGCACCATAGCTCCAAGGCCCGAGTGCTCTTGGCAGGTCCTCGCCTTCCCTTCGCACTGCTTTCACTGCAGCACAAACACTCGGGCTCTGCGCTTGTCTACCCAGGTACCTGTCCCTATATTCTCTCTCTCTATCACCAGAAATGACCTCCCAAATTCCAAAAGCCCAGCGATATTTCCCACACCGAGCTAGCCAGGAACGAAACCTTTTTCTGGTCTTCCTCTTCCCTTGGCACCGCTTTTACAGCCACAGAAACTCTGGAGCTCTGTGCTTGCCTTGCCTGTTAATGGGCCTAATTCTCTCTCTCGCTCCCCTTTCGCTAGAGCCCAGCTCGGAGAGTGCAAACATCTAGTGATTTTGCCCACACCAAAGGAGCCAGGAGGAAATGTTGATGCTGGTCTTCACCTTCCCTTGGCACCGCTGTGACAGTGAAAGACAGACTCACGCTCTGCGCTTGCCTTCTTTCTTAGCCATCCTGAAGTTCTCTCAGGCTCAGACTGACTTTTTCAATAGCTGAGGTCTGACGTTGCAAACGTCAAGTGATTTCTTCCACAGCAAATGGGCAAGGACTGAAAGCTGTTGCTGCTCCTCACCTTCCCTTGCCAGCGCTTTCACAGCCAAACACACGCTACGTGGGCATCTGCCCTTGCCTTGCCTCCCAGCACTCCCCAGACACATTCTCAAGCTCACTCTCACTCTCGGCACAGACCACCTCCCAAACCGCAATCGTCCAGCCATTTCTCCCACACCACAGCTCTCAGGGCTTAAACCAGTTACCTGTCACCACATTCCCTTGCCAGCGCTTTCACAGCCAAACACGCACTGGGTAGCTGCCCTTGCCTTGCTTCCCAACACTCCCAATACGCATTCTCAAGCTCACTCTCACCCTGGGAAGAGACCAGCTCCCAAACTGCAATCGTCCAGCCATTTCTCCTGCACCAAGGCTCTAAGGGTTAGTGCTGTGGCTTGTCGTCCCCTTCCCTTGCCAGCATTGCCACAGGCGAACACACGCTGGGTGGGGATCTGCACTTGCCTTGCCTCACAGCACTCCCCAGACACATTCTCAAGCTCACTCTCACCCTCGCAATAGACCAGCTCTGAAACTCCAGTCGTCCAGCACTTTGTCCCAGACCATAGCTCTGATGGCATAGTGCTCTTGCTGCTCCTCACCTTCCCTTGCCAGCACTTTCACAGCCAAACACACACTGGGCATCTCCCCTTGCCTTGCCTCGCCTCCCAGCACTCCCAAGACACGTTCTCAAGCTCACTCTCACTCTCGGCAAAGACCACCTCCCAAACCGCAATCGTCCAGCCATTTCTCCCACACCACAGCTCTAAGGGCTTAAACCAGTTACCTGTCACCACATTCCCTTGCCAGCGCTTTCACAGCCAAACACGCACTGGGCAGCTGCCCTTGCCTTGCTTCCCAACACTCCCAATAAGCATTCTCAAGCTCACTCTCACCCTGGGAAGAGACCAGCTCCCAAACTGCAATCGTCCAGCCATTTCTCCCGCACCAAGGCTCTAAGGGCTTTGTGCTCTTGCTGCGCCTCACCTTCCCTTGACAGCGCTTTCAAAGCCAAACGCACTCTGGGTGGGGATCTGCCCTTGCCTTGCCTCCCAGCACTCCCCAGACACATTCTCAAGCTCATTCTCACCCTCGCAATAGACCAGCTCTGAAACTGCAGTCGTCCAGCCATTTCTCGCACACCACAGCTCTAAGGGCTTTGTGCTCTTGCTACTCCTCACCTTCCCTTGCCACCACTTTCACAGCCAAACACACGCTGGGTGGGCATCTGCCCTTGCCTTGCCTCCCAGCACTCCCCAGACACATTCTCAAGCTCACTCTCACCCTCGCAATAGACCAGCTCTGAAACTGCAGTCGTCCAGCCATTTCTCGCACACCACAGCTCTAAGGGCTTTGTGCTCTTGCTACTCCTCACCTTCCCTTGCCACCACTTTCACAGCCAAACACACGCTGGGTGGGCATCTGCCCTTGCCTTGCCTCACAGCACTCCCCAGACACATTCTCAAGCTCACTCTCACCCCGGCACAGACCACCTCCCTGAGTGCAAATATCCAGCCATTTCTCCCGCACCATAGCTCCAAGGCCCGAGTGCTCTTGGCAGGTCCTCGCCTTCCCTTCGCACTGCTTTCACTGCAGCACAAACACTCGGGCTCTGCGCTTGTCTACCCAGGTACCTGTCCCTATATTCTCTCTCTCTATCACCAGAAATGACCTCCCAAATTCCAAAAGCCCAGCGATATTTCCCACACCGAGCTAGCCAGGAACGAAACCTTTTTCTGGTCTTCCTCTTCCCTTGGCACCGCTTTTACAGCCACAGAAACTCTGGCGCTCTGTGCTTGCCTTGCCTGTTCACGGGCCTAATTCTCTCTCTCGCTCCCCTTTCGCTAGAGCCCAGCTCGGAGAGTGCAAACATCTAGTGATTTTGCCCACACCAAAGGAGCCAGGAGGAAATGTTGATGCTGGTCTTCACCTTCCCTTGGCACCGCTGTGACAGTGAAAGACAGACTCACGCTCTGCGCTTGCCTTCTTTCTTAGCCATCCTGAAGTTCTCTCAGGCTCAGACTGACTTTTTCAATAGCTGAGGTCTGACGTTGCAAACGTCAAGTGATTTCTTCCACAGCAAATGGGCAAGGACTGAAAGCTGTTGCTGCTCCTCACCTTCCCTTGCCAGCGCTTTCACAGCCAAACACACGCTACGTGGGCATCTGCCCTTGCCTTGCCTCCCAGCACTCCCCAGACACATTCTCAAGCTCACTCTCACTCTCGGCACAGACCACCTCCCAAACCGCAATCGTCCAGCCATTTCTCCCACACCACAGCTCTCAGGGCTTAAACCAGTTACCTGTCACCACATTCCCTTGCCAGCGCTTTCACAGCCAAACACGCACTGGGTAGCTGCCCTTGCCTTGCTTCCCAACACTCCCAATACGCATTCTCAAGCTCACTCTCACCCTGGGAAGAGACCAGCTCCCAAACTGCAATCGTCCAGCCATTTCTCCTGCACCAAGGCTCTAAGGGTTAGTGCTGTGGCTTGTCGTCCCCTTCCCTTGCCAGCATTGCCACAGGCGAACACACGCTGGGTGGGGATCTGCACTTGCCTTGCCTCACAGCACTCCCCAGACACATTCTCAAGCTCACTCTCACCCTCGCAGTAGACCAGCTCTGAAACTCCAGTCGTCCAGCACTTTGTCCCAGACCATAGCTCTGATGGCATAGTGCTCTTGCTGCTCCTCACCTTCCCTTGCCAGCACTTTCACAGCCAAACACACACTGGGCATCTCCCCTTGCCTTGCCTCGCCTCCCAGCACTCCCAAGACACGTTCTCAAGCTCACTCTCACTCTCGGCAAAGACCACCTCCCAAACCGCAATCGTCCAGCCATTTCTCCCACACCACAGCTCTAAGGGCTTAAACCAGTTACCTGTCACCACATTCCCTTGCCAGCGCTTTCACAGCCAAACACGCACTGGGCAGCTGCCCTTGCCTTGCTTCCCAACACTCCCAATACGCATTCTCAAGCTCACTCTCACCCTGGGAAGAGACCACCTCCCAAACTGCAATCGTCCAGCCATTTCTCCCGCACCAAGGCTCTAAGGGCTTTGTGCTCTTGCTGCGCCTCACCTTCCCTTGACAGCGCTTTCAAAGCCAAACGCACTCTGGGTGGGCATCTGCCCTTGCCTTGCCTCACAGCACTCCCCAGACACATTCTCAAGCTCATTCTCACCCTCGCAATAGACCAGCTCTGAAACTGCAGTCGTCCAGCCATTTCTCGCAAACCACAGCTCTAAGGGCTTTGTGCTCTTGCTACTCCTCACCTTCCCTTGCCACCACTTTCACAGCCAAACACACGCTGGGTGGGCATCTGCCCTTGCCTTGCCTCCCAGCACTCCCCAGACACATTCTCAAGCTCACTCTCACCCTCGCAATAGACCAGCTCTGAAACTGCAGTCGTCCAGCCATTTCTCGCACACCACAGCTCTAAGGGCTTTGTGCTCTTGCTACTCCTCACCTTCCCTTGCCACCACTTTCACAGCCAAACACACGCTGGGTGGGCATCTGCCCTTGCCTTGCCTCACAGCACTCCCCAGACACATTCTCAAGCTCACTCTCACCCCGGCACAGACCACCTCCCTGAGTGCAAATATCCAGCCATTTCTCCCGCACCATAGCTCCAAGGCCCGAGTGCTCTTGGCAGGTCCTCGCCTTCCCTTCGCACTGCTTTCACTGCAGCACAAACACTCGGGCTCTGCGCTTGTCTACCCAGGTACCTGTCCCTATATTCTCTCTCTCTATCACCAGAAATGACCTCCCAAATTCCAAAAGCCCAGCGATATTTCCCACACCGAGCTAGCCAGGAACGAAACCTTTTTCTGGTCTTCCTCTTCCCTTGGCACCGCTTTTACAGCCACAGAAACTCTGGAGCTCTGTGCTTGCCTTGCCTGTTAATGGGCCTAATTCTCTCTCTCGCTCCCCTTTCGCTAGAGCCCAGCTCGGAGAGTGCAAACATCTAGTGATTTTGCCCACACCAAAGGAGCCAGGAGGAAATGTTGATGCTGGTCTTCACCTTCCCTTGGCACCGCTGTGACAGTGAAAGACAGACTCACGCTCTGCGCTTGCCTTCTTTCTTAGCCATCCTGAAGTTCTCTCAGGCTCAGACTGACTTTTTCAATAGCTGAGGTCTGACGTTGCAAACGTCAAGTGATTTCTTCCACAGCAAATGGGCAAGGACTGAAAGCTGTTGCTGCTCCTCACCTTCCCTTGCCAGCGCTTTCACAGCCAAACACACGCTACGTGGGCATCTGCCCTTGCCTTGCCTCCCAGCACTCCCCAGACACATTCTCAAGCTCACTCTCACTCTCGGCACAGACCACCTCCCAAACCGCAATCGTCCAGCCATTTCTCCCACACCACAGCTCTCAGGGCTTAAACCAGTTACCTGTCACCACATTCCCTTGCCAGCGCTTTCACAGCCAAACACGCACTGGGTAGCTGCCCTTGCCTTGCTTCCCAACACTCCCAATACGCATTCTCAAGCTCACTCTCACCCTGGGAAGAGACCAGCTCCCAAACTGCAATCGTCCAGCCATTTCTCCTGCACCAAGGCTCTAAGGGTTAGTGCTGTGGCTTGTCGTCCCCTTCCCTTGCCAACATTGCCACAGGCGAACACACGCTGGGTGGGGATCTGCACTTGCCTTGCCTCACAGCACTCCCCAGACACATTCTCAAGCTCACTCTCACCCTCGCAGTAGACCAGCTCTGAAACTCCAGTCGTCCAGCACTTTGTCCCAGACCATAGCTCTGATGGCATAGTGCTCTTGCTGCTCCTCACCTTCCCTTGCCAGCACTTTCACAGCCAAACACACACTGGGCATCTCCCCTTGCCTTGCCTCGCCTCCCAGCACTCCCAAGACACGTTCTCAAGCTCACTCTCACTCTCGGCAAAGACCACCTCCCAAACCGCAATCGTCCAGCCATTTCTCCCACACCACAGCTCTCAGGGCTTAAACCAGTTACCTGTCACCACATTCCCTTGCCAGCGCTTTCACAGCCAAACACGCACTGGGCAGCTGCCCTTGCCTTGCTTCCCAACACTCCCAATACGCATTCTCAAGCTCACTCTCACCCTGGGAAGAGACCACCTCCCAAACTGCAATCGTCCAGCCATTTCTCCCGCACCAAGGCTCTAAGGGCTTTGTGCTCTTGCTGCGCCTCACCTTCCCTTGACAGCGCTTTCAAAGCCAAACGCACTCTGGGTGGGCATCTGCCCTTGCCTTGCCTCCCAGCACTCCCCAGACACATTCTCAAGCTCATTCTCACCCTCGCAATAGACCAGCTCTGAAACTGCAGTCGTCCAGCCATTTCTCGCAAACCACAGCTCTAAGGGCTTTGTGCTCTTGCTACTCCTCACCTTCCCTTGCCACCACTTTCACAGCCAAACACACGCTGGGTGGGCATCTGCCCTTGCCTTGCCTCACAGCACTCCCCAGACACATTCTCAAGCTCACTCTCACCCTCGCAATAGACCAGCTCTGAAACTGCAGTCGTCCAGCCATTTCTCGCACACCACAGCTCTAAGGGCTTTGTGCTCTTGCTACTCCTCACCTTCCCTTGCCACCACTTTCACAGCCAAACACACGCTGGGTGGGCATCTGCCCTTGCCTTGCCTCACAGCACTCCCCAGACACATTCTCAAGCTCACTCTCACCCCGGCACAGACCACCTCCCTGAGTGCAAATATCCAGCCATTTCTCCCGCACCATAGCTCCAAGGCCCGAGTGCTCTTGGCAGGTCCTCGCCTTCCCTTCGCACTGCTTTCACTGCAGCACAAACACTCGGGCTCTGCGCTTGTCTACCCAGGTACCTGTCCCTATATTCTCTCTCTCTATCACCAGAAATGACCTCCCAAATTCCAAAAGCCCAGCGATATTTCCCACACCGAGCTAGCCAGGAACGAAACCTTTTTCTGGTCTTCCTCTTCCCTTGGCACCGCTTTTACAGCCACAGAAACTCTGGAGCTCTGTGCTTGCCTTGCCTGTTAATGGGCCTAATTCTCTCTCTCGCTCCCCTTTCGCTAGAGCCCAGCTCGGAGAGTGCAAACATCTAGTGATTTTGCCCACACCAAAGGAGCCAGGAGGAAATGTTGATGCTGGTCTTCACCTTCCCTTGGCACCGCTGTGACAGTGAAAGACAGACTCACGCTCTGCGCTTGCCTTCTTTCTTAGCCATCCTAAAGTTCTCTCAGGCTCAGACTGACTTTTTCAATAGCTGAGGTCTGACGTTGCAAACGTCAAGTGATTTCTTCCACAGCAAATGGGCAAGGACTGAAAGCTGTTGCTGCTCCTCACCTTCCCTTGCCAGCGCTTTCACAGCCAAACACACGCTACGTGGGCATCTGCCCTTGCCCTGTCTCCCGGCACTCCCCAGACACATTCTCAAGCTCACTCTCACTCTCGGCACAGACCACCTCCCAAACCGCAATCGTCCAGCCATTTCTCCCACACCACAGCTCTAAGGGCTTAAACCAGTTACCTGTCACCACATTCCCTTGCCAGCGCTTTCACAGCCAAACACGCACTGGGTAGCTGCCCTTGCCTTGCTTCCCAACACTCCCAATACGCATTCTCAAGCTCACTCTCACCCTGGGAAGAGACCAGCTCCCAAACTGCAATCGTCCAGCCATTTCTCCTGCACCAAGGCTCTAAGGGTTAGTGCTGTGGCTTGTCGTCCCCTTCCCTTGCCAGCATTGCCACAGGCGAACACACGCTGGGTGGGGATCTGCACTTGCCTTGCCTCACAGCACTCCCCAGACACATTCTCAAGCTCACTCTCACCCTCGCAATAGACCAGCTCTGAAACTCCAGTCGTCCAGCACTTTGTCCCAGACCATAGCTCTGATGGCATAGTGCTCTTGCTGCTCCTCACCTTCCCTTGCCAGCACTTTCACAGCCAAACACACACTGGGCATCTCCCCTTGCCTTGCCTCGCCTCCCAGCACTCCCAAGACACGTTCTCAAGCTCACTCTCACTCTCGGCAAAGACCACCTCCCAAACCGCAATCGTCCAGCCATTTCTCCCACACCACAGCTCTAAGGGCTTAAACCAGTTACCTGTCACCACATTCCCTTGCCAGCGCTTTCACAGCCAAACACGCACTGGGCAGCTGCCCTTGCCTTGCTTCCCAACACTCCCAATATGCATTCTCAAGCTCACTCTCACCCTGGGAAGAGACCAGCTCCCAAACTGCAATCGTCCAGCCATTTCTCCCGCACCAAGGCTCTAAGGGCTTTGTGCTCTTGCTGCGCCTCACCTTCCCTTGACAGCGCTTTCAAAGCCAAACGCACTCTGGGTGGGCATCTGCCCTTGCCTTGCCTCCCAGCACTCCCCAGACACATTCTCAAGCTCATTCTCACCCTCGCAATAGACCAGCTCTGAAACTGCAGTCGTCCAGCCATTTCTCGCAAACCACAGCTCTAAGGGCTTTGTGCTCTTGCTACTCCTCAGCTTCCCTTGCCACCACTTTCACAGCCAAACACACGCTGGGTGGGCATCTGCCCTTGCCTTGCCTCCCAGCACTCCCCAGACACATTCTCAAGCTCACTCTCACCCTCGCAATAGACCAGCTCTGAAACTGCAGTCGTCCAGCCATTTCTCGCACACCACAGCTCTAAGGGCTTTGTGCTCTTGCTACTCCTCACCTTCCCTTGCCACCACTTTCACAGCCAAACACACGCTGGGTGGGCATCTGCCCTTGCCTTGCCTCACAGCACTCCCCAGACACATTCTCAAGCTCACTCTCACCCCGGCACAGACCACCTCCCTGAGTGCAAATATCCAGCCATTTCTCCCGCACCATAGCTCCAAGGCCCGAGTGCTCTTGGCAGGTCCTCGCCTTCCCTTCGCACTGCTTTCACTGCAGCACAAACACTCGGGCTCTGCGCTTGTCTACCCAGGTACCTGTCCCTATATTCTCTCTCTCTATCACCAGAAATGACCTCCCAAATTCCAAAAGCCCAGCGATATTTCCCACACCGAGCTAGCCAGGAACGAAACCTTTTTCTGGTCTTCCTCTTCCCTTGGCACCGCTTTTACAGCCACAGAAACTCTGGAGCTCTGTGCTTGCCTTGCCTGTTAATGGGCCTAATTCTCTCTCTCGCTCCCCTTTCGCTAGAGCCCAGCTCGGAGAGTGCAAACATCTAGTGATTTTGCCCACACCAAAGGAGCCAGGAGGAAATGTTGATGCTGGTCTTCACCTTCCCTTGGCACCGCTGTGACAGTGAAAGACAGACTCACGCTCTGCGCTTGCCTTCTTTCTTAGCCATCCTGAAGTTCTCTCAGGCTCAGACTGACTTTTTCAATAGCTGAGGTCTGACGTTGCAAACGTCAAGTGATTTCTTCCACAGCAAATGGGCAAGGACTGAAAGCTGTTGCTGCTCCTCACCTTCCCTTGACAGCGCTTTCACAGCCAAACACACGCTACGTGGGCATCTGCCCTTGCCTTGCCTCCCAGCACTCCCCAGACACATTCTCAAGCTCACTCTCACTCTCGGCACAGACCACCTCCCAAACCGCAATCGTCCAGCCATTTCTCCCACACCACAGCTCTCAGGGCTTAAACCAGTTACCTGTCACCACATTCCCTTGCCAGCGCTTTCACAGCCAAACACGCACTGGGTAGCTGCCCTTGCCTTGCTTCCCAACACTCCCAATACGCATTCTCAAGCTCACTCTCACCCTGGGAAGAGACCAGCTCCCAAACTGCAATCGTCCAGCCATTTCTCCTGCACCAAGGCTCTAAGGGTTAGTGCTGTGGCTTGTCGTCCCCTTCCCTTGCCAGCATTGCCACAGGCGAACACACGCTGGGTGGGGATCTGCACTTGCCTTGCCTCACAGCACTCCCCAGACACATTCTCAAGCTCACTCTCACCCTCGCAGTAGACCAGCTCTGAAACTCCAGTCGTCCAGCACTTTGTCCCAGACCATAGCTCTGATGGCATAGTGCTCTTGCTGCTCCTCACCTTCCCTTGCCAGCACTTTCACAGCCAAACACACACTGGGCATCTCCCCTTGCCTTGCCTCGCCTCCCAGCACTCCCAAGACACGTTCTCAAGCTCACTCTCACTCTCGGCAAAGACCACCTCCCAAACCGCAATCGTCCAGCCATTTCTCCCACACCACAGCTCTAAGGGCTTAAACCAGTTACCTGTCACCACATTCCCTTGCCAGCGCTTTCACAGCCAAACACGCACTGGGCAGCTGCCCTTGCCTTGCTTCCCAACACTCCCAATAAGCATTCTCAAGCTCACTCTCACCCTGGGAAGAGACCAGCTCCCAAACTGCAATCGTCCAGCCATTTCTCCCGCACCAAGGCTCTAAGGGCTTTGTGCTCTTGCTGCGCCTCACCTTCCCTTGACAGCGCTTTCAAAGCCAAACGCACTCTGGGTGGGGATCTGCCCTTGCCTTGCCTCCCAGCACTCCCCAGACACATTCTCAAGCTCATTCTCACCCTCGCAATAGACCAGCTCTGAAACTGCAGTCGTCCAGCCATTTCTCGCAAACCACAGCTCTAAGGGCTTTGTGCTCTTGCTACTCCTCACCTTCCCTTGCCACCACTTTCACAGCCAAACACACGCTGGGTGGGCATCTGCCCTTGCCTTGCCTCCCAGCACTCCCCAGACACATTCTCAAGCTCACTCTCACCCTCGCAATAGACCAGCTCTGAAACTGCAGTCGTCCAGCCATTTCTCGCACACCACAGCTCTAAGGGCTTTGTGCTCTTGCTACTCCTCAGCCTTCCCTTGCCACCACTTTCACAGCCAAACACACGCTGGGTGGGCATCTGCCCTTGCCTTGCCTCACAGCACTCCCCAGACACATTCTCAAGCTCACTCTCACCCCGGCACAGACCACCTCCCTGAGTGCAAATATCCAGCCATTTCTCCCGCACCATAGCTCCAAGGCCCGAGTGCTCTTGGCAGGTCCTCGCCTTCCCTTCGCACTGCTTTCACTGCAGCACAAACACTCGGGCTCTGCGCTTGTCTACCCAGGTACCTGTCCCTATATTCTCTCTCTCTATCACCAGAAATGACCTCCCAAATTCCAAAAGCCCAGCGATATTTCCCACACCGAGCTAGCCAGGAACGAAACCTTTTTCTGGTCTTCCTCTTCCCTTGGCACCGCTTTTACAGCCACAGAAACTCTGGAGCTCTGTGCTTGCCTTGCCTGTTAATGGGCCTAATTCTCTCTCTCGCTCCCCTTTCGCTAGAGCCCAGCTCGGAGAGTGCAAACATCTAGTGATTTTGCCCACACCAAAGGAGCCAGGAGGAAATGTTGATGCTGGTCTTCACCTTCCCTTGGCACCGCTGTGACAGTGAAAGACAGACTCACGCTCTGCGCTTGCCTTCTTTCTTAGCCATCCTGAAGTTCTCTCAGGCTCAGACTGACTTTTTCAATAGCTGAGGTCTGACGTTGCAAACGTCAAGTGATTTCTTCCACAGCAAATGGGCAAGGACTGAAAGCTGTTGCTGCTCCTCACCTTCCCTTGCCAGCGCTTTCACAGCCAAACACACGCTACGTGGGCATCTGCCCTTGCCTTGCCTCCCAGCACTCCCCAGACACATTCTCAAGCTCACTCTCACTCTCGGCACAGACCACCTCCCAAACCGCAATCGTCCAGCCATTTCTCCCACACCACAGCTCTCAGGGCTTAAACCAGTTACCTGTCACCACATTCCCTTGCCAGCGCTTTCACAGCCAAACACGCACTGGGTAGCTGCCCTTGCCTTGCTTCCCAACACTCCCAATACGCATTCTCAAGCTCACTCTCACCCTGGGAAGAGACCAGCTCCCAAACTGCAATCGTCCAGCCATTTCTCCTGCACCAAGGCTCTAAGGGTTAGTGCTGTGGCTTGTCGTCCCCTTCCCTTGCCAGCATTGCCACAGGCGAACACACGCTGGGTGGGGATCTGCACTTGCCTTGCCTCACAGCACTCCCCAGACACATTCTCAAGCTCACTCTCACCCTCGCAATAGACCAGCTCTGAAACTCCAGTCGTCCAGCACTTTGTCCCAGACCATAGCTCTGATGGCATAGTGCTCTTGCTGCTCCTCACCTTCCCTTGCCAGCACTTTCACAGCCAAACACACACTGGGCATCTCCCCTTGCCTTGCCTCGCCTCCCAGCACTCCCAAGACACGTTCTCAAGCTCACTCTCACTCTCGGCAAAGACCACCTCCCAAACCGCAATCGTCCAGCCATTTCTCCCACACCACAGCTCTAAGGGCTTAAACCAGTTACCTGTCACCACATTCCCTTGCCAGCGCTTTCACAGCCAAACACGCACTGGGCAGCTGCCCTTGCCTTGCTTCCCAACACTCCCAATACGCATTCTCAAGCTCACTCTCACCCTGGGAAGAGACCAGCTCCCAAACTGCAATCGTCCAGCCATTTCTCCCGCACCAAGGCTCTAAGGGCTTTGTGCTCTTGCTGCGCCTCACCTTCCCTTGACAGCGCTTTCAAAGCCAAACGCACTCTGGGTGGGCATCTGCCCTTGCCTTGCCTCCCAGCACTCCCCAGACACATTCTCAAGCTCATTCTCACCCTCGCAATAGACCAGCTCTGAAACTGCAGTCGTCCAGCCATTTCTCGCAAACCACAGCTCTAAGGGCTTTGTGCTCTTGCTACTCCTCAGCCTTCCCTTGCCACCACTTTCACAGCCAAACACACGCTGGGTGGGCATCTGCCCTTGCCTTGCCTCCCAGCACTCCCCAGACACATTCTCAAGCTCACTCTCACCCTCGCAATAGACCAGCTCTGAAACTGCAGTCGTCCAGCCATTTCTCGCACACCACAGCTCTAAGGGCTTTGTGCTCTTGCTACTCCTCACCTTCCCTTGCCACCACTTTCACAGCCAAACACACGCTGGGTGGGCATCTGCCCTTGCCTTGCCTCACAGCACTCCCCAGACACATTCTCAAGCTCACTCTCACCCCGGCACAGACCACCTCCCTGAGTGCAAATATCCAGCCATTTCTCCCGCACCATAGCTCCAAGGCCCGAGTGCTCTTGGCAGGTCCTCGCCTTCCCTTCGCACTGCTTTCACTGCAGCACAAACACTCGGGCTCTGCGCTTGTCTACCCAGGTACCTGTCCCTATATTCTCTCTCTCTATCACCAGAAATGACCTCCCAAATTCCAAAAGCCCAGCGATATTTCCCACACCGAGCTAGCCAGGAACGAAACCTTTTTCTGGTCTTCCTCTTCCCTTGGCACCGCTTTTACAGCCACAGAAACTCTGGAGCTCTGTGCTTGCCTTGCCTGTTAATGGGCCTAATTCTCTCTCTCGCTCCCCTTTCGCTAGAGCCCAGCTCGGAGAGTGCAAACATCTAGTGATTTTGCCCACACCAAAGGAGCCAGGAGGAAATGTTGATGCTGGTCTTCACCTTCCCTTGGCACCGCTGTGACAGTGAAAGACAGACTCACGCTCTGCGCTTGCCTTCTTTCTTAGCCATCCTAAAGTTCTCTCAGGCTCAGACTGACTTTTTCAATAGCTGAGGTCTGACGTTGCAAACGTCAAGTGATTTCTTCCACAGCAAATGGGCAAGGACTGAAAGCTGTTGCTGCTCCTCACCTTCCCTTGCCAGCGCTTTCACAGCCAAACACACGCTGGGTGGGGATCTGCCCTTGCCCTGTCTCCCGGCACTCCCCAGACACATTCTCAAGCTCACTCTCACTCTCGGCACAGACCACCTCCCAAACCGCAATCGTCCAGCCATTTCTCCCACACCACAGCTCTAAGGGCTTAAACCAGTTACCTGTCACCACATTCCCTTGCCAGCGCTTTCACAGCCAAACACGCACTGGGTAGCTGCCCTTGCCTTGCTTCCCAACACTCCCAATAAGCATTCTCAAGCTCACTCTCACCCTGGGAAGAGACCAGCTCCCAAACTGCAATCGTCCAGCCATTTCTCCTGCACCAAGGCTCTAAGGGTTAGTGCTGTGGCTTGTCGTCCCCTTCCCTTGCCAGCATTGCCACAGGCGAACACACGCTGGGTGGGGATCTGCACTTGCCTTGCCTCACAGCACTCCCCAGACACATTCTCAAGCTCACTCTCACCCTCGCAATAGACCAGCTCTGAAACTCCAGTCGTCCAGCACTTTGTCCCAGACCATAGCTCTGATGGCATAGTGCTCTTGCTGCTCCTCACCTTCCCTTGCCAGCACTTTCACAGCCAAACACACACTGGGCATCTCCCCTTGCCTTGCCTCGCCTCCCAGCACTCCCAAGACACGTTCTCAAGCTCACTCTCACTCTCGGCAAAGACCACCTCCCAAACCGCAATCGTCCAGCCATTTCTCCCACACCACAGCTCTAAGGGCTTAAACCAGTTACCTGTCACCACATTCCCTTGCCAGCGCTTTCACAGCCAAACACGCACTGGGCAGCTGCCCTTGCCTTGCTTCCCAACACTCCCAATACGCATTCTCAAGCTCACTCTCACCCTGGGAAGAGACCACCTCCCAAACTGCAATCGTCCAGCCATTTCTCCCGCACCAAGGCTCTAAGGGCTTTGTGCTCTTGCTGCGCCTCACCTTCCCTTGACAGCGCTTTCAAAGCCAAACGCACTCTGGGTGGGCATCTGCCCTTGCCTTGCCTCACAGCACTCCCCAGACACATTCTCAAGCTCATTCTCACCCTCGCAATAGACCAGCTCTGAAACTGCAGTCGTCCAGCCATTTCTCGCAAACCACAGCTCTAAGGGCTTTGTGCTCTTGCTACTCCTCAGCTTCCCTTGCCACCACTTTCACAGCCAAACACACGCTGGGTGGGCATCTGCCCTTGCCTTGCCTCCCAGCACTCCCCAGACACATTCTCAAGCTCACTCTCACCCTCGCAATAGACCAGCTCTGAAACTGCAGTCGTCCAGCCATTTCTCGCACACCACAGCTCTAAGGGCTTTGTGCTCTTGCTACTCCTCACCTTCCCTTGCCACCACTTTCACAGCCAAACACACGCTGGGTGGGCATCTGCCCTTGCCTTGCCTCACAGCACTCCCCAGACACATTCTCAAGCTCACTCTCACCCCGGCACAGACCACCTCCCTGAGTGCAAATATCCAGCCATTTCTCCCGCACCATAGCTCCAAGGCCCGAGTGCTCTTGGCAGGTCCTCGCCTTCCCTTCGCACTGCTTTCACTGCAGCACAAACACTCGGGCTCTGCGCTTGTCTACCCAGGTACCTGTCCCTATATTCT
The DNA here is from genome assembly GCF_030463565.1 of Pelecanus crispus. Taxonomy (NCBI): domain Eukaryota; kingdom Metazoa; phylum Chordata; class Aves; order Pelecaniformes; family Pelecanidae; genus Pelecanus; species Pelecanus crispus. Next base: position 14,654,472 of record NC_134654.1, on the reverse strand, counting down.
CTCTCTCTATCACCAGAAATGACCTCCCAAATTCCAAAAGCCCAGCGATATTTCCCACACCGAGCTAGCCAGGAACGAAACCTTTTTCTGGTCTTCCTCTTCCCTTGGCACCGCTTTTACAGCCACAGAAACTCTGGAGCTCTGTGCTTGCCTTGCCTGTTAATGGGCCTAATTCTCTCTCTCGCTCCCCTTTCGCTAGAGCCCAGCTCGGAGAGTGCAAACATCTAGTGATTTTGCCCACACCAAAGGAGCCAGGAGGAAATGTTGATGCTGGTCTTCACCTTCCCTTGGCACCGCTGTGACAGTGAAAGACAGACTCACGCTCTGCGCTTGCCTTCTTTCTTAGCCATCCTGAAGTTCTCTCAGGCTCAGACTGACTTTTTCAATAGCTGAGGTCTGACGTTGCAAACGTCAAGTGATTTCTTCCACAGCAAATGGGCAAGGACTGAAAGCTGTTGCTGCTCCTCACCTTCCCTTGCCAGCGCTTTCACAGCCAAACACACGCTACGTGGGCATCTGCCCTTGCCTTGCCTCCCAGCACTCCCCAGACACATTCTCAAGCTCACTCTCACTCTCGGCACAGACCACCTCCCAAACCGCAATCGTCCAGCCATTTCTCCCACACCACAGCTCTAAGGGCTTAAACCAGTTACCTGTCACCACATTCCCTTGCCAGCGCTTTCACAGCCAAACACGCACTGGGCAGCTGCCCTTGCCTTGCTTCCCAACACTCCCAATACGCATTCTCAAGCTCACTCTCACCCTGGGAAGAGACCAGCTCCCAAACTGCAATCGTCCAGCCATTTCTCCCGCACCAAGGCTCTAAGGGCTTTGTGCTCTTGCTGCGCCTCACCTTCCCTTGACAGTGCTTTCAAAGCCAAACGCACTCTGGGTGGGCATCTGCCCTTGCCTTGCCTCCCAGCACTCCCCAGACACATTCTCAAGCTCATTCTCACCCTCGCAATAGACCAGCTCTGAAACTGCAGTCGTCCAGCCATTTCTCGCAAACCACAGCTCTAAGGGCTTTGTGCTCTTGCTACTCCTCAGCCTTCCCTTGCCACCACTTTCACAGCCAAACACACGCTGGGTGGGCATCTGCCCTTGCCTTGCCTCCCAGCACTCCCCAGACACATTCTCAAGCTCACTCTCACCCTCGCAATAGACCAGCTCTGAAACTGCAGTCGTCCAGCCATTTCTCGCACACCACAGCTCTAAGGGCTTTGTGCTCTTGCTACTCCTCACCTTCCCTTGCCACCACTTTCACAGCCAAACACACGCTGGGTGGGCATCTGCCCTTGCCTTGCCTCACAGCACTCCCCAGACACATTCTCAAGCTCACTCTCACCCCGGCACAGACCACCTCCCTGAGTGCAAATATCCAGCCATTTCTCCCGCACCATAGCTCCAAGGCCCGAGTGCTCTTGGCAGGTCCTCGCCTTCCCTTCGCACTGCTTTCACTGCAGCACAAACACTCGGGCTCTGCGCTTGTCTACCCAGGTACCTGTCCCTATATTCTCTCTCTCTATCACCAGAAATGACCTCCCAAATTCCAAAAGCCCAGCGATATTTCCCACACCGAGCTAGCCAGGAACGAAACCTTTTTCTGGTCTTCCTCTTCCCTTGGCACCGCTTTTACAGCCACAGAAACTCTGGAGCTCTGTGCTTGCCTTGCCTGTTAATGGGCCTAATTCTCTCTCTCGCTCCCCTTTCGCTAGAGCCCAGCTCGGAGAGTGCAAACATCTAGTGATTTTGCCCACACCAAAGGAGCCAGGAGGAAATGTTGATGCTGGTCTTCACCTTCCCTTGGCACCGCTGTGACAGTGAAAGACAGACTCACGCTCTGCGCTTGCCTTCTTTCTTAGCCATCCTAAAGTTCTCTCAGGCTCAGACTGACTTTTTCAATAGCTGAGGTCTGACGTTGCAAACGTCAAGTGATTTCTTCCACAGCAAATGGGCAAGGACTGAAAGCTGTTGCTGCTCCTCACCTTCCCTTGCCAGCGCTTTCACAGCCAAACACACGCTGGGTGGGGATCTGCCCTTGCCCTGTCTCCCGGCACTCCCCAGACACATTCTCAAGCTCACTCTCACTCTCGGCACAGACCACCTCCCAAACCGCAATCGTCCAGCCATTTCTCCCACACCACAGCTCTAAGGGCTTAAACCAGTTACCTGTCACCACATTCCCTTGCCAGCGCTTTCACAGCCAAACACGCACTGGGTAGCTGCCCTTGCCTTGCTTCCCAACACTCCCAATACGCATTCTCAAGCTCACTCTCACCCTGGGAAGAGACCAGCTCCCAAACTGCAATCGTCCAGCCATTTCTCCTGCACCAAGGCTCTAAGGGTTAGTGCTGTGGCTTGTCGTCCCCTTCCCTTGCCAGCATTGCCACAGGCGAACACACGCTGGGTGGGGATCTGCACTTGCCTTGCCTCACAGCACTCCCCAGACACATTCTCAAGCTCACTCTCACCCTCGCAATAGACCAGCTCTGAAACTCCAGTCGTCCAGCACTTTGTCCCAGACCATAGCTCTGATGGCATAGTGCTCTTGCTGCTCCTCACCTTCCCTTGCCAGCACTTTCACAGCCAAACACACACTGGGCATCTCCCCTTGCCTTGCCTCGCCTCCCAGCACTCCCAAGACACGTTCTCAAGCTCACTCTCACTCTCGGCAAAGACCACCTCCCAAACCGCAATCGTCCAGCCATTTCTCCCACACCACAGCTCTAAGGGCTTAAACCAGTTACCTGTCACCACATTCCCTTGCCAGCGCTTTCACAGCCAAACACGCACTGGGCAGCTGCCCTTGCCTTGCTTCCCAACACTCCCAATACGCATTCTCAAGCTCACTCTCACCCTGGGAAGAGACCACCTCCCAAACTGCAATCGTCCAGCCATTTCTCCCGCACCAAGGCTCTAAGGGCTTTGTGCTCTTGCTGCGCCTCACCTTCCCTTGACAGCGCTTTCAAAGCCAAACGCACTCTGGGTGGGCATCTGCCCTTGCCTTGCCTCACAGCACTCCCCAGACACATTCTCAAGCTCACTCTCACCCCGGCACAGACCACCTCCCTGAGTGCAAATATCCAGCCATTTCTCCCGCACCATAGCTCCAAGGCCCGAGTGCTCTTGGCAGGTCCTCGCCTTCCCTTCGCACTGCTTTCACTGCAGCACAAACACTCGGGCTCTGCGCTTGTCTACCCAGGTACCTGTCCCTATATTCTCTCTCTCTATCACCAGAAATGACCTCCCAAATTCCAAAAGCCCAGCGATATTTCCCACACCGAGCTAGCCAGGAACGAAACCTTTTTCTGGTCTTCCTCTTCCCTTGGCACCGCTTTTACAGCCACAGAAACTCTGGAGCTCTGTGCTTGCCTTGCCTGTTAATGGGCCTAATTCTCTCTCTCGCTCCCCTTTCGCTAGAGCCCAGCTCGGAGAGTGCAAACATCTAGTGATTTTGCCCACACCAAAGGAGCCAGGAGGAAATGTTGATGCTGGTCTTCACCTTCCCTTGGCACCGCTGTGACAGTGAAAGACAGACTCACGCTCTGCGCTTGCCTTCTTTCTTAGCCATCCTGAAGTTCTCTCAGGCTCAGACTGACTTTTTCAATAGCTGAGGTCTGACGTTGCAAACGTCAAGTGATTTCTTCCACAGCAAATGGGCAAGGACTGAAAGCTGTTGCTGCTCCTCACCTTCCCTTGCCAGCGCTTTCACAGCCAAACACACGCTACGTGGGCATCTGCCCTTGCCTTGCCTCCCAGCACTCCCCAGACACATTCTCAAGCTCACTCTCACTCTCGGCACAGACCACCTCCCAAACCGCAATCGTCCAGCCATTTCTCCCACACCACAGCTCTAAGGGCTTAAACCAGTTACCTGTCACCACATTCCCTTGCCAGCGCTTTCACAGCCAAACACGCACTGGGTAGCTGCCCTTGCCTTGCTTCCCAACACTCCCAATAAGCATTCTCAAGCTCACTCTCACCCTGGGAAGAGACCAGCTCCCAAACTGCAATCGTCCAGCCATTTCTCCTGCACCAAGGCTCTAAGGGTTAGTGCTGTGGCTTGTCGTCCCCTTCCCTTGCCAGCATTGCCACAGGCGAACACACGCTGGGTGGGGATCTGCACTTGCCTTGCCTCACAGCACTCCCCAGACACATTCTCAAGCTCACTCTCACCCTCGCAATAGACCAGCTCTGAAACTCCAGTCGTCCAGCACTTTGTCCCAGACCATAGCTCTGATGGCATAGTGCTCTTGCTGCTCCTCACCTTCCCTTGCCAGCACTTTCACAGCCAAACACACACTGGGCATCTCCCCTTGCCTTGCCTCGCCTCCCAGCACTCCCAAGACACGTTCTCAAGCTCACTCTCACTCTCGGCAAAGACCACCTCCCAAACCGCAATCGTCCAGCCATTTCTCCCACACCACAGCTCTAAGGGCTTAAACCAGTTACCTGTCACCACATTCCCTTGCCAGCGCTTTCACAGCCAAACACGCACTGGGCAGCTGCCCTTGCCTTGCTTCCCAACACTCCCAATACGCATTCTCAAGCTCACTCTCACCCTGGGAAGAGACCAGCTCCCAAACTGCAATCGTCCAGCCATTTCTCCCGCACCAAGGCTCTAAGGGCTTTGTGCTCTTGCTGCGCCTCACCTTCCCTTGACAGCGCTTTCACAGCCAAACGCACTCTGGGTGGGCATCTGCCCTTGCCTTGCCTCCCAGCACTCCCCAGACACATTCTCAAGCTCATTCTCACCCTCGCAATAGACCAGCTCTGAAACTGCAGTCGTCCAGCCATTTCTCGCAAACCACAGCTCTAAGGGCTTTGTGCTCTTGCTACTCCTCAGCCTTCCCTTGCCACCACTTTCACAGCCAAACACACGCTGGGTGGGCATCTGCCCTTGCCTTGCCTCCCAGCACTCCCCAGACACATTCTCAAGCTCACTCTCACCCTCGCAATAGACCAGCTCTGAAACTGCAGTCGTCCAGCCATTTCTCGCACACCACAGCTCTAAGGGCTTTGTGCTCTTGCTACTCCTCACCTTCCCTTGCCACCACTTTCACAGCCAAACACACGCTGGGTGGGCATCTGCCCTTGCCTTGCCTCACAGCACTCCCCAGACACATTCTCAAGCTCACTCTCACCCCGGCACAGACCACCTCCCTGAGTGCAAATATCCAGCCATTTCTCCCGCACTATAGCTCCAAGGCCCGAGTGCTCTTGGCAGGTCCTCGCCTTCCCTTCGCACTGCTTTCACTGCAGCACAAACACTCGGGCTCTGCGCTTGTCTACCCAGGTACCTGTCCCTATATTCTCTCTCTCTATCACCAGAAATGACCTCCCAAATTCCAAAAGCCCAGCGATATTTCCCACACCGAGCTAGCCAGGAACGAAACCTTTTTCTGGTCTTCCTCTTCCCTTGGCACCGCTTTTACAGCCACAGAAACTCTGGAGCTCTGTGCTTGCCTTGCCTGTTAATGGGCCTAATTCTCTCTCTCGCTCCCCTTTCGCTAGAGCCCAGCTCGGAGAGTGCAAACATCTAGTGATTTTGCCCACACCAAAGGAGCCAGGAGGAAATGTTGATGCTGGTCTTCACCTTCCCTTGGCACCGCTGTGACAGTGAAAGACAGACTCACGCTCTGCGCTTGCCTTCTTTCTTAGCCATCCTGAAGTTCTCTCAGGCTCAGACTGACTTTTTCAATAGCTGAGGTCTGACGTTGCAAACGTCAAGTGATTTCTTCCACAGCAAATGGGCAAGGACTGAAAGCTGTTGCTGCTCCTCACCTTCCCTTGCCAGCGCTTTCACAGCCAAACACACGCTACGTGGGCATCTGCCCTTGCCTTGCCTCCCAGCACTCCCCAGACACATTCTCAAGCTCACTCTCACTCTCGGCACAGACCACCTCCCAAACCGCAATCGTCCAGCCATTTCTCCCACACCACAGCTCTCAGGGCTTAAACCAGTTACCTGTCACCACATTCCCTTGCCAGCGCTTTCACAGCCAAACACGCACTGGGTAGCTGCCCTTGCCTTGCTTCCCAACACTCCCAATACGCATTCTCAAGCTCACTCTCACCCTGGGAAGAGACCAGCTCCCAAACTGCAATCGTCCAGCCATTTCTCCTGCACCAAGGCTCTAAGGGTTAGTGCTGTGGCTTGTCGTCCCCTTCCCTTGCCAGCATTGCCACAGGCGAACACACGCTGGGTGGGGATCTGCCCTTGCCTTGCCTCACAGCACTCCCCAGACACATTCTCAAGCTCACTCTCACCCTCGCAATAGACCAGCTCTGAAACTCCAGTCGTCCAGCACTTTGTCCCAGACCATAGCTCTGATGGCATAGTGCTCTTGCTGCTCCTCACCTTCCCTTGCCAGCACTTTCACAGCCAAACACACACTGGGCATCTCCCCTTGCCTTGCCTCGCCTCCCAGCACTCCCAAGACACGTTCTCAAGCTCACTCTCACTCTCGGCAAAGACCACCTCCCAAACCGCAATCGTCCAGCCATTTCTCCCACACCACAGCTCTAAGGGCTTAAACCAGTTACCTGTCACCACATTCCCTTGCCAGCGCTTTCACAGCCAAACACGCACTGGGCAGCTGCCCTTGCCTTGCTTCCCAACACTCCCAATACGCATTCTCAAGCTCACTCTCACCCTGGGAAGAGACCACCTCCCAAACTGCAATCGTCCAGCCATTTCTCCCGCACCAAGGCTCTAAGGGCTTTGTGCTCTTGCTGCGCCTCACCTTCCCTTGACAGCGCTTTCAAAGCCAAACGCACTCTGGGTGGGCATCTGCCCTTGCCTTGCCTCCCAGCACTCCCCAGACACATTCTCAAGCTCATTCTCACCCTCGCAATAGACCAGCTCTGAAACTGCAGTCGTCCAGCCATTTCTCGCACACCACAGCTCTAAGGGCTTTGTGCTCTTGCTACTCCTCAGCCTTCCCTTGCCACCACTTTCACAGCCAAACACACGCTGGGTGGGCATCTGCCCTTGCCTTGCCTCCCAGCACTCCCCAGACACATTCTCAAGCTCACTCTCACCCTCGCAATAGACCAGCTCTGAAACTGCAGTCGTCCAGCCATTTCTCGCACACCACAGCTCTAAGGGCTTTGTGCTCTTGCTACTCCTCACCTTCCCTTGCCACCACTTTCACAGCCAAACACACGCTGGGTGGGCATCTGCCCTTGCCTTGCCTCACAGCACTCCCCAGACACATTCTCAAGCTCACTCTCACCCCGGCACAGACCACCTCCCTGAGTGCAAATATCCAGCCATTTCTCCCGCACCATAGCTCCAAGGCCCGAGTGCTCTTGGCAGGTCCTCGCCTTCCCTTCGCACTGCTTTCACTGCAGCACAAACACTCGGGCTCTGCGCTTGTCTACCCAGGTACCTGTCCCTATATTCTCTCTCTCTATCACCAGAAATGACCTCCCAAATTCCAAAAGCCCAGCGATATTTCCCACACCGAGCTAGCCAGGAACGAAACCTTTTTCTGGTCTTCCTCTTCCCTTGGCACCGCTTTTACAGCCACAGAAACTCTGGAGCTCTGTGCTTGCCTTGCCTGTTAATGGGCCTAATTCTCTCTCTCGCTCCCCTTTCGCTAGAGCCCAGCTCGGAGAGTGCAAACATCTAGTGATTTTGCCCACACCAAAGGAGCCAGGAGGAAATGTTGATGCTGGTCTTCACCTTCCCTTGGCACCGCTGTGACAGTGAAAGACAGACTCACGCTCTGCGCTTGCCTTCTTTCTTAGCCATCCTGAAGTTCTCTCAGGCTCAGACTGACTTTTTCAATAGCTGAGGTCTGACGTTGCAAACGTCAAGTGATTTCTTCCACAGCAAATGGGCAAGGACTGAAAGCTGTTGCTGCTCCTCACCTTCCCTTGCCAGCGCTTTCACAGCCAAACACACGCTACGTGGGCATCTGCCCTTGCCTTGCCTCCCAGCACTCCCCAGACACATTCTCAAGCTCACTCTCACTCTCGGCACAGACCACCTCCCAAACCGCAATCGTCCAGCCATTTCTCCCACACCACAGCTCTCAGGGCTTAAACCAGTTACCTGTCACCACATTCCCTTGCCAGCGCTTTCACAGCCAAACACGCACTGGGTAGCTGCCCTTGCCTTGCTTCCCAACACTCCCAATACGCATTCTCAAGCTCACTCTCACCCTGGGAAGAGACCAGCTCCCAAACTGCAATCGTCCAGCCATTTCTCCTGCACCAAGGCTCTAAGGGTTAGTGCTGTGGCTTGTCGTCCCCTTCCCTTGCCAGCATTGCCACAGGCGAACACACGCTGGGTGGGGATCTGCACTTGCCTTGCCTCACAGCACTCCCCAGACACATTCTCAAGCTCACTCTCACCCTCGCAATAGACCAGCTCTGAAACTCCAGTCGTCCAGCACTTTGTCCCAGACCATAGCTCTGATGGCATAGTGCTCTTGCTGCTCCTCACCTTCCCTTGCCAGCACTTTCACAGCCAAACACACACTGGGCATCTCCCCTTGCCTTGCCTCGCCTCCCAGCACTCCCAAGACACGTTCTCAAGCTCACTCTCACTCTCGGCAAAGACCACCTCCCAAACCGCAATCGTCCAGCCATTTCTCCCACACCACAGCTCTAAGGGCTTAAACCAGTTACCTGTCACCACATTCCCTTGCCAGCGCTTTCACAGCCAAACACGCACTGGGCAGCTGCCCTTGCCTTGCTTCCCAACACTCCCAATACGCATTCTCAAGCTCACTCTCACCCTGGGAAGAGACCACCTCCCAAACTGCAATCGTCCAGCCATTTCTCCCGCACCAAGGCTCTAAGGGCTTTGTGCTCTTGCTGCGCCTCACCTTCCCTTGACAGCGCTTTCAAAGCCAAACGCACTCTGGGTGGGCATCTGCCCTTGCCTTGCCTCACAGCACTCCCCAGACACATTCTCAAGCTCACTCTCACCCCGGCACAGACCACCTCCCTGAGTGCAAATATCCAGCCATTTCTCCCGCACCATAGCTCCAAGGCCCGAGTGCTCTTGGCAGGTCCTCGCCTTCCCTTCGCACTGCTTTCACTGCAGCACAAACACTCGGGCTCTGCGCTTGTCTACCCAGGTACCTGTCCCTATATTCTCTCTCTCTATCACCAGAAATGACCTCCCAAATTCCAAAAGCCCAGCGATATTTCCCACACCGAGCTAGCCAGGAACGAAACCTTTTTCTGGTCTTCCTCTTCCCTTGGCACCGCTTTTACAGCCACAGAAACTCTGGAGCTCTGTGCTTGCCTTGCCTGTTAATGGGCCTAATTCTCTCTCTCGCTCCCCTTTCGCTAGAGCCCAGCTCGGAGAGTGCAAACATCTAGTGATTTTGCCCACACCAAAGGAGCCAGGAGGAAATGTTGATGCTGGTCTTCACCTTCCCTTGGCACCGCTGTGACAGTGAAAGACAGACTCACGCTCTGCGCTTGCCTTCTTTCTTAGCCATCCTGAAGTTCTCTCAGGCTCAGACTGACTTTTTCAATAGCTGAGGTCTGACGTTGCAAACGTCAAGTGATTTCTTCCACAGCAAATGGGCAAGGACTGAAAGCTGTTGCTGCTCCTCACCTTCCCTTGCCAGCGCTTTCACAGCCAAACACACGCTACGTGGGCATCTGCCCTTGCCTTGCCTCCCAGCACTCCCCAGACACATTCTCAAGCTCACTCTCACTCTCGGCACAGACCACCTCCCAAACCGCAATCGTCCAGCCATTTCTCCCACACCACAGCTCTAAGGGCTTAAACCAGTTACCTGTCACCACATTCCCTTGCCAGCGCTTTCACAGCCAAACACGCACTGGGTAGCTGCCCTTGCCTTGCTTCCCAACACTCCCAATAAGCATTCTCAAGCTCACTCTCACCCTGGGAAGAGACCAGCTCCCAAACTGCAATCGTCCAGCCATTTCTCCTGCACCAAGGCTCTAAGGGTTAGTGCTGTGGCTTGTCGTCCCCTTCCCTTGCCAGCATTGCCACAGGCGAACACACGCTGGGTGGCGATCTGCACTTGCCTTGCCTCACAGCACTCCCCAGACACATTCTCAAGCTCACTCTCACCCTCGCAATAGACCAGCTCTGAAACTCCAGTCGTCCAGCACTTTGTCCCAGACCATAGCTCTGATGGCATAGTGCTCTTGCTGCTCCTCACCTTCCCTTGCCAGCACTTTCACAGCCAAACACACACTGGGCATCTCCCCTTGCCTTGCCTCGCCTCCCAGCACTCCCAAGACACGTTCTCAAGCTCACTCTCACTCTCGGCAAAGACCACCTCCCAAACCGCAATCGTCCAGCCATTTCTCCCACACCACAGCTCTAAGGGCTTAAACCAGTTACCTGTCACCACATTCCCTTGCCAGCGCTTTCACAGCCAAACACGCACTGGGCAGCTGCCCTTGCCTTGCTTCCCAACACTCCCAATACGCATTCTCAAGCTCACTCTCACCCTGGGAAGAGACCAGCTCCCAAACTGCAATCGTCCAGCCATTTCTCCCGCACCAAGGCTCTAAGGGCTTTGTGCTCTTGCTGCGCCTCACCTTCCCTTGACAGCGCTTTCACAGCCAAACGCACTCTGGGTGGGCATCTGCCCTTGCCTTGCCTCCCAGCACTCCCCAGACACATTCTCAAGCTCATTCTCACCCTCGCAATAGACCAGCTCTGAAACTGCAGTCGTCCAGCCATTTCTCGCAAACCACAGCTCTAAGGGCTTTGTGCTCTTGCTACTCCTCAGCCTTCCCTTGCCACCACTTTCACAGCCAAACACACGCTGGGTGGGCATCTGCCCTTGCCTTGCCTCCCAGCACTCCCCAGACACATTCTCAAGCTCACTCTCACCCTCGCAATAGACCAGCTCTGAAACTGCAGTCGTCCAGCCATTTCTCGCACACCACAGCTCTAAGGGCTTTGTGCTCTTGCTACTCCTCACCTTCCCTTGCCACCACTTTCACAGCCAAACACACGCTGGGTGGGCATCTGCCCTTGCCTTGCCTCACAGCACTCCCCAGACACATTCTCAAGCTCACTCTCACCCCGGCACAGACCACCTCCCTGAGTGCAAATATCCAGCCATTTCTCCCGCACTATAGCTCCAAGGCCCGAGTGCTCTTGGCAGGTCCTCGCCTTCCCTTCGCACTGCTTTCTCTGCAGCACAAACACTCGGGCTCTGCGCTTGTCTACCCAGGTACCTGTCCCTATATTCTCTCTCTCTATCACCAGAAATGACCTCCCAAATTCCAAAAGCCCAGCGATATTTCCCACACCGAGCTAGCCAGGAACGAAACCTTTTTCTGGTCTTCCTCTTCCCTTGGCACCGCTTTTACAGCCACAGAAACTCTGGAGCTCTGTGCTTGCCTTGCCTGTTAATGGGCCTAATTCTCTCTCTCGCTCCCCTTTCGCTAGAGCCCAGCTCGGAGAGTGCAAACATCTAGTGATTTTGCCCACACCAAAGGAGCCAGGAGGAAATGTTGATGCTGGTCTTCACCTTCCCTTGGCACCGCTGTGACAGTGAAAGACAGACTCACGCTCTGCGCTTGCCTTCTTTCTTAGCCATCCTGAAGTTCTCTCAGGCTCAGACTGACTTTTTCAATAGCTGAGGTCTGACGTTGCAAACGTCAAGTGATTTCTTCCACAGCAAATGGGCAAGGACTGAAAGCTGTTGCTGCTCCTCACCTTCCCTTGCCAGCGCTTTCACAGCCAAACACACGCTACGTGGGCATCTGCCCTTGCCTTGCCTCCCAGCACTCCCCAGACACATTCTCAAGCTCACTCTCACTCTCGGCACAGACCACCTCCCAAACCGCAATCGTCCAGCCATTTCTCCCACACCACAGCTCTCAGGGCTTAAACCAGTTACCTGTCACCACATTCCCTTGCCAGCGCTTTCACAGCCAAACACGCACTGGGTAGCTGCCCTTGCCTTGCTTCCCAACACTCCCAATACGCATTCTCAAGCTCACTCTCACCCTGGGAAGAGACCAGCTCCCAAACTGCAATCGTCCAGCCATTTCTCCTGCACCAAGGCTCTAAGGGTTAGTGCTGTGGCTTGTCGTCCCCTTCCCTTGCCAGCATTGCCACAGGCGAACACACGCTGGGTGGGGATCTGCCCTTGCCTTGCCTCACAGCACTCCCCAGACACATTCTCAAGCTCACTCTCACCCTCGCAATAGACCAGCTCTGAAACTCCAGTCGTCCAGCACTTTGTCCCAGACCATAGCTCTGATGGCATAGTGCTCTTGCTGCTCCTCACCTTCCCTTGCCAGCACTTTCACAGCCAAACACACACTGGGCATCTCCCCTTGCCTTGCCTCGCCTCCCAGCACTCCCAAGACACGTTCTCAAGCTCACTCTCACTCTCGGCAAAGACCACCTCCCAAACCGCAATCGTCCAGCCATTTCTCCCACACCACAGCTCTAAGGGCTTAAACCAGTTACCTGTCACCACATTCCCTTGCCAGCGCTTTCACAGCCAAACACGCACTGGGCAGCTGCCCTTGCCTTGCTTCCCAACACTCCCAATACGCATTCTCAAGCTCACTCTCACCCTGGGAAGAGACCACCTCCCAAACTGCAATCGTCCAGCCATTTCTCCCGCACCAAGGCTCTAAGGGCTTTGTGCTCTTGCTGCGCCTCACCTTCCCTTGACAGTGCTTTCAAAGCCAAACGCACTCTGGGTGGGCATCTGCCCTTGCCTTGCCTCCCAGCACTCCCCAGACACATTCTCAAGCTCATTCTCACCCTCGCAATAGACCAGCTCTGAAACTGCAGTCGTCCAGCCATTTCTCGCACACCACAGCTCTAAGGGCTTTGTGCTCTTGCTACTCCTCAGCCTTCCCTTGCCACCACTTTCACAGCCAAACACACGCTGGGTGGGCATCTGCCCTTGCCTTGCCTCCCAGCACTCCCCAGACACATTCTCAAGCTCACTCTCACCCTCGCAATAGACCAGCTCTGAAACTGCAGTCGTCCAGCCATTTCTCGCACACCACAGCTCTAAGGGCTTTGTGCTCTTGCTACTCCTCACCTTCCCTTGCCACCACTTTCACAGCCAAACACACGCTGGGTGGGCATCTGCCCTTGCCTTGCCTCACAGCACTCCCCAGACACATTCTCAAGCTCACTCTCACCCCGGCACAGACCACCTCCCTGAGTGCAAATATCCAGCCATTTCTCCCGCACCATAGCTCCAAGGCCCGAGTGCTCTTGGCAGGTCCTCGCCTTCCCTTCGCACTGCTTTCACTGCAGCACAAACACTCGGGCTCTGCGCTTGTCTACCCAGGTACCTGTCCCTATATTCTCTCTCTCTATCACCAGAAATGACCTCCCAAATTCCAAAAGCCCAGCGATATTTCCCACACCGAGCTAGCCAGGAACGAAACCTTTTTCTGGTCTTCCTCTTCCCTTGGCACCGCTTTTACAGCCACAGAAACTCTGGAGCTCTGTGCTTGCCTTGCCTGTTAATGGGCCTAATTCTCTCTCTCGCTCCCCTTTCGCTAGAGCCCAGCTCGGAGAGTGCAAACATCTAGTGATTTTGCCCACACCAAAGGAGCCAGGAGGAAATGTTGATGCTGGTCTTCACCTTCCCTTGGCACCGCTGTGACAGTGAAAGACAGACTCACGCTCTGCGCTTGCCTTCTTTCTTAGCCATCCTGAAGTTCTCTCAGGCTCAGACTGACTTTTTCAATAGCTGAGGTCTGACGTTGCAAACGTCAAGTGATTTCTTCCACAGCAAATGGGCAAGGACTGAAAGCTGTTGCTGCTCCTCACCTTCCCTTGACAGCGCTTTCACAGCCAAACACACGCTACGTGGGCATCTGCCCTTGCCTTGCCTCCCAGCACTCCCCAGACACATTCTCAAGCTCACTCTCACTCTCGGCACAGACCACCTCCCAAACCGCAATCGTCCAGCCATTTCTCCCACACCACAGCTCTCAGGGCTTAAACCAGTTACCTGTCACCACATTCCCTTGCCAGCGCTTTCACAGCCAAACACGCACTGGGTAGCTGCCCTTGCCTTGCTTCCCAACACTCCCAATACGCATTCTCAAGCTCACTCTCACCCTGGGAAGAGACCAGCTCCCAAACTGCAATCGTCCAGCCATTTCTCCTGCACCAAGGCTCTAAGGGTTAGTGCTGTGGCTTGTCGTCCCCTTCCCTTGCCAGCATTGCCACAGGCGAACACACGCTGGGTGGGGATCTGCACTTGCCTTGCCTCACAGCACTCCCCAGACACATTCTCAAGCTCACTCTCACCCTCGCAGTAGACCAGCTCTGAAACTCCAGTCGTCCAGCACTTTGTCCCAGACCATAGCTCTGATGGCATAGTGCTCTTGCTGCTCCTCACCTTCCCTTGCCAGCACTTTCACAGCCAAACACACACTGGGCATCTCCCCTTGCCTTGCCTCACCTCCCAGCACTCCCAAGACACGTTCTCAAGCTCACTCTCACTCTCGGCAAAGACCACCTCCCAAACCGCAATCGTCCAGCCATTTCTCCCACACCACAGCTCTCAGGGCTTAAACCAGTTACCTGTCACCACATTCCCTTGCCAGCGCTTTCACAGCCAAACACGCACTGGGCAGCTGCCCTTGCCTTGCTTCCCAACACTCCCAATACGCATTCTCAAGCTCACTCTCACCCTGGGAAGAGACCAGCTCCCAAACTGCAATCGTCCAGCCATTTCTCCCGCACCAAGGCTCTAAGGGCTTTGTGCTCTTGCTGCGCCTCACCTTCCCTTGACAGCGCTTTCAAAGCCAAACGCACTCTGGGTGGGCATCTGCCCTTGCCTTGCCTCCCAGCACTCCCCAGACACATTCTCAAGCTCATTCTCACCCTCGCAATAGACCAGCTCTGAAACTGCAGTCGTCCAGCCATTTCTCGCAAACCACAGCTCTAAGGGCTTTGTGCTCTTGCTACTCCTCACCTTCCCTTGCCACCACTTTCACAGCCAAACACACGCTGGGTGGGCATCTGCCCTTGCCTTGCCTCCCAGCACTCCCCAGACACATTCTCAAGCTCACTCTCACCCTCGCAATAGACCAGCTCTGAAACTGCAGTCGTCCAGCCATTTCTCGCACACCACAGCTCTAAGGGCTTTGTGCTCTTGCTACTCCTCACCTTCCCTTGACAGCGCTTTCACAGCCAAACACACGCTGGGTGGGCATCTGCCCTTGCCTTGCCTCACAGCACTCCCCAGACACATTCTCAAGCTCACTCTCACCCCGGCACAGACCACCTCCCTGAGTGCAAATATCCAGCCATTTCTCCCGCACCATAGCTCCAAGGCCCTAGTGCTCTTGGCAGGTCCTCGCCTTCCCTTCGCACTGCTTTCACTGCAGCACAAACACTCGGGCTCTGCGCTTGTCTACCCAGGTACCTGTCCCTATATTCTCTCTCTCTATCACCAGAAATGACCTCCCAAATTCCAAAAGCCCAGCGATATTTCCCACACCGAGCTAGCCAGGAACGAAACCTTTTTCTGGTCTTCCTCTTCCCTTGGCACCGCTTTTACAGCCACAGAAACTCTGGAGCTCTGTGCTTGCCTTGCCTGTTAATGGGCCTAATTCTCTCTCTCGCTCCCCTTTCGCTAGAGCCCAGCTCGGAGAGTGCAAACATCTAGTGATTTTGCCCACACCAAAGGAGCCAGGAGGAAATGTTGATGCTGGTCTTCACCTTCCCTTGGCACCGCTGTGACAGTGAAAGACAGACTCACGCTCTGCGCTTGCCTTCTTTCTTAGCCATCCTGAAGTTCTCTCAGGCTCAGACTGACTTTTTCAATAGCTGAGGTCTGACGTTGCAAACGTCAAGTGATTTCTTCCACAGCAAATGGGCAAGGACTGAAAGCTGTTGCTGCTCCTCACCTTCCCTTGACAGCGCTTTCACAGCCAAACACACGCTACGTGGGCATCTGCCCTTGCCTTGCCTCCCAGCACTCCCCAGACACATTCTCAAGCTCACTCTCACTCTCGGCACAGACCACCTCCCAAACCGCAATCGTCCAGCCATTTCTCCCACACCACAGCTCTCAGGGCTTAAACCAGTTACCTGTCACCACATTCCCTTGCCAGCGCTTTCACAGCCAAACACGCACTGGGCAGCTGCCCTTGCCTTGCTTCCCAACACTCCCAATAAGCATTCTCAAGCTCACTCTCACCCTGGGAAGAGACCACCTCCCAAACTGCAATCGCCCAGCCATTTCTCCCGCACCGAGGCTCTAAGGGCTTTGTGCTCTTGTTGCGCCTCACCTTCCCTTGCCAGCGCTTTCACAGCCAAACACGCACTGGGCAGCTGCCCTTGCCTTGCTTCCCAACACTCCCAATACGCATTCTCAAGCTCACTCTCACCCTGGGAAGAGACCACCTCCCAAACTGCAATCGTCCAGCCATTTCTCCCACACCACAGCTCTAAGGGTTAGTGCTGTGGCTTGTCGTCCCCTTCCCTTGCCAGCATTGCCACAGGCGAACACACGCTGGGTGGGGATCTGCACTTGCCTTGTCTGCCAACACTCCCAAAACACATTCTCAAGCTCACTCTCACCCTCGCAATAGACCACCTCCCAAACTGCAATCGTCCAGCCATTTCTCCCGCACCAAGGCTCTAAGGGCTTTGTGCTCTTGCTGCGCCTCACCTTCCCTTGACAGCGCTTTCACAGCCAAACACACGCTGGGTGGGCATCTGCCCTTGCCTTGCCTCACAGCACTCCCCAGACACATTCTCAAGCTCACTCTCACCCTCGCAATAGACCAGCTGTGAAACTCCAGTCGTCCAGCACTTTGTCCCAGACCATAGCTCTGATGGCATAGTGCTCTTGCTGCTCCTCACCTTCCCTTGCCAGCACTTTCACAGCCAAACACACACTGGGCATCTCCCCTTGCCTTGCCTCGCCTCCCAGCACTCCCAAGACACGTTCTCAAGCTCACTCTCACTCTCGGCAAAGACCACCCTCCCAAACCGCAATCGTCCAGCCATTTCTCCCACACCACAGCTCTAAGGGCTTAAACCAGTTACCTGTCACCACATTCCCTTGCCAGCGCTTTCACAGCCAAACACGCACTGGGCAGCTGCCCTTGCCTTGCTTCCCAACACTCCCAATACGCATTCTCAAGCTCACTCTCACCCTGGGAAGAGACCAGCTCCCAAACTGCAATCGTCCAGCCATTTCTCCCACACCAAGGCTCTAAGGGCTTTGTGCTCTTGCTGCGCCTCACCTTCCCTTGACAGCGCTTTCAAAGCCAAACGCACTCTGGGTGGGCATCTGCCCTTGCCTTGCCTCCCAGCACTCCCCAGACACATTCTCAAGCTCATTCTCACCCTCGCAATAGACCAGCTCTGAAACTGCAGTCGTCCAGCCATTTCTCGCAAACCACAGCTCTAAGGGCTTTGTGCTCTTGCTACTCCTCAGCCTTCCCTTGCCACCACTTTCACAGCCAAACACACGCTGGGTGGGCATCTGCCCTTGCCTTGCCTCACAGCACTCCCCAGACACATTCTCAAGCTCACTCTCACCCTCGCAATAGACCAGCTCTGAAACTGCAGTCGTCCAGCCATTTCTCGCACACCACAGCTCTAAGGGCTTTGTGCTCTTGCTACTCCTCACCTTCCCTTGCCACCACTTTCACAGCCAAACACACGCTGGGTGGGCATCTGCCCTTGCCTTGCCTCACAGCACTCCCCAGACACATTCTCAAGCTCACTCTCACCCCAGCACAGACCACCTCCCTGAGTGCAAATATCCAGCCATTTCTCCCGCACCATAGCTCCAAGGCCCGAGTGCTCTTGGCAGGTCCTCGCCTTCCCTTCGCACTGCTTTCACTGCAGCACAAACACTCGGGCTCTGCGCTTGTCTACCTAGGTACCTGTCCCAATATTCTCTCTCTCTATCACCAGAAATGTCCTCCCAAATTCCAAAAGCCCAGCGATATTTCCCACACCGAGCTAGCCAGGAACGAAACCTTTTTCTGGTCTTCCTCTTCCCTTGGCACCGCTTTTACAGCCACAGAAACTCTGGAGCTCTGTGCTTGCCTTGCCTGTTCACGGGCCTAATTCTCTCTCTCGCTCCCCTTTCGCTAGAGCCCAGCTCGGAGAGTGCAAACATCTAGTGATTTTGCCCACACCAAAGGAGCCAGGAGGAAATGTTGATGCTGGTCTTCACCTTCCCTTGGCACCGCTGTGACAGTGAAAGACAGACTCATGCTCTGCGCTTGCCTTCTTTCTTAGCCATCCTAAAGTTCTCTCAGGCTCAGACTGACTTTTTCAATAGCTGAGGTCTGACGTTGCAAACGTCAAGTGATTTCTTCCACAGCAAATGGGCAAGGACTGAAAGCTGTTGCTGCTCCTCACCTTCCCTTGACAGCGCTTTCACAGCCAAACACACGCTGGGTGGGGATCTGCCCTTGCCCTTTCTCCCGGCACTCCCCAGACACATTCTCAAGCTCACTCTCACTCTCGGCAAAGACCACCTCCCAAACCGCAATCGTCCAGCCATTTCTCCCACACCACAGCTCTAAGGGCTTAAACCAGTTACCTGTCACCACATTCCCTTGCCAGCGCTTTCACAGCCAAACACGCACTGGGCAGCTGCCCTTGCCTTGCTTCCCAACACTCCCAATACGCATTCTCAAGCTCACTCTCACCCTGGGAAGAGACCAGCTCCCAAACTGCAATCGTCCAGCCATTTCTCCCGCACCAAGGCTCTAAGGGCTTTGTGCTCTTGCTGCGCCTCACCTTCCCTTGACAGCGCTTTCAAAGCCAAACGCACTCTGGGTGGGGATCTGCCCTTGCCTTGCCTCCCAGCACTCCCCAGACACATTCTCAAGCTCATTCTCACCCTCGCAATAGACCAGCTCTGAAACTGCAGTCGTCCAGCCATTTCTCGCAAACCACAGCTCTAAGGGCTTTGTGCTCTTGCTACTCCTCAGCCTTCCCTTGCCACCACTTTCACAGCCAAACACACGCTGGGTGGGCATCTGCCCTTGCCTTGCCTCCCAGCACTCCCCAGACACATTCTCAAGCTCACTCTCACCCTCGCAATAGACCAGCTCTGAAACTGCAGTCGTCCAGCCATTTCTCGCACACCACAGCTCTAAGGGCTTTGTGCTCTTGCTACTCCTCACCTTCCCTTGCCACCACTTTCACAGCCAAACACACGCTGGGTGGGCATCTGCCCTTGCCTTGCCTCACAGCACTCCCCAGACACATTCTCAAGCTCACTCTCACCCCGGCACAGACCACCTCCCTGAGTGCAAATATCCAGCCATTTCTCCCGCACCATAGCTCCAAGGCCCGAGTGCTCTTGGCAGGTCCTCGCCTTCCCTTCGCACTGCTTTCACTGCAGCACAAACACTCGGGCTCTGCGCTTGTCTACCTAGGTACCTGTCCCAATATTCTCTCTCTCTATCACCAGAAATGTCCTCCCAAATTCCAAAAGCCCAGCGATATTTCCCACACCGAGCTAGCCAGGAACGAAACCTTTTTCTGGTCTTCCTCTTCCCTTGGCACCGCTTTTACAGCCACAGAAACTCTGGAGCTCTGTGCTTGCCTTGCCTGTTAACGGGCCTAATTCTCTCTCTCGCTCCCCTTTCGCTAGAGCCCAGCTCGGAGAGTGCAAACATCTAGTGATTTTGCCCACACCAAAGGAGCCAGGAGGAAATGTTGATGCTGGTCTTCACCTTCCCTTGGCACCGCTGTGACAGTGAAAGACAGACTCATGCTCTGCGCTTGCCTTCTTTCTTAGCCATCCTAAAGTTCTCTCAGGCTCAGACTGACTTTTTCAATAGCTGAGGTCTGACGTTGCAAACGTCAAGTGATTTCTTCCACAGCAAATGGGCAAGGACTGAAAGCTGTTGCTGCTCCTCACCTTCCCTTGCCAGCGCTTTCACAGCCAAACACACGCTGGGTGGGGATCTGCCCTTGCCCTTTCTCCCGGCACTCCCCAGACACATTCTCAAGCTCACTCTCACTCTCGGCAAAGACCACCTCCCAAACCGCAATCGTCCAGCCATTTCTCCCACACCACAGCTCTAAGGGCTTAAACCAGTTACCTGTCACCACATTCCCTTGCCAGCGCTTTCACAGCCAAACACGCACAGGGCAGCTGCCCTTGCCTTGCTTCCCAACACTCCCAATACGCATTCTCAAGCTCACTCTCACCCTGGGAAGAGACCAGCTCCCAAACTGCAATCGTCCAGCCATTTCTCCCGCACCAAGGCTCTAAGGGCTTTGTGCTCTTGCTGCGCCTCACCTTCCCTTGACAGCGCTTTCAAAGCCAAACGCACTCTGGGTGGGGATCTGCCCTTGCCTTGCCTCCCAGCACTCCCCAGACACATTCTCAAGCTCATTCTCACCCTCGCAATAGACCAGCTCTGAAACTGCAGTCGTCCAGCCATTTCTCGCAAACCACAGCTCTAAGGGCTTTGTGCTCTTGCTACTCCTCAGCCTTCCCTTGCCACCACTTTCACAGCCAAACACACGCTGGGTGGGCATCTGCCCTTGCCTTGCCTCCCAGCACTCCCCAGACACATTCTCAAGCTCACTCTCACCCTCGCAATAGACCAGCTCTGAAACTGCAGTCGTCCACCCATTTCTCGCACACCACAGCTCTAAGGGCTTTGTGCTCTTGCTACTCCTCACCTTCCCCTGCCACCACTTTCACAGCCAAACACACGCTGGGTGGGCATCTGCCCTTGCCTTGCCTCACAGCACTCCCCAGACACATTCTCAAGCTCACTCTCACCCCGGCACAGACCACCTCCCTGAGTGCAAATATCCAGCCATTTCTCCCGCACCATAGCTCCAAGGCCCGAGTGCTCTTGGCAGGTCCTCGCCTTCCCTTCGCACTGCTTTCACTGCAGCACAAACACTCGGGCTCTGCGCTTGTCTACCTAGGTACCTGTCCCAATATTCTCTCTCTCTATCACCAGAAATGACCTCCCAAATTCCAAAAGCCCAGCGATATTTCCCACACCGAGCTAGCCAGGAACGAAACCTTTTTCTGGTCTTCCTCTTCCCTTGGCACCGCTTTTACAGCCACAGAAACTCTGGAGCTCTGTGCTTGCCTTGCCTGTTAATGGGCCTAATTCTCTCTCTCGCTCCCCTTTCGCTAGAGCCCAGCTCGGAGAGTGCAAACATCTAGTGATTTTGCCCACACCAAAGGAGCCAGGAGGAAATGTTGATGCTGGTCTTCACCTTCCCTTGGCACCGCTGTGACAGTGAAAGACAGACTCACGCTCTGCGCTTGCCTTCTTTCTTAGCCATCCTGAAGTTCTCTCAGGCTCAGACTGACTTTTTCAATAGCTGAGGTCTGACGTTGCAAACGTCAAGTGATTTCTTCCACAGCAAATGGGCAAGGACTGAAAGCTGTTGCTGCTCCTCACCTTCCCTTGACAGCGCTTTCACAGCCAAACACACGCTACGTGGGCATCTGCCCTTGCCTTGCCTCCCAGCACTCCCCAGACACATTCTCAAGCTCACTCTCACTCTCGGCACAGACCACCTCCCAAACCGCAATCGTCCAGCCATTTCTCCCACACCACAGCTCTCAGGGCTTAAACCAGTTACCTGTCACCACATTCCCTTGCCAGCGCTTTCACAGCCAAACACGCACTGGGCAGCTGCCCTTGCCTTGCTTCCCAACACTCCCAATAAGCATTCTCAAGCTCACTCTCACCCTGGGAAGAGACCACCTCCCAAACTGCAATCGCCCAGCCATTTCTCCCGCACCGAGGCTCTAAGGGCTTTGTGCTCTTGTTGCGCCTCACCTTCCCTTGCCAGCGCTTTCACAGCCAAACACGCACTGGGCAGCTGCCCTTGCCTTGCTTCCCAACACTCCCAATACGCATTCTCAAGCTCACTCTCACCCTGGGAAGAGACCACCTCCCAAACTGCAATCGTCCAGCCATTTCTCCCACACCACAGCTCTAAGGGTTAGTGCTGTGGCTTGTCGTCCCCTTCCCTTGCCAGCATTGCCACAGGCGAACACACGCTGGGTGGGGATCTGCACTTGCCTTGTCTGCCAACACTCCCAAAACACATTCTCAAGCTCACTCTCACCCTCGCAATAGACCACCTCCCAAACTGCAATCGTCCAGCCATTTCTCCCGCACCAAGGCTCTAAGGGCTTTGTGCTCTTGCTGCGCCTCACCTTCCCTTGACAGCGCTTTCACAGCCAAACACACGCTGGGTGGGCATCTGCCCTTGCCTTGCCTCACAGCACTCCCCAGACACATTCTCAAGCTCACTCTCACCCTCGCAATAGACCAGCTGTGAAACTCCAGTCGTCCAGCACTTTGTCCCAGACCATAGCTCTGATGGCATAGTGCTCTTGCTGCTCCTCACCTTCCCTTGCCAGCACTTTCACAGCCAAACACACACTGGGCATCTCCCCTTGCCTTGCCTCGCCTCCCAGCACTCCCAAGACACGTTCTCAAGCTCACTCTCACTCTCGGCAAAGACCACCCTCCCAAACCGCAATCGTCCAGCCATTTCTCCCACACCACAGCTCTAAGGGCTTAAACCAGTTACCTGTCACCACATTCCCTTGCCAGCGCTTTCACAGCCAAACACGCACTGGGCAGCTGCCCTTGCCTTGCTTCCCAACACTCCCAATACGCATTCTCAAGCTCACTCTCACCCTGGGAAGAGACCAGCTCCCAAACTGCAATCGTCCAGCCATTTCTCCCACACCAAGGCTCTAAGGGCTTTGTGCTCTTGCTGCGCCTCACCTTCCCTTGACAGCGCTTTCAAAGCCAAACGCACTCTGGGTGGGCATCTGCCCTTGCCTTGCCTCCCAGCACTCCCCAGACACATTCTCAAGCTCATTCTCACCCTCGCAATAGACCAGCTCTGAAACTGCAGTCGTCCAGCCATTTCTCGCAAACCACAGCTCTAAGGGCTTTGTGCTCTTGCTACTCCTCAGCCTTCCCTTGCCACCACTTTCACAGCCAAACACACGCTGGGTGGGCATCTGCCCTTGCCTTGCCTCACAGCACTCCCCAGACACATTCTCAAGCTCACTCTCACCCTCGCAATAGACCAGCTCTGAAACTGCAGTCGTCCAGCCATTTCTCGCACACCACAGCTCTAAGGGCTTTGTGCTCTTGCTACTCCTCACCTTCCCTTGCCACCACTTTCACAGCCAAACACACGCTGGGTGGGCATCTGCCCTTGCCTTGCCTCACAGCACTCCCCAGACACATTCTCAAGCTCACTCTCACCCCGGCACAGACCACCTCCCTGAGTGCAAATATCCAGCCATTTCTCCCGCACCATAGCTCCAAGGCCCGAGTGCTCTTGGCAGGTCCTCGCCTTCCCTTCGCACTGCTTTCACTGCAGCACAAACACTCGGGCTCTGCGCTTGTCTACCTAGGTACCTGTCCCAATATTCTCTCTCTCTATCACCAGAAATGTCCTCCCAAATTCCAAAAGCCCAGCGATATTTCCCACACCGAGCTAGCCAGGAACGAAACCTTTTTCTGGTCTTCCTCTTCCCTTGGCACCGCTTTTACAGCCACAGAAACTCTGGAGCTCTGTGCTTGCCTTGCCTGTTAACGGGCCTAATTCTCTCTCTCGCTCCCCTTTCGCTAGAGCCCAGCTCGGAGAGTGCAAACATCTAGTGATTTTGCCCACACCAAAGGAGCCAGGAGGAAATGTTGATGCTGGTCTTCACCTTCCCTTGGCACCGCTGTGACAGTGAAAGACAGACTCATGCTCTGCGCTTGCCTTCTTTCTTAGCCATCCTAAAGTTCTCTCAGGCTCAGACTGACTTTTTCAATAGCTGAGGTCTGACGTTGCAAACGTCAAGTGATTTCTTCCACAGCAAATGGGCAAGGACTGAAAGCTGTTGCTGCTCCTCACCTTCCCTTGACAGCGCTTTCACAGCCAAACACACGCTGGGTGGGGATCTGCCCTTGCCCTTTCTCCCGGCACTCCCCAGACACATTCTCAAGCTCACTCTCACTCTCGGCAAAGACCACCTCCCAAACCGCAATCGTCCAGCCATTTCTCCCACACCACAGCTCTAAGGGCTTAAACCAGTTACCTGTCACCACATTCCCTTGCCAGCGCTTTCACAGCCAAACACGCACTGGGCAGCTGCCCTTGCCTTGCTTCCCAACACTCCCAATACGCATTCTCAAGCTCACTCTCACCCTGGGAAGAGACCAGCTCCCAAACTGCAATCGTCCAGCCATTTCTCCCGCACCAAGGCTCTAAGGGCTTTGTGCTCTTGCTGCGCCTCACCTTCCCTTGACAGCGCTTTCAAAGCCAAACGCACTCTGGGTGGGGATCTGCCCTTGCCTTGCCTCCCAGCACTCCCCAGACACATTCTCAAGCTCATTCTCACCCTCGCAATAGACCAGCTCTGAAACTGCAGTCGTCCAGCCATTTCTCGCAAACCACAGCTCTAAGGGCTTTGTGCTCTTGCTACTCCTCAGCCTTCCCTTGCCACCACTTTCACAGCCAAACACACGCTGGGTGGGCATCTGCCCTTGCCTTGCCTCCCAGCACTCCCCAGACACATTCTCAAGCTCACTCTCACCCTCGCAATAGACCAGCTCTGAAACTGCAGTCGTCCAGCCATTTCTCGCACACCACAGCTCTAAGGGCTTTGTGCTCTTGCTACTCCTCACCTTCCCTTGCCACCACTTTCACAGCCAAACACACGCTGGGTGGGCATCTGCCCTTGCCTTGCCTCACAGCACTCCCCAGACACATTCTCAAGCTCACTCTCACCCCGGCACAGACCACCTCCCTGAGTGCAAATATCCAGCCATTTCTCCCGCACCATAGCTCCAAGGCCCGAGTGCTCTTGGCAGGTCCTCGCCTTCCCTTCGCACTGCTTTCACTGCAGCACAAACACTCGGGCTCTGCGCTTGTCTACCTAGGTACCTGTCCCAATATTCTCTCTCTCTATCACCAGAAATGTCCTCCCAAATTCCAAAAGCCCAGCGATATTTCCCACACCGAGCTAGCCAGGAACGAAACCTTTTTCTGGTCTTCCTCTTCCCTTGGCACCGCTTTTACAGCCACAGAAACTCTGGAGCTCTGTGCTTGCCTTGCCTGTTAACGGGCCTAATTCTCTCTCTCGCTCCCCTTTCGCTAGAGCCCAGCTCGGAGAGTGCAAACATCTAGTGATTTTGCCCACACCAAAGGAGCCAGGAGGAAATGTTGATGCTGGTCTTCACCTTCCCTTGGCACCGCTGTGACAGTGAAAGACAGACTCATGCTCTGCGCTTGCCTTCTTTCTTAGCCATCCTAAAGTTCTCTCAGGCTCAGACTGACTTTTTCAATAGCTGAGGTCTGACGTTGCAAACGTCAAGTGATTTCTTCCACAGCAAATGGGCAAGGACTGAAAGCTGTTGCTGCTCCTCACCTTCCCTTGCCAGCGCTTTCACAGCCAAACACACGCTGGGTGGGGATCTGCCCTTGCCCTTTCTCCCGGCACTCCCCAGACACATTCTCAAGCTCACTCTCACTCTCGGCAAAGACCACCTCCCAAACCGCAATCGTCCAGCCATTTCTCCCACACCACAGCTCTAAGGGCTTAAACCAGTTACCTGTCACCACATTCCCTTGCCAGCGCTTTCACAGCCAAACACGCACAGGGCAGCTGCCCTTGCCTTGCTTCCCAACACTCCCAATACGCATTCTCAAGCTCACTCTCACCCTGGGAAGAGACCAGCTCCCAAACTGCAATCGTCCAGCCATTTCTCCCGCACCAAGGCTCTAAGGGCTTTGTGCTCTTGCTGCGCCTCACCTTCCCTTGACAGCGCTTTCAAAGCCAAACGCACTCTGGGTGGGGATCTGCCCTTGCCTTGCCTCCCAGCACTCCCCAGACACATTCTCAAGCTCATTCTCACCCTCGCAATAGACCAGCTCTGAAACTGCAGTCGTCCAGCCATTTCTCGCAAACCACAGCTCTAAGGGCTTTGTGCTCTTGCTACTCCTCAGCCTTCCCTTGCCACCACTTTCACAGCCAAACACACGCTGGGTGGGCATCTGCCCTTGCCTTGCCTCCCAGCACTCCCCAGACACATTCTCAAGCTCACTCTCACCCTCGCAATAGACCAGCTCTGAAACTGCAGTCGTCCACCCATTTCTCGCACACCACAGCTCTAAGGGCTTTGTGCTCTTGCTACTCCTCACCTTCCCCTGCCACCACTTTCACAGCCAAACACACGCTGGGTGGGCATCTGCCCTTGCCTTGCCTCACAGCACTCCCCAGACACATTCTCAAGCTCACTCTCACCCCGGCACAGACCACCTCCCTGAGTGCAAATATCCAGCCATTTCTCCCGCACCATAGCTCCAAGGCCCGAGTGCTCTTGGCAGGTCCTCGCCTTCCCTTCGCACTGCTTTCACTGCAGCACAAACACTCGGGCTCTGCGCTTGTCTACCTAGGTACCTGTCCCAATATTCTCTCTCTCTATCACCAGAAATGACCTCCCAAATTCAAAAAGTCCAGCGATATTTCCCACACCAAGCTAGCCAGGAACGAAACCTTTTTCTGGTCTTCCTCTTCCCTTGGCACCACTTTTACAGCCACAGAAACTCTGGAGCTCTGTGCTTGCCTTGCCTGTTCACGGGCCTAATTCTCTCTCTCGCTCCCCTTTCGCTAGAGCCCAGCTCGGAGAGTGCAAACATCTAGTGATTTTGCCCACACCAAAGGAG
The DNA here is from genome assembly GCF_030463565.1 of Pelecanus crispus. Classification (NCBI taxonomy): domain Eukaryota; kingdom Metazoa; phylum Chordata; class Aves; order Pelecaniformes; family Pelecanidae; genus Pelecanus; species Pelecanus crispus. Next base: position 14,627,804 of record NC_134654.1, on the reverse strand, counting down.
CCAGGAGGAAATGTTGATGCTGGTCTTCACCTTCCCTTGGCACCGCTGTGACAGTGAAAGACAGACTCACGCTCTGCGCTTGCCTTCTTTCTTAGCCATCCTGAAGTTCTCTCAGGCTCAGACTGACTTTTTCAATAGCTGAGGTCTGACGTTGCAAACGTCAAGTGATTTCTTCCACAGCAAATGGGCAAGGACTGAAAGCTGTTGCTGCTCCTCACCTTCCCTTGCCAGCGCTTTCACAGCCAAACACACGCTGGGTGGGGATCTGCCCTTGCCCTGTCTCCCGGCACTCCCCAGACACATTCTCAAGCTCACTCTCACTCTCGGCACAGACCACCTCCCAAACCGCAATCGTCCAGCCATTTCTCCCACACCACAGCTCTAAGGGCTTAAACCAGTTACCTGTCACCACATTCCCTTGCCAGCGCTTTCACAGCCAAACACGCACTGGGCAGCTGCCCTTGCCTTGCTTCCCAACACTCCCAATACGCATTCTCAAGCTCACTCTCACCCTGGGAAGAGACCAGCTCCCAAACTGCAATCGTCCAGCCATTTCTCCCGCACCAAGGCTCTAAGGGCTTTGTGCTCTTGCTGCGCCTCACCTTCCCTTGACAGCGCTTTCACAGCCAAACACACGCTGGGTGGGCATCTGCCCTTGCCTTGCCTCACAGCACTCCCCAGACACATTCTCAAGCTCACTCTCACCCCGGCACAGACCACCTCCCTGAGTGCAAATGTCCAGCCATTTCTCCCGCACCATAGCTCCAAGGCCCGAGTGCTCTTGGCAGGTCCTCGCCTTCCCTTCGCACTGCTTTCACTGCAGCACAAACACTCGGGCTCTGCGCTTGTCTACCTAGGTACCTGTCCCAATATTCTCTCTCTCTATCACCAGAAATGACCTCCCAAATTCCAAAAGTCCAGCGATTTTTCCCACACCGAGCTAGCCAGGAACGAAACCTTTTTCTGGTCTTCCTCTTCCCTTGGCACCGCTTTTACAGCCACAGAAACTCTGGTGCTCTGTGCTTGCCTTGCCTGTTAACGGGCCTAATTCTCTCTCTCGCTCCCCTTTCACTAGAGCCCAGCTCGGAGAGTGCAAACATCTAGTGATTTTGCCCACACCAAAGGAGCCAGGAGGAAATGTTGATGCTGGTCTTCACCTTCCCTTGGCACCGCTGTGACAGTGAAAGACAGACTCACGCTCTGCGCTTGCCTTCTTTCTTAGCCATCCTGAAGTTCTCTCAGGCTCAGACTGACTTTTTCAATAGCTGAGGTCTGACGTTGCAAACGTCAAGTGATTTCTTCCACAGCAAATGGGCAAGGACTGAAAGCTGTTGCTGCTCCTCACCTTCCCTTGACAGCGCTTTCACAGCCAAACACACGCTGGGTGGGGATCTGCCCTTGCCCTGTCTCCCGGCACTCCCCAGACACATTCTCAAGCTCACTCTCACTCTCGGCACAGACCACCTCCCAAACCGCAATCGTCCAGCCATTTCTCCCACACCACAGCTCTCAGGGCTTAAACCAGTTACCTGTCACCACATTCCCTTGCCAGCGCTTTCACAGCCAAACACGCACTGGGTAGCTGCCCTTGCCTTGCTTCCCAACACTCCCAATACGCATTCTCAAGCTCACTCTCACCCTGGGAAGAGACCAGCTCCCAAACTGCAATCGTCCAGCCATTTCTCCTGCACCAAGGCTCTAAGGGTTAGTGCTGTGGCTTGTCGTCCCCTTCCCTTGCCAGCATTGCCACAGGCGAACACACGCTGGGTGGGGATCTGCCCTTGCCTTGCCTCACAGCACTCCCCAGACACATTCTCAAGCTCACTCTCACCCTCGCAATAGACCAGCTCTGAAACTCCAGTCGTCCAGCACTTTGTCCCAGACCATAGCTCTGATGGCATAGTGCTCTTGCTGCTCCTCACCTTCCCTTGCCAGCACTTTCACAGCCAAACACACACTGGGCATCTCCCCTTGCCTTGCCTCGCCTCCCAGCACTCCCAAGACACGTTCTCAAGCTCACTCTCACTCTCGGCAAAGACCACCTCCCAAACCGCAATCGTCCAGCCATTTCTCCCACACCACAGCTCTAAGGGCTTAAACCAGTTACCTGTCACCACATTCCCTTGCTAGCGCTTTCACAGCCAAACACGCACTGGGCAGCTGCCCTTGCCTTGCTTCCCAACACTCCCAATACGCATTCTCAAGCTCACTCTCACCCTGGGAAGAGACCAGCTCCCAAACTGCAATCGTCCAGCCATTTCTCCCGCACCAAGGCTCTAAGGGCTTTGTGCTCTTGCTGCGCCTCACCTTCCCTTGACAGCGCTTTCAAAGCCAAACGCACTCTGGGTGGGGATCTGCCCTTGCCTTGCCTCCCAGCACTCCCCAGACACATTCTCAAGCTCATTCTCACCCTCGCAATAGACCAGCTCTGAAACTGCAGTCGTCCAGCCATTTCTCGCAAACCACAGCTCTAAGGGCTTTGTGCTCTTGCTACTCCTCACCTTCCCTTGCCACCACTTTCACAGCCAAACACACGCTGGGTGGGCATCTGCCCTTGCCTTGCCTCCCAGCACTCCCCAGACACATTCTCAAGCTCACTCTCACCCTCGCAATAGACCAGCTCTGAAACTGCAGTCGTCCACCCATTTCTCGCACACCACAGCTCTAAGGGCTTTGTGCTCTTGCTACTCCTCACCTTCCCTTGACAGCGCTTTCACAGCCAAACACACGCTGGGTGGGCATCTGCCCTTGCCTTGCCTCACAGCACTCCCCAGACACATTCTCAAGCTCACTCTCACCCCGGCACAGACCACCTCCCTGAGTGCAAATATCCAGCCATTTCTCCCGCACCATAGCTCCAAGGCCCTAGTGCTCTTGGCAGGTCCTCGCCTTCCCTTCGCACTGCTTTCACTGCAGCACAAACACTCGGGCTCTGCGCTTGTCTACCCAGGTACCTGTCCCTATATTCTCTCTCTCTATCACCAGAAATGACCTCCCAAATTCCAAAAGCCCAGCGATATTTCCCACACCGAGCTAGCCAGGAACGAAACCTTTTTCTGGTCTTCCTCTTCCCTTGGCACCGCTTTTACAGCCACAGAAACTCTGGAGCTCTGTGCTTGCCTTGCCTGTTAATGGGCCTAATTCTCTCTCTCGCTCCCCTTTCGCTAGAGCCCAGCTCGGAGAGTGCAAACATCTAGTGATTTTGCCCACACCAAAGGAGCCAGGAGGAAATGTTGATGCTGGTCTTCACCTTCCCTTGGCACCGCTGTGACAGTGAAAGACAGACTCACGCTCTGCGCTTGCCTTCTTTCTTAGCCATCCTGAAGTTCTCTCAGGCTCAGACTGACTTTTTCAATAGCTGAGGTCTGACGTTGCAAACGTCAAGTGATTTCTTCCACAGCAAATGGGCAAGGACTGAAAGCTGTTGCTGCTCCTCACCTTCCCTTGCCAGCGCTTTCACAGCCAAACACACGCTACGTGGGCATCTGCCCTTGCCTTGCCTCCCAGCACTCCCCAGACACATTCTCAAGCTCACTCTCACTCTCGGCACAGACCACCTCCCAAACCGCAATCGTCCAGCCATTTCTCCCACACCACAGCTCTCAGGGCTTAAACCAGTTACCTGTCACCACATTCCCTTGCCAGCGCTTTCACAGCCAAACACGCACTGGGCAGCTGCCCTTGCCTTGCTTCCCAACACTCCCAATACGCATTCTCAAGCTCACTCTCACCCTGGGAAGAGACCAGCTCCCAAACTGCAATCGTCCAGCCATTTCTCCCGCACCAAGGCTCTAAGGGCTTTGTGCTCTTGCTGCGCCTCACCTTCCCTTGACAGCGCTTTCAAAGCCAAACGCACTCTGGGTGGGGATCTGCCCTTGCCTTGCCTCCCAGCACTCCCCAGACACATTCTCAAGCTCATTCTCACCCTCGCAATAGACCAGCTCTGAAACTGCAGTCGTCCAGCCATTTCTCGCAAACCACAGCTCTAAGGGCTTTGTGCTCTTGCTACTCCTCACCTTCCCTTGCCACCACTTTCACAGCCAAACACACGCTGGGTGGGCATCTGCCCTTGCCTTGCCTCCCAGCACTCCCCAGACACATTCTCAAGCTCACTCTCACCCTCGCAATAGACCAGCTCTGAAACTGCAGTCGTCCACCCATTTCTCGCACACCACAGCTCTAAGGGCTTTGTGCTCTTGCTACTCCTCACCTTCCCTTGACAGCGCTTTCACAGCCAAACACACGCTGGGTGGGCATCTGCCCTTGCCTTGCCTCACAGCACTCCCCAGACACATTCTCAAGCTCACTCTCACCCCGGCACAGACCACCTCCCTGAGTGCAAATATCCAGCCATTTCTCCCGCACCATAGCTCCAAGGCCCTAGTGCTCTTGGCAGGTCCTCGCCTTCCCTTCGCACTGCTTTCACTGCAGCACAAACACTCGGGCTCTGCGCTTGTCTACCCAGGTACCTGTCCCAATATTCTCTCTCTCTATCACCAGAAATGACCTCCCAAATTCCAAAAGCCCAGCGATATTTCCCACACCAAGCTAGCCAGGAACGAAACCTTTTTCTGGTCTTCCTCTTCCCTTGGCACCACTTTTACAGCCACAGAAACTCTGGAGCTCTGTGCTTGCCTTGCCTGTTCACGGGCCTAATTCTCTCTCTCGCTCCCCTTTCGCTAGAGCCCAGCTCGGAGAGTGCAAACATCTAGTGATTTTGCCCACACCAAAGGAGCCAGGAGGAAATGTTGATGCTGGTCTTCACCTTCCCTTGGCACCGCTGTGACAGTGAAAGACAGACTCACGCTCTGCGCTTGCCTTCTTTCTTAGCCATCCTGAAGTTCTCTCAGGCTCAGACTGACTTTTTCAATAGCTGAGGTCTGACGTTGCAAACGTCAAGTGATTTCTTCCACAGCAAATGGGCAAGGACTGAAAGCTGTTGCTGCTCCTCACCTTCCCTTGACAGCGCTTTCACAGCCAAACACACGCTGGGTGGGGATCTGCCCTTGCCCTGTCTCCCGGCACTCCCCAGACACATTCTCAAGCTCACTCTCACTCTCGGCACAGACCACCTCCCAAACCGCAATCGTCCAGCCATTTCTCCCACACCACAGCTCTCAGGGCTTAAACCAGTTACCTGTCACCACATTCCCTTGCCAGCGCTTTCACAGCCAAACACGCACTGGGCAGCTGCCCTTGCCTTGCTTCCCAACACTCCCAATACGCATTCTCAAGCTCACTCTCACCCTGGGAAGAGACCAGCTCCCAAACTGCAATCGTCCAGCCATTTCTCCCGCACCAAGGCTCTAAGGGCTTTGTGCTCTTGCTGCGCCTCACCTTCCCTTGACAGCGCTTTCACAGCCAAACACGCACTGGGCAGCTGCCCTTGCCTTGCTTCCCAACACTCCCAATACGCATTCTCAAGCTCACTCTCACCCTGGGAAGAGACCAGCTCCCAAACTGCAATCGTCCAGCCATTTCTCCCGCACCAAGGCTCTAAGGGCTTTGTGCTCTTGCTGCGCCTCACCTTCCCTTGACAGCGCTTTCACAGCCAAACACACGCTGGGTGGGCATCTGCCCTTGCCTTGCCTCACAGCACTCCCCAGACACATTCTCAAGCTCACTCTCACCCCGGCACAGACCACCTCCCTGAGTGCAAATGTCCAGCCATTTCTCCCGCACCATAGCTCCAAGGCCCGAGTGCTCTTGGCAGGTCCTCGCCTTCCCTTCGCACTGCTTTCACTGCAGCACAAACACTCGGGCTCTGTGCTTGTCTACCCAGGTACCTGTCCCAATATTCTCTCTCCCTATCACCAGAAATGACCTCCCAAATTCCAAAAGTCCAGCGATTTTTCCCACACCGAGCTAGCCAGGAACGAAACCTTTTTCTGGTCTTCCTCTTCCCTTGGCACCGCTTTTACAGCCACAGAAACTCTGGAGCTCTGTGCTTGCCTTGCCTGTTCACGGGCCTAATTCTCTCTCTCGCTCCCCTTTCGCTAGAGCCCAGCTCGGAGATTCCAAACATCTAGTGAATTTGCCCACACCAAAGGAGCCAGGAGGAAATGTTGATGCTGGTCTTCACCTTCCCTTGGCACCGCTGTGACAGTGAAAGACAGACTCACGCTCTGCGCTCGCCTTCTTTCTTAGCCATCCTGAAGTTCTCTCAGGCTCAGACTGACTTTTTCAATAGCTGAGGTCTGACATTGCAAACGTCAAGTGATTTCTTCCACAGCAAATGGGCAAGGACTGAAAGCTGTTGCTGCTCCTCACCTTCCCTTGCCAGCGCTTTCACAGCCAAACACACGCTGGGTGGGGATCTGCCCTTGCCCTGTCTCCCGGCACTCCCCAGACACATTCTCAAGCTCACTCTCACTCTCGGCACAGACCACCTCCCAAACCGCAATCGTCCAGCCATTTCTCCCACACCACAGCTCTCAGGGCTTAAACCAGTTACCTGTCACCACATTCCCTTGCCAGCGCTTTCACAGCCAAACACGCACTGGGCAGCTGCCCTTGCCTTGCTTCCCAACACTCCCAATACGCATTCTCAAGCTCACTCTCACCCTGGGAAGAGACCACCTCCCAAACTGCAATCGTCCAGCCATTTCTCCCGCACCAAGGCTCTAAGGGCTTTGTGCTCTTGCTGCGCCTCACCTTCCCTTGACAGCGCTTTCAAAGCCAAACGCACTCTGGGTGGGCATCTGCCCTTGCCTTGCCTCACAGCACTCCCCAGACACATTCTCAAGCTCATTCTCACCCTCGCAATAGACCAGCTCTGAAACTGCAGTCGTCCAGCCATTTCTCGCAAACCACAGCTCTAAGGGCTTTGTGCTCTTGCTACTCCTCACCTTCCCTTGCCACCACTTTCACAGCCAAACACACGCTGGGTGGGCATCTGCCCTTGCCTTGCCTCCCAGCACTCCCCAGACACATTCTCAAGCTCACTCTCACCCTCGCAATAGACCAGCTCTGAAACTGCAGTCGTCCACCCATTTCTCGCACACCACAGCTCTAAGGGCTTTGTGCTCTTGCTACTCCTCACCTTCCCTTGCCACCACTTTCACAGCCAAACACACGCTGGGTGGGCATCTGCCCTTGCCTTGCCTCACAGCACTCCCCAGACACATTCTCAAGCTCACTCTCACCCCGGCACAGACCACCTCCCTGAGTGCAAATGTCCAGCCATTTCTCCCGCACCATAGCTCCAAGGCCCGAGTGCTCTTGGCAGGTCCTCGCCTTCCCTTCGCACTGCTTTCACTGCAGCACAAACACTCGGGCTCTGCGCTTGTCTACCTAGGTACCTGTCCCAATATTCTCTCTCTCTATCACCAGAAATGACCTCCCAAATTCCAAAAGTCCAGCGATTTTTCCCACACCGAGCTAGCCAGGAACGAAACCTTTTTCTGGTCTTCCTCTTCCCTTGGCACCGCTTTTACAGCCACAGAAACTCTGGAGCTCTGTGCTTGCCTTGCCTGTTAACGGGCCTAATTCTCTCTCTCGCTCCCCTTTCACTAGAGCCCAGCTCGGAGAGTGCAAACATCTAGTGATTTTGCCCACACCAAAGGAGCCAGGAGGAAATGTTGATGCTGGTCTTCACCTTCCCTTGGCACCGCTGTGACAGTGAAAGACAGACTCACGCTCTGCGCTCGCCTTCTTTCTTAGCCATCCTGAAGTTCTCTCAGGCTCAGACTGACTTTTTCAATAGCTGAGGTCTGACGTTGCAAACGTCAAGTGATTTCTTCCACAGCAAATGGGCAAGGACTGAAAGCTGTTGCTGCTCCTCACCTTCCCTTGCCAGCGCTTTCACAGCCAAACACACACTGGGCATCTCCCCTTGCCTTGCCTCGCCTCCCAGCACTCCCAAGACACGTTCTCAAGCTCACTCTCACTCTCGGCAAAGACCACCTCCCAAACCGCAATCGTCCAGCCATTTCTCCCACACCACAGCTCTCAGGGCTTAAACCAGTTACCTGTCACCACATTCCCTTGCCAGCGCTTTCACAGCCAAACACGCACAGGGCAGCTGCCCTTGCCTTGCTTCCCAACACTCCCAATACGCATTCTCAAGCTCACTCTCACCCTGGGAAGAGACCAGCTCCCAAACTGCAATCGTCCAGCCATTTCTCCCGCACCAAGGCTCTAAGGGCTTTGTGCTCTTGCTGCGCCTCACCTTCCCTTGACAGCGCTTTCAAAGCCAAACGCACTCTGGGTGGGGATCTGCCCTTGCCTTGCCTCCCAGCACTCCCCAGACACATTCTCAAGCTCATTCTCACCCTCGCAATAGACCAGCTCTGAAACTGCAGTCGTCCAGCCATTTCTCGCAAACCACAGCTCTAAGGGCTTTGTGCTCTTGCTACTCCTCACCTTCCCTTGCCACCACTTTCACAGCCAAACACACGCTGGGTGGGCATCTGCCCTTGCCTTGCCTCCCAGCACTCCCCAGACACATTCTCAAGCTCACTCTCACCCTCGCAATAGACCAGCTCTGAAACTGCAGTCGTCCACCCATTTCTCGCACACCACAGCTCTAAGGGCTTTGTGCTCTTGCTACTCCTCACCTTCCCTTGCCACCACTTTCACAGCCAAACACACGCTGGGTGGGCATCTGCCCTTGCCTTGCCTCACAGCACTCCCCAGACACATTCTCAAGCTCACTCTCACCCCGGCACAGACCACCTCCCTGAGTGCAAATATCCAGCCATTTCTCCCGCACCATAGCTCCAAGGCCCTAGTGCTCTTGGCAGGTCCTCGCCTTCCCTTCGCACTGCTTTCACTGCAGCACAAACACTCGGGCTCTGCGCTTGTCTACCCAGGTACCTGTCCCAATATTCTCTCTCTCTATCACCAGAAATGACCTCCCAAATTCCAAAAGCCCAGCGATATTTCCCACACCAAGCTAGCCAGGAACGAAACCTTTTTCTGGTCTTCCTCTTCCCTTGGCACCACTTTTACAGCCACAGAAACTCTGGAGCTCTGTGCTTGCCTTGCCTGTTCACGGGCCTAATTCTCTCTCTCGCTCCCCTTTCGCTAGAGCCCAGCTCGGAGAGTGCAAACATCTAGTGATTTTGCCCACACCAAAGGAGCCAGGAGGAAATGTTGATGCTGGTCTTCACCTTCCCTTGGCACCGCTGTGACAGTGAAAGACAGACTCACGCTCTGCGCTTGCCTTCTTTCTTAGCCATCCTGAAGTTCTCTCAGGCTCAGACTGACTTTTTCAATAGCTGAGGTCTGACGTTGCAAACGTCAAGTGATTTCTTCCACAGCAAATGGGCAAGGACTGAAAGCTGTTGCTGCTCCTCACCTTCCCTTGCCAGCGCTTTCACAGCCAAACACACGCTGGGTGGGGATCTGCCCTTGCCCTGTCTCCCGGCACTCCCCAGACACATTCTCAAGCTCACTCTCACTCTCGGCACAGACCACCTCCCAAACCGCAATCGTCCAGCCATTTCTCCCACACCACAGCTCTCAGGGCTTAAACCAGTTACCTGTCACCACATTCCCTTGCCAGCGCTTTCACAGCCAAACACGCACTGGGCAGCTGCCCTTGCCTTGCTTCCCAACACTCCCAATACGCATTCTCAAGCTCACTCTCACCCTGGGAAGAGACCAGCTCCCAAACTGCAATCGTCCAGCCATTTCTCCCGCACCAAGGCTCTAAGGGCTTTGTGCTCTTGCTGCGCCTCACCTTCCCTTGACAGCGCTTTCAAAGCCAAACGCACTCTGGGTGGGCATCTGCCCTTGCCTTGCCTCCCAGCACTCCCCAGACACATTCTCAAGCTCATTCTCACCCTCGCAATAGACCAGCTCTGAAACTGCAGTTGTCCAGCCATTTCTCGCAAACCACAGCTCTAAGGGCTTTGTGCTCTTGCTACTCCTCACCTTCCCTTGCCACCACTTTCACAGCCAAACACACGCTGGGTGGGCAGCTGCCCTTGCCTTGCCTCCCAGCACTCCCCAGACACATTCTCAAGCTCACTCTCACCCTCGCAATAGACCAGCTCTGAAACTGCAGTCGTCCACCCATTTCTCGCACACCACAGCTCTAAGGGCTTTGTGCTCTTGCTACTCCTCACCTTCCCTTGCCACCACTTTCACAGCCAAACACACGCTGGGTGGGCATCTGCCCTTGCCTTGCCTCACAGCACTCCCCAGACACATTCTCAAGCTCACTCTCACCCCGGCACAGACCACCTCCCTGAGTGCAAATATCCAGCCATTTCTCCCGCACCATAGCTCCAAGGCCCGAGTGCTCTTGGCAGGTCCTCGCCTTCCCTTCGCACTGCTTTCACTGCAGCACAAACACTCGGGCTCTGCGCTTGTCTACCTAGGTACCTGTCCCAATATTCTCTCTCTCTATCACCAGAAATGACCTCCCAAATTCCAAAAGCCCAGCGATATTTCCCACACCAAGCTAGCCAGGAACGAAACCTTTTTCTGGTCTTCCTCTTCCCTTGGCACCGCTTTTACAGCCACAGAAACTCTGGAGCTCTGTGCTTGCCTTGCCTGTTAACGGGCCTAATTCTCTCTCTCGCTCCCCTTTCGCTAGAGCCCAGCTCGGAGAGTGCAAACATCTAGTGATTTTGCCCACACCAAAGGAGCCAGGAGGAAATGTTGATGCTGGTCTTCACCTTCCCTTGGCACCGCTGTGACAGTGAAAGACAGACTCACGCTCTGCGCTTGCCTTCTTTCTTAGCCATCCTAAAGTTCTCTCAGGCTCAGACTGACTTTTTCAATAGCTGAGGTCTGACGTTGCAAACGTCAAGTGATTTCTTCCACAGCAAATGGGCAAGGACTGAAAGCTGTTGCTGCTCCTCACCTTCCCTTGCCAGCGCTTTCACAGCCAAACACACGCTGGGTGGGGATCTGCCCTTGCCCTGTCTCCCGGCACTCCCCAGACACATTCTCAAGCTCACTCTCACTCTCGGCACAGACCACCTCCCAAACCGCAATCGTCCAGCCATTTCTCCCACACCACAGCTCTCAGGGCTTAAACCAGTTACCTGTCACCACATTCCCTTGCCAGCGCTTTCACAGCCAAACACGCACTGGGCAGCTGCCCTTGCCTTGCTTCCCAACACTCCCAATACGCATTCTCAAGCTCACTCTCACCCTGGGAAGAGACCAGCTCCCAAACTGCAATCGTCCAGCCATTTCTCCCGCACCAAGGCTCTAAGGGCTTTGTGCTCTTGCTGCGCCTCACCTTCCCTTGACAGCGCTTTCAAAGCCAAACGCACTCTGGGTGGGCATCTGCCCTTGCCTTGCCTCCCAGCACTCCCCAGACACATTCTCAAGCTCATTCTCACCCTCGCAATAGACCAGCTCTGAAACTGCAGTCGTCCAGCCATTTCTCGCAAACCACAGCTCTAAGGGCTTTGTGCTCTTGCTACTCCTCACCTTCCCTTGCCACCACTTTCACAGCCAAACACACGCTGGGTGGGCATCTGCCCTTGCCTTGCCTCCCAGCACTCCCCAGACACATTCTCAAGCTCACTCTCACCCTCGCAATAGACCAGCTCTGAAACTGCAGTCGTCCAGCCATTTCTCGCACACCACAGCTCTAAGGGCTTTGTGCTCTTGCTACTCCTCACCTTCCCTTGCCACCACTTTCACAGCCAAACACACGCTGGGTGGGCATCTGCCCTTGCCTTGCCTCACAGCACTCCCCAGACACATTCTCAAGCTCACTCTCACCCCGGCACAGACCACCTCCCTGAGTGCAAATATCCAGCCATTTCTCCCGCACCATAGCTCCAAGGCCCGAGTGCTCTTGGCAGGTCCTCGCCTTCCCTTCGCACTGCTTTCACTGCAGCACAAACACTCGGGCTCTGCGCTTGTCTACCTAGGTACCTGTCCCAATATTCTCTCTCTCTATCACCAGAAATGACCTCCCAAATTCCAAAAGCCCAGCGATATTTCCCACACCAAGCTAGCCAGGAACGAAACCTTTTTCTGGTCTTCCTCTTCCCTTGGCACCACTTTTACAGCCACAGAAACTCTGGAGCTCTGTGCTTGCCTTGCCTGTTCACGGGCCTAATTCTCTCTCTCGCTCCCCTTTCGCTAGAGCCCAGCTCGGAGAGTGCAAACATCTAGTGATTTTGCCCACACCAAAGGAGCCAGGAGGAAATGTTGATGCTGGTCTTCACCTTCCCTTGGCACCGCTGTGACAGTGAAAGACAGACTCACGCTCTGCGCTTGCCTTCTTTCTTAGCCATCCTAAAGTTCTCTCAGGCTCAGACTGACTTTTTCAATAGCTGAGGTCTGACGTTGCAAACGTCAAGTGATTTCTTCCACAGCAAATGGGCAAGGACTGAAAGCTGTTGCTGCTCCTCACCTTCCCTTGCCAGCGCTTTCACAGCCAAACACACGCTGGGTGGGGATCTGCCCTTGCCCTGTCTCCCGGCACTCCCCAGACACATTCTCAAGCTCACTCTCACTCTCGGCACAGACCACCTCCCAAACCGCAATCGTCCAGCCATTTCTCCCACACCACAGCTCTCAGGGCTTAAACCAGTTACCTGTGAGCACATTCCCTTGCCAGCGCTTTCACAGCCAAACACGCACTGGGCAGCTGCCCTTGCCTTGCTTCCCAACACTCCCAATACGCATTCTCAAGCTCACTCTCACCCTGGGAAGAGACCAGCTCCCAAACTGCAATCGTCCAGCCATTTCTCCCGCACCAAGGCTCTAAGGGCTTTGTGCTCTTGCTGCGCCTCACCTTCCCTTGACAGCGCTTTCAAAGCCAAACGCACTCTGGGTGGGCATCTGCCCTTGCCTTGCCTCCCAGCACTCCCCAGACACATTCTCAAGCTCATTCTCACCCTCGCAATAGACCAGCTCTGAAACTGCAGTTGTCCAGCCATTTCTCGCAAACCACAGCTCTAAGGGCTTTGTGCTCTTGCTACTCCTCACCTTCCCTTGCAAACACTTTCACAGCCAAACACACGCTGGGTGGGCAGCTGCCCTTGCCTTGCCTCCCAGCACTCCCAATAAGCATTCTCAAGCTCACTCTCACCCTCGCAATAGACCAGCTCTGAAACTGCAGTCGTCCAGCCATTTCTCGCACACCACAGCTCTAAGGGCTTTGTGCTCTTGCTACTCCTCACCTTCCCTTGCCACCACTTTCACAGCCAAACACACGCTGGGTGGGCATCTGCCCTTGCCTTGCCTCACAGCACTCCCCAGACACATTCTCAAGCTCACTCTCACCCCGGCACAGACCACCTCCCTGAGTGCAAATATCCAGCCATTTCTCCCGCACCATAGCTCCAAGGCCCGAGTGCTCTTGGCAGGTCCTCGCCTTCCCTTCGCACTGCTTTCACTGCAGCACAAACACTCGGGCTCTGCGCTTGTCTACCTAGGTACCTGTCCCAATATTCTCTCTCTCTATCACCAGAAATGACCTCCCAAATTCCAAAAGCCCAGCGATATTTCCCACACCAAGCTAGCCAGGAACGAAACCTTTTTCTGGTCTTCCTCTTCCCTTGGCACCACTTTTACAGCCACAGAAACTCTGGAGCTCTGTGCTTGCCTTGCCTGTTCACGGGCCTAATTCTCTCTCTCGCTCCCCTTTCGCTAGAGCCCAGCTCGGAGAGTGCAAACATCTAGTGATTTTGCCCACACCAAAGGAGCCAGGAGGAAATGTTGATGCTGGTCTTCACCTTCCCTTGGCACCGCTGTGACAGTGAAAGACAGACTCACGCTCTGCGCTTGCCTTCTTTCTTAGCCATCCTAAAGTTCTCTCAGGCTCAGACTGACTTTTTCAATAGCTGAGGTCTGACGTTGCAAACGTCAAGTGATTTCTTCCACAGCAAATGGGCAAGGACTGAAAGCTGTTGCTGCTCCTCACCTTCCCTTGCCAGCGCTTTCACAGCCAAACACACGCTGGGTGGGGATCTGCCCTTGCCCTGTCTCCCGGCACTCCCCAGACACATTCTCAAGCTCACTCTCACTCTCGGCACAGACCACCTCCCAAACCGCAATCGTCCAGCCATTTCTCCCACACCACAGCTCTAAGGGCTTAAACCAGTTACCTGTCACCACATTCCCTTGCCAGCGCTCTCACAGCCAAACACGCACTGGGCAGCTGCCCTTGCCTTGCTTCCCAACACTCCCAATACGCATTCTCAAGCTCACTCTCACCCTGGGAAGAGACCAGCTCCCAAACTGCAATCGCCCAGCCATTTCTCCCGCACCGAGGCTCTAAGGGCTTTGTGCTCTTGCTGCGCCTCACCTTCCCTTGCCAGCGCTTTCACAGCCAAACACGCACTGGGCAGCTGCCCTTGCCTTGCTTCCCAACACTCCCAATACGCATTCTCAAGCTCACTCTCACCCTGGGAAGAGACCAGCTCCCAAACTGCAATCGTCCAGCCATTTCTCCCGCACCAAGGCTCTAAGGGCTTTGTGCTCTTGCTGCGCCTCACCTTCCCTTGACAGCGCTTTCACAGCCAAACACACGCTGGGTGGGCATCTGCCCTTGCCTTGCCTCACAGCACTCCCCAGACACATTCTCAAGCTCACTCTCACCCCGGCACAGACCACCTCCCTGAGTGCAAATGTCCAGCCATTTCTCCCGCACCATAGCTCCAAGGCCCGAGTGCTCTTGGCAGGTCCTCGCCTTCCCTTCGCACTGCTTTCACTGCAGCACAAACACTCGGGCTCTGTGCTTGTCTACCCAGGTACCTGTCCCAATATTCTCTCTCCCTATCACCAGAAATGACCTCCCAAATTCCAAAAGTCCAGCGATTTTTCCCACACCGAGCTAGCCAGGAACGAAACCTTTTTCTGGTCTTCCTCTTCCCTTGGCACCGCTTTTACAGCCACAGAAACTCTGGAGCTCTGTGCTTGCCTTGCCTGTTAACGGGCCTAATTCTCTCTCTCGCTCCCCTTTCACTAGAGCCCAGCTCGGAGAGTGCAAACATCTAGTGATTTTGCCCACACCAAAGGAGCCAGGAGGAAATGTTGATGCTGGTCTTCACCTTCCCTTGGCACCGCTGTGACAGTGAAAGACAGACTCACGCTCTGCGCTCGCCTTCTTTCTTAGCCATCCTGAAGTTCTCTCAGGCTCAGACTGACTTTTTCAATAGCTGAGGTCTGACGTTGCAAACGTCAAGTGATTTCTTCCACAGCAAATGGGCAAGGACTGAAAGCTGTTGCTGCTCCTCACCTTCCCTTGCCAGCGCTTTCACAGCCAAACACACGCTGGGTGGGGATCTGCCCTTGCCCTGTCTCCCGGCACTCCCCAGACACATTCTCAAGCTCACTCTCACTCTCGGCACAGACCACCTCCCAAACCGCAATCGTCCAGCCATTTCTCCCACACCACAGCTCTCAGGGCTTAAACCAGTTACCTGTCACCACATTCCCTTGCCAGCGCTTTCACAGCCAAACACGCACTGGGCAGCTGCCCTTGCCTTGCTTCCCAACACTCCCAATACGCATTCTCAAGCTCACTCTCACCCTGGGAAGAGACCAGCTCCCAAACTGCAATCGTCCAGCCATTTCTCCCGCACCAAGGCTCTAAGGGCTTTGTGCTCTTGCTGCGCCTCACCTTCCCTTGACAGCGCTTTCAAAGCCAAACGCACTCTGGGTGGGCATCTGCCCTTGCCTTGCCTCCCAGCACTCCCCAGACACATTCTCAAGCTCATTCTCACCCTCGCAATAGACCAGCTCTGAAACTGCAGTCGTCCAGCCATTTCTCGCAAACCACAGCTCTAAGGGCTTTGTGCTCTTGCTACTCCTCACCTTCCCTTGCCACCACTTTCACAGCCAAACACACGCTGGGTGGGCATCTGCCCTTGCCTTGCCTCCCAGCACTCCCCAGACACATTCTCAAGCTCACTCTCACCCTCGCAATAGACCAGCTCTGAAACTGCAGTCGTCCAGCCATTTCTCGCACACCACAGCTCTAAGGGCTTTGTGCTCTTGCTACTCCTCACCTTCCCTTGCCACCACTTTCACAGCCAAACACACGCTGGGTGGGCATCTGCCCTTGCCTTGCCTCACAGCACTCCCCAGACACATTCTCAAGCTCACTCTCACCCCGGCACAGACCACCTCCCTGAGTGCAAATATCCAGCCATTTCTCCCGCACCATAGCTCCAAGGCCCGAGTGCTCTTGGCAGGTCCTCGCCTTCCCTTCGCACTGCTTTCACTGCAGCACAAACACTCGGGCTCTGCGCTTGTCTACCTAGGTACCTGTCCCAATATTCTCTCTCTCTATCACCAGAAATGACCTCCCAAATTCCAAAAGCCCAGCGATATTTCCCACACCAAGCTAGCCAGGAACGAAACCTTTTTCTGGTCTTCCTCTTCCCTTGGCACCACTTTTACAGCCACAGAAACTCTGGAGCTCTGTGCTTGCCTTGCCTGTTCACGGGCCTAATTCTCTCTCTCGCTCCCCTTTCGCTAGAGCCCAGCTCGGAGAGTGCAAACATCTAGTGATTTTGCCCACACCAAAGGAGCCAGGAGGAAATGTTGATGCTGGTCTTCACCTTCCCTTGGCACCGCTGTGACAGTGAAAGACAGACTCACGCTCTGCGCTTGCCTTCTTTCTTAGCCATCCTAAAGTTCTCTCAGGCTCAGACTGACTTTTTCAATAGCTGAGGTCTGACGTTGCAAACGTCAAGTGATTTCTTCCACAGCAAATGGGCAAGGACTGAAAGCTGTTGCTGCTCCTCACCTTCCCTTGCCAGCGCTTTCACAGCCAAACACACGCTGGGTGGGGATCTGCCCTTGCCCTGTCTCCCGGCACTCCCCAGACACATTCTCAAGCTCACTCTCACTCTCGGCACAGACCACCTCCCAAACCGCAATCGTCCAGCCATTTCTCCCACACCACAGCTCTCAGGGCTTAAACCAGTTACCTGTGAGCACATTCCCTTGCCAGCGCTTTCACAGCCAAACACGCACTGGGCAGCTGCCCTTGCCTTGCTTCCCAACACTCCCAATACGCATTCTCAAGCTCACTCTCACCCTGGGAAGAGACCAGCTCCCAAACTGCAATCGTCCAGCCATTTCTCCCGCACCAAGGCTCTAAGGGCTTTGTGCTCTTGCTGCGCCTCACCTTCCCTTGACAGCGCTTTCAAAGCCAAACGCACTCTGGGTGGGCATCTGCCCTTGCCTTGCCTCCCAGCACTCCCCAGACACATTCTCAAGCTCATTCTCACCCTCGCAATAGACCAGCTCTGAAACTGCAGTTGTCCAGCCATTTCTCGCAAACCACAGCTCTAAGGGCTTTGTGCTCTTGCTACTCCTCACCTTCCCTTGCAAACACTTTCACAGCCAAACACACGCTGGGTGGGCAGCTGCCCTTGCCTTGCCTCCCAGCACTCCCAATAAGCATTCTCAAGCTCACTCTCACCCTCGCAATAGACCAGCTCTGAAACTGCAGTCGTCCAGCCATTTCTCGCACACCACAGCTCTAAGGGCTTTGTGCTCTTGCTACTCCTCACCTTCCCTTGCCACCACTTTCACAGCCAAACACACGCTGGGTGGGCATCTGCCCTTGCCTTGCCTCACAGCACTCCCCAGACACATTCTCAAGCTCACTCTCACCCCGGCACAGACCACCTCCCTGAGTGCAAATATCCAGCCATTTCTCCCGCACCATAGCTCCAAGGCCCGAGTGCTCTTGGCAGGTCCTCGCCTTCCCTTCGCACTGCTTTCACTGCAGCACAAACACTCGGGCTCTGCGCTTGTCTACCTAGGTACCTGTCCCAATATTCTCTCTCTCTATCACCAGAAATGACCTCCCAAATTCCAAAAGCCCAGCGATATTTCCCACACCAAGCTAGCCAGGAACGAAACCTTTTTCTGGTCTTCCTCTTCCCTTGGCACCACTTTTACAGCCACAGAAACTCTGGAGCTCTGTGCTTGCCTTGCCTGTTCACGGGCCTAATTCTCTCTCTCGCTCCCCTTTCGCTAGAGCCCAGCTCGGAGAGTGCAAACATCTAGTGATTTTGCCCACACCAAAGGAGCCAGGAGGAAATGTTGATGCTGGTCTTCACCTTCCCTTGGCACCGCTGTGACAGTGAAAGACAGACTCACGCTCTGCGCTTGCCTTCTTTCTTAGCCATCCTAAAGTTCTCTCAGGCTCAGACTGACTTTTTCAATAGCTGAGGTCTGACGTTGCAAACGTCAAGTGATTTCTTCCACAGCAAATGGGCAAGGACTGAAAGCTGTTGCTGCTCCTCACCTTCCCTTGCCAGCGCTTTCACAGCCAAACACACGCTGGGTGGGGATCTGCCCTTGCCCTGTCTCCCGGCACTCCCCAGACACATTCTCAAGCTCACTCTCACTCTCGGCACAGACCACCTCCCAAACCGCAATCGTCCAGCCATTTCTCCCACACCACAGCTCTAAGGGCTTAAACCAGTTACCTGTCACCACATTCCCTTGCCAGCGCTCTCACAGCCAAACACGCACTGGGCAGCTGCCCTTGCCTTGCTTCCCAACACTCCCAATACGCATTCTCAAGCTCACTCTCACCCTGGGAAGAGACCAGCTCCCAAACTGCAATCGCCCAGCCATTTCTCCCGCACCGAGGCTCTAAGGGCTTTGTGCTCTTGCTGCGCCTCACCTTCCCTTGACAGCGCTTTCACAGCCAAACACGCACTGGGCAGCTGCCCTTGCCTTGCTTCCCAACACTCCCAATACGCATTCTCAAGCTCACTCTCACCCTGGGAAGAGACCAGCTCCCAAACTGCAATCGTCCAGCCATTTCTCCCGCACCAAGGCTCTAAGGGCTTTGTGCTCTTGCTGCGCCTCACCTTCCCTTGACAGCGCTTTCACAGCCAAACACGCACTGGGCAGCTGCCCTTGCCTTGCTTCCCAACACTCCCAATACGCATTCTCAAGCTCACTCTCACCCTGGGAAGAGACCAGCTCCCAAACTGCAATCGTCCAGCCATTTCTCCCGCACCAAGGCTCTAAGGGCTTTGTGCTCTTGCTGCGCCTCACCTTCCCTTGACAGCGCTTTCACAGCCAAACACACGCTGGGTGGGCATCTGCCCTTGCCTTGCCTCACAGCACTCCCCAGACACATTCTCAAGCTCACTCTCACCCCGGCACAGACCACCTCCCTGAGTGCAAATATCCAGCCATTTCTCCCGCACCATAGCTCCAAGGCCCGAGTGCTCTTGGCAGGTCCTCGCCTTCCCTTCGCACTGCTTTCACTGCAGCACAAACACTCGGGCTCTGCGCTTGTCTACCTAGGTACCTGTCCCAATATTCTCTCTCTCTATCACCAGAAATGACCTCCCAAATTCCAAAAGCCCAGCGATATTTCCCACACCAAGCTAGCCAGGAACGAAACCTTTTTCTGGTCTTCCTCTTCCCTTGGCACCACTTTTACAGCCACAGAAACTCTGGAGCTCTGTGCTTGCCTTGCCTGTTCACGGGCCTAATTCTCTCTCTCGCTCCCCTTTCGCTAGAGCCCAGCTCGGAGAGTGCAAACATCTAGTGATTTTGCCCACACCAAAGGAGCCAGGAGGAAATGTTGATGCTGGTCTTCACCTTCCCTTGGCACCGCTGTGACAGTGAAAGACAGACTCACGCTCTGCGCTTGCCTTCTTTCTTAGCCATCCTAAAGTTCTCTCAGGCTCAGACTGACTTTTTCAATAGCTGAGGTCTGACGTTGCAAACGTCAAGTGATTTCTTCCACAGCAAATGGGCAAGGACTGAAAGCTGTTGCTGCTCCTCACCTTCCCTTGCCAGCGCTTTCACAGCCAAACACACGCTGGGTGGGGATCTGCCCTTGCCCTGTCTCCCGGCACTCCCCAGACACATTCTCAAGCTCACTCTCACTCTCGGCACAGACCACCTCCCAAACCGCAATCGTCCAGCCATTTCTCCCACACCACAGCTCTAAGGGCTTAAACCAGTTACCTGTCACCACATTCCCTTGCCAGCGCTCTCACAGCCAAACACGCACTGGGCAGCTGCCCTTGCCTTGCTTCCCAACACTCCCAATACGCATTCTCAAGCTCACTCTCACCCTGGGAAGAGACCAGCTCCCAAACTGCAATCGCCCAGCCATTTCTCCCGCACCGAGGCTCTAAGGGCTTTGTGCTCTTGCTGCGCCTCACCTTCCCTTGACAGCGCTTTCACAGCCAAACACGCACTGGGCAGCTGCCCTTGCCTTGCTTCCCAACACTCCCAATACGCATTCTCAAGCTCACTCTCACCCTGGGAAGAGACCAGCTCCCAAACTGCAATCGTCCAGCCATTTCTCCCGCACCAAGGCTCTAAGGGCTTTGTGCTCTTGCTGCGCCTCACCTTCCCTTGACAGCGCTTTCACAGCCAAACACACGCTGGGTGGGCATCTGCCCTTGCCTTGCCTCACAGCACTCCCCAGACACATTCTCAAGCTCACTCTCACCCCGGCACAGACCACCTCCCTGAGTGCAAATGTCCAGCCATTTCTCCCGCACCATAGCTCCAAGACCCGAGTGCTCTTGGCAGGTCCTCGCCTTCCCTTCGCACTGCTTTCACTGCAGCACAAACACTCGGGCTCTGTGCTTGTCTACCCAGGTACCTGTCCCAATATTCTCTCTCTCTATCACCAGAAATGACCTCCCAAATTCCAAAAGCCCAGCGATTTTTCCCACACCGAGCTAGCCAGGAACGAAACCTTTTTCTGGTCTTCCTCTTCCCTTGGCACCGCTTTTACAGCCACAGAAACTCTGGAGCTCTGTGCTTGCCTTGCCTGTTCACGGGCCTAATTCTCTCTCTCGCTCCCCTTTCGCTAGAGCCCAGCTCGGAGAGTGCAAACATCTAGTGATTTTGCCCACACCAAAGGAGCCAGGAGGAAATGTTGATGCTGGTCTTCACCTTCCCTTGGCACCGCTGTGACAGTGAAAGACAGACTCACGCTCTGCGCTTGCCTTCTTTCTTAGCCATCCTGAAGTTCTCTCAGGCTCAGACTGACTTTTTCAATAGCTGAGGTCTGACGTTGCAAACGTCAAGTGATTTCTTCCACAGCAAATGGGCAAGGACTGAAAGCTGTTGCTGCTCCTCACCTTCCCTTGACAGCGCTTTCACAGCCAAACACACGCTGGGTGGGGATCTGCCCTTGCCCTGTCTCCCGGCACTCCCCAGACACATTCTCAAGCTCACTCTCACTCTCGGCACAGACCACCTCCCAAACCGCAATCGTCCAGCCATTTCTCCCACACCACAGCTCTCAGGGCTTAAACCAGTTACCTGTGAGCACATTCCCTTGCCAGCGCTTTCACAGCCAAACACGCACTGGGCAGCTGCCCTTGCCTTGCTTCCCAACACTCCCAATACGCATTCTCAAGCTCACTCTCACCCTGGGAAGAGACCAGCTCCCAAACTGCAATCGTCCAGCCATTTCTCCCGCACCAAGGCTCTAAGGGCTTTGTGCTCTTGCTGCGCCTCACGTTCCCTTGACAGCGCTTTCAAAGCCAAACGCACTCTGGGTGGGCATCTGCCCTTGCCTTGCCTCCCAGCACTCCCCAGACACATTCTCAAGCTCATTCTCTAACCTCGCAATAGACCAGCTCTGAAACTGCAGTCGTCCAGCCATTTCTCGCACACCACAGCTCTAAGGGCTTTGTGCTCTTGCTACTCCTCACCTTCCCTTGCCACCACTTTCACAGCCAAACACACGCTGGGTGGGCATCTGCCCTTGCCTTGCCTCCCAGCACTCCCCAGACACATTCTCAAGCTCACTCTCACCCCGGCACAGACCACCTCCCTGAGTGCAAATATCCAGCCATTTCTCCCGCACCATAGCTCCAAGGCCCGAGTGCTCTTGGCAGGTCCTCGCCTTCCCTTCGCACTGCTTTCACTGCAGCACAAACACTCGGGCTCTGCGCTTGTCTACCTAGGTACCTGTCCCAATATTCTCTCTCTCTATCACCAGAAATGACCTCCCAAATTCCAAAAGTCCAGCGATTTTTCCCACACCGAGCTAGCCAGGAACGAAACCTTTTTCTGGTCTTCCTCTTCCCTTGGCACCACTTTTACAGCCACAGAAACTCTGGCGCTCTGTGCTTGCCTTGCCTGTTCACGGGCCTAATTCTCTCTCTCACTCCCCTTTCGCTAGAGCCCAGCTCGGAGAGTGCAAACATCTAGTGATTTTGCCCACACCAAAGGAGCCAGGAGGAAATGTTGATGCTGGTCTTCACCTTCCCTTGGCACCGCTGTGACAGTGAAAGACAGACTCACGCTCTGCGCTTGCCTTCTTTCTTAGCCATCCTGAAGTTCTCTCAGGCTCAGACTGACTTTTTCAATAGCTGAGGTCTGACGTTGCAAACGTCAAGTGATTTCTTCCACAGCAAATGGGCAAGGACTGAAAGCTGTTGCTGCTCCTCACCTTCCCTTGACAGCGCTTTCACAGCCAAACACACGCTGGGTGGGGATCTGCCCTTGCCCTGTCTCCCGGCACTCCCCAGACACATTCTCAAGCTCACTCTCACTCTCGGCACAGACCACCTCCCAAACCGCAATCGTCCAGCCATTTCTCCCACACCACAGCTCTAAGGGCTTAAACCAGTTACCTGTCACCACATTCCCTTGCCAGCGCTCTCACAGCCAAACACGCACTGGGCAGCTGCCCTTGCCTTGCTTCCCAACACTCCCAATACGCATTCTCAAGCTCACTCTCACCCTGGGAAGAGACCAGCTCCCAAACTGCAATCGTCCAGCCATTTCTCCCGCACCAAGGCTCTAAGGGCTTTGTGCTCTTGCTGCGCCTCACCTTCCCTTGACAGCGCTTTCACAGCCAAACACGCACTGGGTGGGCATCTGCCCTTGCCTTGCCTCACAGCACTCCCCAGACACATTCTCAAGCTCACTCTCACCCCGGCACAGACCACCTCCCTGAGTGCAAATGTCCAGCCATTTCTCCCGCACCATAGCTCCAAGGCCCGAGTGCTCTTGGCAGGTCCTCGCCTTCCCTTCGCACTGCTTTCACTGCAGCACAAACACTCGGGCTCTGCGCTTGTCTACCTAGGTACCTGTCCCAATATTCTCTCTCTCTATCACCAGAAATGACCTCCCAAATTCCAAAAGCCCAGCGATATTTCCCACACCAAGCTAGCCAGGAACGAAACCTTTTTCTGGTCTTCCTCTTCCCTTGGCACCACTTTTACAGCCACAGAAACTCTGGAGCTCTGTGCTTGCCTTGCCTGTTCACGGGCCTAATTCTCTCTCTCGCTCCCCTTTCGCTAGAGCCCAGCTCGGAGAGTGCAAACATCTAGTGATTTTGCCCACACCAAAGGAGCCAGGAGGAAATGTTGATGCTGGTCTTCACCTTCCCTTGGCACCGCTGTGACAGTGAAAGACAGACTCACGCTCTGCGCTTGCCTTCTTTCTTAGCCATCCTAAAGTTCTCTCAGGCTCAGACTGACTTTTTCAATAGCTGAGGTCTGACGTTGCAAACGTCAAGTGATTTCTTCCACAGCAAATGGGCAAGGACTGAAAGCTGTTGCTGCTCCTCACCTTCCCTTGACAGCGCTTTCACAGCCAAACACACGCTGGGTGGGGATCTGCCCTTGCCCTGTCTCCCGGCACTCCCCAGACACATTCTCAAGCTCACTCTCACTCTCGGCACAGACCACCTCCCAAACCGCAATCGTCCAGCCATTTCTCCCACACCACAGCTCTAAGGGCTTAAACCAGTTACCTGTCACCACATTCCCTTGCCAGCGCTCTCACAGCCAAACACGCACTGGGCAGCTGCCCTTGCCTTGCTTCCCAACACTCCCAATACGCATTCTCAAGCTCACTCTCACCCTGGGAAGAGACCAGCTCCCAAACTGCAATCGCCCAGCCATTTCTCCCGCACCGAGGCTCTAAGGGCTTTGTGCTCTTGTTGCGCATCACCTTCCCTTGACAGCGCTTTCACAGCCAAACACGCACTGGGCAGCTGCCCTTGCCTTGCTTCCCAACACTCCCAATACGCATTCTCAAGCTCACTCTCACCCTGGGAAGAGACCAGCTCCCAAACTGCAATCGCCCAGCCATTTCTCCCGCACCAAGGCTCTAAGGGTTAGTGCTGTGGCTTGTCGTGCCCTTCCCTTGCCAGCACTGC
This sequence comes from Pelecanus crispus, assembly GCF_030463565.1. Lineage (NCBI taxonomy): Eukaryota > Metazoa > Chordata > Aves > Pelecaniformes > Pelecanidae > Pelecanus > Pelecanus crispus. Next base: position 14,603,746 of record NC_134654.1, on the reverse strand, counting down.
CACAGGCGAACACACGCTGGGTGGGGATCTGCACTTGCCTTGTCTGCCAACGCTCCCAAAACACATTCTCAAGCTCACTCTCACCCTCGCAATAGACCACCTCCCAAACTGCAATCGTCCAGCCATTTCTCCCGCACCAAGGCTCTAAGGGCTTTGTGCTCTTGCTGCGCCTCACCTTCCCTTGACAGCGCTTTCACAGCCAAACACACGCTGGGTGGGCATCTGCCCTTGCCTTGCCTCACAGCACTCCCCAGACACATTCTCAAGCTCACTCTCACCCTCGCAATAGACCAGCTCTGAAACTTCAGTCGTCCAGCACTTTGTCCCAGACCATAGCTCTGATGGCATAGTGCTCTTGCTGCTCCTCACCTTCCCTTGCCAGCACTTTCACAGCCAAACACACACTGGGCATCTCCCCTTGCCTTGCCTCGCCTCCCAGCACTCCCAAGACACGTTCTCAAGCTCACTCTCACTCTCGGCAAAGACCACCCTCCCAAACCGCAATCGTCCAGCCATTTCTCCCACACCACAGCTCTAAGGGCTTAAACCAGTTACCTGTCACCACATTCCCTTGCCAGCGCTTTCACAGCCAAACACGCACTGGGCAGCTGCCCTTGCCTTGCTTCCCAACACTCCCAATACGCATTCTCAAGCTCACTCTCACCCTGGGAAGAGACCAGCTCCCAAACTGCAATCGTCCAGCCATTTCTCCCGCACCAAGGCTCTAAGGGCTTTGTGCTCTTGCTGCGCCTCACCTTCCCTTGACAGCGCTTTCAAAGCCAAACGCACTCTGGGTGGGCATCTGCCCTTGCCTTGCCTCCCAGCACTCCCCAGACACATTCTCAAGCTCATTCTCACCCTCGCAATAGACCAGCTCTGAAACTGCAGTCGTCCAGCCATTTCTCGCAAACCACAGCTCTAAGGGCTTTGTGCTCTTGCTACTCCTCACCTTCCCTTGCCACCACTTTCACAGCCAAACACACGCTGGGTGGGCATCTGCCCTTGCCTTGCCTCACAGCACTCCCCAGACACATTCTCAAGCTCACTCTCACCCCGGCACAGACCACCTCCCTGAGTGCAAATATCCAGCCATTTCTCCCGCACCATAGCTCCAAGGCCCTAGTGCTCTTGGCAGGTCCTCGCCTTCCCTTCGCACTGCTTTCACTGCAGCACAAACACTCGGGCTCTGCGCTTGTCTACCTAGGTACCTGTCCCAATATTCTCTCTCTCTATCACCAGAAATGACCTCCCAAATTCCAAAAGCCCAGCGATATTTCCCACACCAAGCTAGCCAGGAACGAAACCTTTTTCTGGTCTTCCTCTTCCCTTGGCACCACTTTTACAGCCACAGAAACTCTGGAGCTCTGTGCTTGCCTTGCCTGTTCACGGGCCTAATTCTCTCTCTCGCTCCCCTTTCGCTAGAGCCCAGCTCGGAGAGTGCAAACATCTAGTGATTTTGCCCACACCAAAGGAGCCAGGAGGAAATGTTGATGCTGGTCTTCACCTTCCCTTGGCACCGCTGTGACAGTGAAAGACAGACTCACGCTCTGCGCTTGCCTTCTTTCTTAGCCATCCTGAAGTTCTCTCAGGCTCAGACTGACTTTTTCAATAGCTGAGGTCTGACGTTGCAAACGTCAAGTGATTTCTTCCACAGCAAATGGGCAAGGACTGAAAGCTGTTGCTGCTCCTCACCTTCCCTTGACAGCGCTTTCACAGCCAAACACACGCTGGGTGGGGATCTGCCCTTGCCCTGTCTCCCGGCACTCCCCAGACACATTCTCAAGCTCACTCTCACTCTCGGCACAGACCACCTCCCAAACCGCAATCGTCCAGCCATTTCTCCCACACCACAGCTCTCAGGGCTTAAACCAGTTACCTGTCACCACATTCCCTTGCCAGCGCTTTCACAGCCAAACACGCACTGGGCAGCTGCCCTTGCCTTGCTTCCCAACACTCCCAATACGCATTCTCAAGCTCACTCTCACCCTGGGAAGAGACCAGCTCCCAAACTGCAATCGTCCAGCCATTTCTCCCGCACCAAGGCTCTAAGGGCTTTGTGCTCTTGCTGCGCCTCACCTTCCCTTGACAGCGCTTTCACAGCCAAACACACGCTGGGTGGGCATCTGCCCTTGCCTTGCCTCACAGCACTCCCCAGACACATTCTCAAGCTCACTCTCACCCCGGCACAGACCACCTCCCTGAGTGCAAATGTCCAGCCATTTCTCCCGCACCATAGCTCCAAGGCCCTAGTGCTCTTGGCAGGTCCTCGCCTTCCCTTCGCACTGCTTTCACTGCAGCACAAACACTCGGGCTCTGCGCTTGTCTACCCAGGTACCTGTCCCAATATTCTCTCTCCCTATCACCAGAAATGACCTCCCAAATTCCAAAAGTCCAGCGATTTTTCCCACACCGAGCTAGCCAAGAACGAAACCTTTTTCTGGTCTTCCTCTTCCCTTGGCACCGCTTTTACAGCCACAGAAACTCTGGAGCTCTGTGCTTGCCTTGCCTGTTAACGGGCCTAATTCTCTCTCTCGCTCCCCTTTCGCTAGAGCCCAGCTCGGAGAGTGCAAACATCTAGTGATTTTGCCCACACCAAAGGAGCCAGGAGGAAATGTTGATGCTGGTCTTCACCTTCCCTTGGCACCGCTGTGACAGTGAAAGACAGACTCACGCTCTGCGCTTGCCTTCTTTCTTAGCCATCCTGAAGTTCTCTCAGGCTCAGACTGACTTTTTCAATAGCTGAGGTCTGACGTTGCAAACGTCAAGTGATTTCTTCCACAGCAAATGGGCAAGGACTGAAAGCTGTTGCTGCTCCTCACCTTCCCTTGACAGCGCTTTCACAGCCAAACACACACTGGGCATCTCCCCTTGCCTTGCCTCGCCTCCCAGCACTCCCAAGACACGTTCTCAAGCTCACTCTCACTCTCGGCAAAGACCAGCTCCCAAACCGCAATCGTCCAGCCATTTCTCCCACACCACAGCTCTAAGGGCTTAAACCAGTTACCTGTCACCACATTCCCTTGCCAGCGCTTTCACAGCCAAACACGCACAGGGCAGCTGCCCTTGCCTTGCTTCCCAACACTCCCAATACGCATTCTCAAGCTCACTCTCACCCTGGGAAGAGACCAGCTCCCAAACTGCAATCGTCCAGCCATTTCTCCCGCACCAAGGCTCTAAGGGCTTTGTGCTCTTGCTGCGCCTCACCTTCCCTTGACAGCGCTTTCAAAGCCAAACGCACTCTGGGTGGGCATCTGCCCTTGCCTTGCCTCCCAGCACTCCCCAGACACATTCTCAAGCTCATTCTCACCCTCGCAATAGACCAGCTCTGAAACTGCAGTCGTCCAGCCATTTCTCGCAAACCACAGCTCTAAGGGCTTTGTGCTCTTGCTACTCCTCACCTTCCCTTGCCACCACTTTCACAGCCAAACACACGCTGGGTGGGCATCTGCCCTTGCCTTGCCTCCCAGCACTCCCCAGACACATTCTCAAGCTCACTCTCACCCTCGCAATAGACCAGCTCTGAAACTGCAGTCGTCCACCCATTTCTCGCACACCACAGCTCTAAGGGCTTTGTGCTCTTGCTACTCCTCACCTTCCCTTGCCACCACTTTCACAGCCAAACACACGCTGGGTGGGCATCTGCCCTTGCCTTGCCTCACAGCACTCCCCAGACACATTCTCAAGCTCACTCTCACCCCGGCACAGACCACCTCCCTGAGTGCAAATATCCAGCCATTTCTCCCGCACCATAGCTCCAAGGCCCGAGTGCTCTTGGCAGGTCCTCGCCTTCCCTTCGCACTGCTTTCACTGCAGCACAAACACTCGGGCTCTGCGCTTGTCTACCTAGGTACCTGTCCCAATATTCTCTCTCTCTATCACCAGAAATGACCTCCCAAATTCCAAAAGCCCAGCGATATTTCCCACACCAAGCTAGCCAGGAACGAAACCTTTTTCTGGTCTTCCTCTTCCCTTGGCACCACTTTTACAGCCACAGAAACTCTGGAGCTCTGTGCTTGCCTTGCCTGTTCACGGGCCTAATTCTCTCTCTCGCTCCCCTTTCGCTAGAGCCCAGCTCGGAGAGTGCAAACATCTAGTGATTTTGCCCACACCAAAGGAGCCAGGAGGAAATGTTGATGCTGGTCTTCACCTTCCCTTGGCACCGCTGTGACAGTGAAAGACAGACTCACGCTCTGCGCTTGCCTTCTTTCTTAGCCATCCTAAAGTTCTCTCAGGCTCAGACTGACTTTTTCAATAGCTGAGGTCTGACGTTGCAAACGTCAAGTGATTTCTTCCACAGCAAATGGGCAAGGACTGAAAGCTGTTGCTGCTCCTCACCTTCCCTTGCCAGCGCTTTCACAGCCAAACACACGCTGGGTGGGGATCTGCCCTTGCCCTGTCTCCCGGCACTCCCCAGACACATTCTCAAGCTCACTCTCACTCTCGGCACAGACCACCTCCCAAACCGCAATCGTCCAGCCATTTCTCCCACACCACAGCTCTCAGGGCTTAAACCAGTTACCTGTGAGCACATTCCCTTGCCAGCGCTTTCACAGCCAAACACGCACTGGGCAGCTGCCCTTGCCTTGCTTCCCAACACTCCCAATACGCATTCTCAAGCTCACTCTCACCCTGGGAAGAGACCAGCTCCCAAACTGCAATCGTCCAGCCATTTCTCCCGCACCAAGGCTCTAAGGGCTTTGTGCTCTTGCTGCGCCTCACCTTCCCTTGACAGCGCTTTCAAAGCCAAACGCACTCTGGGTGGGCATCTGCCCTTGCCTTGCCTCCCAGCACTCCCCAGACACATTCTCAAGCTCATTCTCACCCTCGCAATAGACCAGCTCTGAAACTGCAGTTGTCCAGCCATTTCTCGCAAACCACAGCTCTAAGGGCTTTGTGCTCTTGCTACTCCTCACCTTCCCTTGCAAACACTTTCACAGCCAAACACACGCTGGGTGGGCAGCTGCCCTTGCCTTGCCTCCCAGCACTCCCAATAAGCATTCTCAAGCTCACTCTCACCCTCGCAATAGACCAGCTCTGAAACTGCAGTCGTCCAGCCATTTCTCGCACACCACAGCTCTAAGGGCTTTGTGCTCTTGCTACTCCTCACCTTCCCTTGCCACCACTTTCACAGCCAAACACACGCTGGGTGGGCATCTGCCCTTGCCTTGCCTCACAGCACTCCCCAGACACATTCTCAAGCTCACTCTCACCCCGGCACAGACCACCTCCCTGAGTGCAAATATCCAGCCATTTCTCCCGCACCATAGCTCCAAGGCCCGAGTGCTCTTGGCAGGTCCTCGCCTTCCCTTCGCACTGCTTTCACTGCAGCACAAACACTCGGGCTCTGCGCTTGTCTACCTAGGTACCTGTCCCAATATTCTCTCTCTCTATCACCAGAAATGACCTCCCAAATTCCAAAAGCCCAGCGATATTTCCCACACCAAGCTAGCCAGGAACGAAACCTTTTTCTGGTCTTCCTCTTCCCTTGGCACCACTTTTACAGCCACAGAAACTCTGGAGCTCTGTGCTTGCCTTGCCTGTTCACGGGCCTAATTCTCTCTCTCGCTCCCCTTTCGCTAGAGCCCAGCTCGGAGAGTGCAAACATCTAGTGATTTTGCCCACACCAAAGGAGCCAGGAGGAAATGTTGATGCTGGTCTTCACCTTCCCTTGGCACCGCTGTGACAGTGAAAGACAGACTCACGCTCTGCGCTTGCCTTCTTTCTTAGCCATCCTAAAGTTCTCTCAGGCTCAGACTGACTTTTTCAATAGCTGAGGTCTGACGTTGCAAACGTCAAGTGATTTCTTCCACAGCAAATGGGCAAGGACTGAAAGCTGTTGCTGCTCCTCACCTTCCCTTGCCAGCGCTTTCACAGCCAAACACACGCTGGGTGGGGATCTGCCCTTGCCCTGTCTCCCGGCACTCCCCAGACACATTCTCAAGCTCACTCTCACTCTCGGCACAGACCACCTCCCAAACCGCAATCGTCCAGCCATTTCTCCCACACCACAGCTCTAAGGGCTTAAACCAGTTACCTGTCACCACATTCCCTTGCCAGCGCTCTCACAGCCAAACACGCACTGGGCAGCTGCCCTTGCCTTGCTTCCCAACACTCCCAATACGCATTCTCAAGCTCACTCTCACCCTGGGAAGAGACCAGCTCCCAAACTGCAATCGCCCAGCCATTTCTCCCGCACCGAGGCTCTAAGGGCTTTGTGCTCTTGCTGCGCCTCACCTTCCCTTGACAGCGCTTTCACAGCCAAACACGCACTGGGCAGCTGCCCTTGCCTTGCTTCCCAACACTCCCAATACGCATTCTCAAGCTCACTCTCACCCTGGGAAGAGACCAGCTCCCAAACTGCAATCGTCCAGCCATTTCTCCCGCACCAAGGCTCTAAGGGCTTTGTGCTCTTGCTGCGCCTCACCTTCCCTTGACAGCGCTTTCACAGCCAAACACGCACTGGGCAGCTGCCCTTGCCTTGCTTCCCAACACTCCCAATACGCATTCTCAAGCTCACTCTCACCCTGGGAAGAGACCAGCTCCCAAACTGCAATCGTCCAGCCATTTCTCCCGCACCAAGGCTCTAAGGGCTTTGTGCTCTTGCTGCGCCTCACCTTCCCTTGACAGCGCTTTCACAGCCAAACACACGCTGGGTGGGCATCTGCCCTTGCCTTGCCTCACAGCACTCCCCAGACACATTCTCAAGCTCACTCTCACCCCGGCACAGACCACCTCCCTGAGTGCAAATATCCAGCCATTTCTCCCGCACCATAGCTCCAAGGCCCGAGTGCTCTTGGCAGGTCCTCGCCTTCCCTTCGCACTGCTTTCACTGCAGCACAAACACTCGGGCTCTGCGCTTGTCTACCTAGGTACCTGTCCCAATATTCTCTCTCTCTATCACCAGAAATGACCTCCCAAATTCCAAAAGCCCAGCGATATTTCCCACACCAAGCTAGCCAGGAACGAAACCTTTTTCTGGTCTTCCTCTTCCCTTGGCACCACTTTTACAGCCACAGAAACTCTGGAGCTCTGTGCTTGCCTTGCCTGTTCACGGGCCTAATTCTCTCTCTCGCTCCCCTTTCGCTAGAGCCCAGCTCGGAGAGTGCAAACATCTAGTGATTTTGCCCACACCAAAGGAGCCAGGAGGAAATGTTGATGCTGGTCTTCACCTTCCCTTGGCACCGCTGTGACAGTGAAAGACAGACTCACGCTCTGCGCTTGCCTTCTTTCTTAGCCATCCTAAAGTTCTCTCAGGCTCAGACTGACTTTTTCAATAGCTGAGGTCTGACGTTGCAAACGTCAAGTGATTTCTTCCACAGCAAATGGGCAAGGACTGAAAGCTGTTGCTGCTCCTCACCTTCCCTTGCCAGCGCTTTCACAGCCAAACACACGCTGGGTGGGGATCTGCCCTTGCCCTGTCTCCCGGCACTCCCCAGACACATTCTCAAGCTCACTCTCACTCTCGGCACAGACCACCTCCCAAACCGCAATCGTCCAGCCATTTCTCCCACACCACAGCTCTAAGGGCTTAAACCAGTTACCTGTCACCACATTCCCTTGCCAGCGCTCTCACAGCCAAACACGCACTGGGCAGCTGCCCTTGCCTTGCTTCCCAACACTCCCAATACGCATTCTCAAGCTCACTCTCACCCTGGGAAGAGACCAGCTCCCAAACTGCAATCGCCCAGCCATTTCTCCCGCACCGAGGCTCTAAGGGCTTTGTGCTCTTGCTGCGCCTCACCTTCCCTTGACAGCGCTTTCACAGCCAAACACGCACTGGGCAGCTGCCCTTGCCTTGCTTCCCAACACTCCCAATACGCATTCTCAAGCTCACTCTCACCCTGGGAAGAGACCAGCTCCCAAACTGCAATCGTCCAGCCATTTCTCCCGCACCAAGGCTCTAAGGGCTTTGTGCTCTTGCTGCGCCTCACCTTCCCTTGACAGCGCTTTCACAGCCAAACACACGCTGGGTGGGCATCTGCCCTTGCCTTGCCTCACAGCACTCCCCAGACACATTCTCAAGCTCACTCTCACCCCGGCACAGACCACCTCCCTGAGTGCAAATGTCCAGCCATTTCTCCCGCACCATAGCTCCAAGACCCGAGTGCTCTTGGCAGGTCCTCGCCTTCCCTTCGCACTGCTTTCACTGCAGCACAAACACTCGGGCTCTGTGCTTGTCTACCCAGGTACCTGTCCCAATATTCTCTCTCTCTATCACCAGAAATGACCTCCCAAATTCCAAAAGCCCAGCGATTTTTCCCACACCGAGCTAGCCAGGAACGAAACCTTTTTCTGGTCTTCCTCTTCCCTTGGCACCGCTTTTACAGCCACAGAAACTCTGGAGCTCTGTGCTTGCCTTGCCTGTTCACGGGCCTAATTCTCTCTCTCGCTCCCCTTTCGCTAGAGCCCAGCTCGGAGAGTGCAAACATCTAGTGATTTTGCCCACACCAAAGGAGCCAGGAGGAAATGTTGATGCTGGTCTTCACCTTCCCTTGGCACCGCTGTGACAGTGAAAGACAGACTCACGCTCTGCGCTTGCCTTCTTTCTTAGCCATCCTGAAGTTCTCTCAGGCTCAGACTGACTTTTTCAATAGCTGAGGTCTGACGTTGCAAACGTCAAGTGATTTCTTCCACAGCAAATGGGCAAGGACTGAAAGCTGTTGCTGCTCCTCACCTTCCCTTGACAGCGCTTTCACAGCCAAACACACGCTGGGTGGGGATCTGCCCTTGCCCTGTCTCCCGGCACTCCCCAGACACATTCTCAAGCTCACTCTCACTCTCGGCACAGACCACCTCCCAAACCGCAATCGTCCAGCCATTTCTCCCACACCACAGCTCTCAGGGCTTAAACCAGTTACCTGTGAGCACATTCCCTTGCCAGCGCTTTCACAGCCAAACACGCACTGGGCAGCTGCCCTTGCCTTGCTTCCCAACACTCCCAATACGCATTCTCAAGCTCACTCTCACCCTGGGAAGAGACCAGCTCCCAAACTGCAATCGTCCAGCCATTTCTCCCGCACCAAGGCTCTAAGGGCTTTGTGCTCTTGCTGCGCCTCACCTTCCCTTGACAGCGCTTTCAAAGCCAAACGCACTCTGGGTGGGCATCTGCCCTTGCCTTGCCTCCCAGCACTCCCCAGACACATTCTCAAGCTCATTCTCTAACCTCGCAATAGACCAGCTCTGAAACTGCAGTCGTCCAGCCATTTCTCGCACACCACAGCTCTAAGGGCTTTGTGCTCTTGCTACTCCTCACCTTCCCTTGCCACCACTTTCACAGCCAAACACACGCTGGGTGGGCATCTGCCCTTGCCTTGCCTCCCAGCACTCCCCAGACACATTCTCAAGCTCACTCTCACCCCGGCACAGACCACCTCCCTGAGTGCAAATATCCAGCCATTTCTCCCGCACCATAGCTCCAAGGCCCGAGTGCTCTTGGCAGGTCCTCGCCTTCCCTTCGCACTGCTTTCACTGCAGCACAAACACTCGGGCTCTGCGCTTGTCTACCTAGGTACCTGTCCCAATATTCTCTCTCTCTATCACCAGAAATGACCTCCCAAATTCCAAAAGTCCAGCGATTTTTCCCACACCGAGCTAGCCAGGAACGAAACCTTTTTCTGGTCTTCCTCTTCCCTTGGCACCACTTTTACAGCCACAGAAACTCTGGCGCTCTGTGCTTGCCTTGCCTGTTCACGGGCCTAATTCTCTCTCTCACTCCCCTTTCGCTAGAGCCCAGCTCGGAGAGTGCAAACATCTAGTGATTTTGCCCACACCAAAGGAGCCAGGAGGAAATGTTGATGCTGGTCTTCACCTTCCCTTGGCACCGCTGTGACAGTGAAAGACAGACTCACGCTCTGCGCTTGCCTTCTTTCTTAGCCATCCTGAAGTTCTCTCAGGCTCAGACTGACTTTTTCAATAGCTGAGGTCTGACGTTGCAAACGTCAAGTGATTTCTTCCACAGCAAATGGGCAAGGACTGAAAGCTGTTGCTGCTCCTCACCTTCCCTTGACAGCGCTTTCACAGCCAAACACACGCTGGGTGGGGATCTGCCCTTGCCCTGTCTCCCGGCACTCCCCAGACACATTCTCAAGCTCACTCTCACTCTCGGCACAGACCACCTCCCAAACCGCAATCGTCCAGCCATTTCTCCCACACCACAGCTCTAAGGGCTTAAACCAGTTACCTGTCACCACATTCCCTTGCCAGCGCTCTCACAGCCAAACACGCACTGGGCAGCTGCCCTTGCCTTGCTTCCCAACACTCCCAATACGCATTCTCAAGCTCACTCTCACCCTGGGAAGAGACCAGCTCCCAAACTGCAATCGTCCAGCCATTTCTCCCGCACCAAGGCTCTAAGGGCTTTGTGCTCTTGCTGCGCCTCACCTTCCCTTGACAGCGCTTTCACAGCCAAACACGCACTGGGTGGGCATCTGCCCTTGCCTTGCCTCACAGCACTCCCCAGACACATTCTCAAGCTCACTCTCACCCCGGCACAGACCACCTCCCTGAGTGCAAATGTCCAGCCATTTCTCCCGCACCATAGCTCCAAGGCCCTAGTGCTCTTGGCAGGTCCTCGCCTTCCCTTCGCACTGCTTTCACTGCAGCACAAACACTCGGGCTCTGCGCTTGTCTACCTAGGTACCTGTCCCAATATTCTCTCTCTCTATCACCAGAAATGACCTCCCAAATTCCAAAAGCCCAGCGATATTTCCCACACCAAGCTAGCCAGGAACGAAACCTTTTTCTGGTCTTCCTCTTCCCTTGGCACCACTTTTACAGCCACAGAAACTCTGGAGCTCTGTGCTTGCCTTGCCTGTTCACGGGCCTAATTCTCTCTCTCGCTCCCCTTTCGCTAGAGCCCAGCTCGGAGAGTGCAAACATCTAGTGATTTTGCCCACACCAAAGGAGCCAGGAGGAAATGTTGATGCTGGTCTTCACCTTCCCTTGGCACCGCTGTGACAGTGAAAGACAGACTCACGCTCTGCGCTTGCCTTCTTTCTTAGCCATCCTAAAGTTCTCTCAGGCTCAGACTGACTTTTTCAATAGCTGAGGTCTGACGTTGCAAACGTCAAGTGATTTCTTCCACAGCAAATGGGCAAGGACTGAAAGCTGTTGCTGCTCCTCACCTTCCCTTGACAGCGCTTTCACAGCCAAACACACGCTGGGTGGGGATCTGCCCTTGCCCTGTCTCCCGGCACTCCCCAGACACATTCTCAAGCTCACTCTCACTCTCGGCACAGACCACCTCCCAAACCGCAATCGTCCAGCCATTTCTCCCACACCACAGCTCTAAGGGCTTAAACCAGTTACCTGTCACCACATTCCCTTGCCAGCGCTCTCACAGCCAAACACGCACTGGGCAGCTGCCCTTGCCTTGCTTCCCAACACTCCCAATACGCATTCTCAAGCTCACTCTCACCCTGGGAAGAGACCAGCTCCCAAACTGCAATCGCCCAGCCATTTCTCCCGCACCGAGGCTCTAAGGGCTTTGTGCTCTTGTTGCGCATCACCTTCCCTTGACAGCGCTTTCACAGCCAAACACGCACTGGGCAGCTGCCCTTGCCTTGCTTCCCAACACTCCCAATACGCATTCTCAAGCTCACTCTCACCCTGGGAAGAGACCAGCTCCCAAACTGCAATCGCCCAGCCATTTCTCCCGCACCAAGGCTCTAAGGGTTAGTGCTGTGGCTTGTCGTGCCCTTCCCTTGCCAGCACTGCCACAGGCGAACACACGCTGGGTGGGGATCTGCACTTGCCTTGTCTGCCAACGCTCCCAAAACACATTCTCAAGCTCACTCTCACCCTCGCAATAGACCACCTCCCAAACTGCAATCGTCCAGCCATTTCTCCCGCACCAAGGCTCTAAGGGCTTTGTGCTCTTGCTGCGCCTCACCTTCCCTTGACAGCGCTTTCACAGCCAAACACACGCTGGGTGGGCATCTGCCCTTGCCTTGCCTCACAGCACTCCCCAGACACATTCTCAAGCTCACTCTCACCCTCGCAATAGACCAGCTCTGAAACTTCAGTCGTCCAGCACTTTGTCCCAGACCATAGCTCTGATGGCATAGTGCTCTTGCTGCTCCTCACCTTCCCTTGCCAGCACTTTCACAGCCAAACACACACTGGGCATCTCCCCTTGCCTTGCCTCGCCTCCCAGCACTCCCAAGACACGTTCTCAAGCTCACTCTCACTCTCGGCAAAGACCACCCTCCCAAACCGCAATCGTCCAGCCATTTCTCCCACACCACAGCTCTAAGGGCTTAAACCAGTTACCTGTCACCACATTCCCTTGCCAGCGCTTTCACAGCCAAACACGCACTGGGCAGCTGCCCTTGCCTTGCTTCCCAACACTCCCAATACGCATTCTCAAGCTCACTCTCACCCTGGGAAGAGACCAGCTCCCAAACTGCAATCGTCCAGCCATTTCTCCCGCACCAAGGCTCTAAGGGCTTTGTGCTCTTGCTGCGCCTCACCTTCCCTTGACAGCGCTTTCAAAGCCAAACGCACTCTGGGTGGGCATCTGCCCTTGCCTTGCCTCCCAGCACTCCCCAGACACATTCTCAAGCTCATTCTCACCCTCGCAATAGACCAGCTCTGAAACTGCAGTCGTCCAGCCATTTCTCGCAAACCACAGCTCTAAGGGCTTTGTGCTCTTGCTACTCCTCACCTTCCCTTGCCACCACTTTCACAGCCAAACACATGCTGGGTGGGCATCTGCCCTTGCCTTGCCTCACAGCACTCCCCAGACACATTCTCAAGCTCACTCTCACCCCGGCACAGACCACCTCCCTGAGTGCAAATATCCAGCCATTTCTCCCGCACCATAGCTCCAAGGCCCTAGTGCTCTTGGCAGGTCCTCGCCTTCCCTTCGCACTGCTTTCACTGCAGCACAAACACTCGGGCTCTGCGCTTGTCTACCTAGGTACCTGTCCCAATATTCTCTCTCTCTATCACCAGAAATGACCTCCCAAATTCCAAAAGCCCAGCGATATTTCCCACACCAAGCTAGCCAGGAACGAAACCTTTTTCTGGTCTTCCTCTTCCCTTGGCACCACTTTTACAGCCACAGAAACTCTGGAGCTCTGTGCTTGCCTTGCCTGTTCACGGGCCTAATTCTCTCTCTCGCTCCCCTTTCGCTAGAGCCCAGCTCGGAGAGTGCAAACATCTAGTGATTTTGCCCACACCAAAGGAGCCAGGAGGAAATGTTGATGCTGGTCTTCACCTTCCCTTGGCACCGCTGTGACAGTGAAAGACAGACTCACGCTCTGCGCTTGCCTTCTTTCTTAGCCATCCTGAAGTTCTCTCAGGCTCAGACTGACTTTTTCAATAGCTGAGGTCTGACATTGCAAACGTCAAGTGATTTCTTCCACAGCAAATGGGCAAGGACTGAAAGCTGTTGCTGCTCCTCACCTTCCCTTGCCAGCGCTTTCACAGCCAAACACACGCTGGGTGGGGATCTGCCCTTGCCCTGTCTCCCGGCACTCCCCAGACACATTCTCAAGCTCACTCTCACTCTCGGCACAGACCACCTCCCAAACCGCAATCGTCCAGCCATTTCTCCCACACCACAGCTCTCAGGGCTTAAACCAGTTACCTGTCACCACATTCCCTTGCCAGCGCTTTCACAGCCAAACACGCACTGGGCAGCTGCCCTTGCCTTGCTTCCCAACACTCCCAATACGCATTCTCAAGCTCACTCTCACCCTGGGAAGAGACCAGCTCCCAAACTGCAATCGCCCAGCCATTTCTCCCGCACCAAGGCTCTAAGGGCTTTGTGCTCTTGCTGCGCCTCACCTTCCCTTGACAGCGCTTTCACAGCCAAACACGCACTGGGCAGCTGCCCTTGCCTTGCTTCCCAACACTCCCAATACGCATTCTCAAGCTCACTCTCACCCTGGGAAGAGACCAGCTCCCAAACTGCAATCGTCCAGCCATTTCTCCCGCACCAAGGCTCTAAGGGCTTTGTGCTCTTGCTGCGCCTCACCTTCCCTTGACAGCGCTTTCACAGCCAAACACACGCTGGGTGGGCATCTGCCCTTGCCTTGCCTCACAGCACTCCCCAGACACATTCTCAAGCTCACTCTCACCCCGGCACAGACCACCTCCCTGAGTGCAAATGTCCAGCCATTTCTCCCGCACCATAGCTCCAAGGCCCGAGTGCTCTTGGCAGGTCCTCGCCTTCCCTTCGCACTGCTTTCACTGCAGCACAAACACTCGGGCTCTGTGCTTGTCTACCCAGGTACCTGTCCCAATATTCTCTCTCTCTATCACCAGAAATGACCTCCCAAATTCCAAAAGTCCAGCGATTTTTCCCACACCGAGCTAGCCAGGAACGAAACCTTTTTCTGGTCTTCCTCTTCCCTTGGCACCGCTTTTACAGCCACAGAAACTCTGGAGCTCTGTGCTTGCCTTGCCTGTTCACGGGCCTAATTCTCTCTCTCGCTCCCCTTTCGCTAGAGCCCAGCTCGGAGAGTGCAAACATCTAGTGATTTTGCCCACACCAAAGGAGCCAGGAGGAAATGTTGATGCTGGTCTTCACCTTCCCTTGGCACCGCTGTGACAGTGAAAGACAGACTCACGCTCTGCGCTTGCCTTCTTTCTTAGCCATCCTGAAGTTCTCTCAGGCTCAGACTGACTTTTTCAATAGCTGAGGTCTGACGTTGCAAACGTCAAGTGATTTCTTCCACAGCAAATGGGCAAGGACTGAAAGCTGTTGCTGCTCCTCACCTTCCCTTGACAGCGCTTTCACAGCCAAACACACGCTGGGTGGGGATCTGCCCTTGCCCTGTCTCCCGGCACTCCCCAGACACATTCTCAAGCTCACTCTCACTCTCGGCACAGACCACCTCCCAAACCGCAATCCTCCAGCCATTTCTCCCACACCACAGCTCTCAGGGCTTAAACCAGTTACCTGTCACCACATTCCCTTGCCAGCGCTTTCACAGCCAAACACGCACTGGGCAGCTGCCCTTGCCTTGCTTCCCAACACTCCCAATACGCATTCTCAAGCTCACTCTCACCCTGGGAAGAGACCAGCTCCCAAACTGCAATCGTCCAGCCATTTCTCCCGCACCAAGGCTCTAAGGGCTTTGTGCTCTTGCTGCGCCTCACCTTCCCTTGACAGCGCTTTCAAAGCCAAACGCACTCTGGGTGGGCATCTGCCCTTGCCTTGCCTCCCAGCACTCCCCAGACACATTCTCAAGCTCATTCTCTACCCTCGCAATAGACCAGCTCTGAAACTGCAGTCGTCCAGCCATTTCTCGCACACCACAGCTCTAAGGGCTTTGTGCTCTTGCTACTCCTCACCTTCCCTTGCCACCACTTTCACAGCCAAACACACGCTGGGTGGGCATCTGCCCTTGCCTTGCCTCCCAGCACTCCCCAGACACATTCTCAAGCTCACTCTCACCCTCGCAATAGACCAGCTCTGAAACTGCAGTCGTCCAGCCATTTCTCGCACACCACAGCTCTAAGGGCTTTGTGCTCTTGCTACTCCTCACCTTCCCTTGCCACCACTTTCACAGCCAAACACACGCTGGGTGGGCATCTGCCCTTGCCTTGCCTCACAGCACTCCCCAGACACATTCTCAAGCTCACTCTCACCCCGGCACAGACCACCTCCCTGAGTGCAAATATCCAGCCATTTCTCCCGCACCATAGCTCCAAGGCCCGAGTGCTCTTGGCAGGTCCTCGCCTTCCCTTCGCACTGCTTTCACTGCAGCACAAACACTCGGGCTCTGCGCTTGTCTACCTAGGTACCTGTTCCAATATTCTCTCTCTCTATCACCAGAAATGACCTCCCAAATTCCAAAAGCCCAGCGATATTTCCCACACCAAGCTAGCCAGGAACGAAACCTTTTTCTGGTCTTCCTCTTCCCTTGGCACCGCTTTTACAGCCACAGAAACTCTGGAGCTCTGTGCTTGCCTTGCCTGTTCACGGGCCTAATTCTCTCTCTCGCTCCCCTTTCGCTAGAGCCCAGCTCGGAGAGTGCAAACATCTAGTGATTTTGCCCACTCCAAAGGAGCCAGGAGGAAATGTTGATGCTGGTCTTCACCTTCCCTTGGCACCGCTGTGACAGTGAAAGACAGACTCACGCTCTGCGCTTGCCTTCTTTCTTAGCCATCCTAAAGTTCTCTCAGGCTCAGACTGACTTTTTCAATAGCTGAGGTCTGACGTTGCAAACGTCAAGTGATTTCTTCCACAGCAAATGGGCAAGGACTGAAAGCTGTTGCTGCTCCTCACCTTCCCTTGCCAGCGCTTTCACAGCCAAACACACGCTGGGTGGGGATCTGCCCTTGCCCTGTCTCCCGGCACTCCCCAGACACATTCTCAAGCTCACTCTCACTCTCGGCACAGACCACCTCCCAAACCGCAATCGTCCAGCCATTTCTCCCACACCACAGCTCTCAGGGCTTAAACCAGTTACCTGTCACCACATTCCCTTGCCAGCGCTTTCACAGCCAAACACGCACTGGGCAGCTGCCCTTGCCTTGCTTCCCAACACTCCCAATACGCATTCTCAAGCTCACTCTCACCCTGGGAAGAGACCAGCTCCCAAACTGCAATCGCCCAGCCATTTCTCCCGCACCAAGGCTCTAAGGGCTTTGTGCTCTTGCTGCGCCTCACCTTCCCTTGACAGCGCTTTCACAGCCAAACACGCACTGGGCAGCTGCCCTTGCCTTGCTTCCCAACACTCCCAATACGCATTCTCAAGCTCACTCTCACCCTGGGAAGAGACCAGCTCCCAAACTGCAATCGTCCAGCCATTTCTCCCGCACCAAGGCTCTAAGGGCTTTGTGCTCTTGCTGCGCCTCACCTTCCCTTGACAGCGCTTTCACAGCCAAACACACGCTGGGTGGGCATCTGCCCTTGCCTTGCCTCACAGCACTCCCCAGACACATTCTCAAGCTCACTCTCACCCCGGCACAGACCACCTCCCTGAGTGCAAATGTCCAGCCATTTCTCCCGCACCATAGCTCCAAGGCCCGAGTGCTCTTGGCAGGTCCTCGCCTTCCCTTCGCACTGCTTTCACTGCAGCACAAACACTCGGGCTCTGTGCTTGTCTACCCAGGTACCTGTCCCAATATTCTCTCTCTCTATCACCAGAAATGACCTCCCAAATTCCAAAAGTCCAGCGATTTTTCCCACACCGAGCTAGCCAGGAACGAAACCTTTTTCTGGTCTTCCTCTTCCCTTGGCACCGCTTTTACAGCCACAGAAACTCTGGAGCTCTGTGCTTGCCTTGCCTGTTCACGGGCCTAATTCTCTCTCTCGCTCCCCTTTCGCTAGAGCCCAGCTCGGAGAATGCAAACATCTAGTGATTTTGCCCACACCAAAGGAGCCAGGAGGAAATGTTGATGCTGGTCTTCACCTTCCCTTGGCACCGCTGTGACAGTGAAAGACAGACTCACGCTCTGCGCTCGCCTTCTTTCTTAGCCATCCTGAAGTTCTCTCAGGCTCAGACTGACTTTTTCAATAGCTGAGGTCTGACGTTGCAAACGTCAAGTGATTTCTTCCACAGCAAATGGGCAAGGACTGAAAGCTGTTGCTGCTCCTCACCTTCCCTTGCCAGCGCTTTCACAGCCAAACACACGCTGGGTGGGGATCTGCCCTTGCCCTGTCTCCCGGCACTCCCCAGACACATTCTCAAGCTCACTCTCACTCTCGGCACAGACCACCTCCCAAACCGCAATCGTCCAGCCATTTCTCCCACACCACAGCTCTAAGGGCTTAAACCAGTTACCTGTCACCACATTCCCTTGCCAGCGCTTTCACAGCCAAACACGCACTGGGCAGCTGCCCTTGCCTTGCTTCCCAACACTCCCAATACGCATTCTCAAGCTCACTCTCACCCTGGGAAGAGACCAGCTCCCAAACTGCAATCGTCCAGCCATTTCTCCCGCACCAAGGCTCTAAGGGCTTTGTGCTCTTGCTGCGCCTCACCTTCCCTTGACAGCGCTTTCAAAGCCAAACGCACTCTGGGTGGGCATCTGCCCTTGCCTTGCCTCCCAGCACTCCCCAGACACATTCTCAAGCTCATTCTCTACCCTCGCAATAGACCAGCTCTGAAACTGCAGTCGTCCAGCCATTTCTCGCACACCACAGCTCTAAGGGCTTTGTGCTCTTGCTACTCCTCACCTTCCCTTGCCACCACTTTCACAGCCAAACACACGCTGGGTGGGCATCTGCCCTTGCCTTGCCTCACAGCACTCCCCAGACACATTCTCAAGCTCACTCTCACCCCGGCACAGACCACCTCCCTGAGTGCAAATATCCAGCCATTTCTCCCGCACCATAGCTCCAAGGCCCGAGTGCTCTTGGCAGGTCCTCGCCTTCCCTTCGCACTGCTTTCACTGCAGCACAAACACTCGGGCTCTGCGCTTGTCTACCTAGGTACCTGTTCCAATATTCTCTCTCTCTATCACCAGAAATGACCTCCCAAATTCCAAAAGCCCAGCGATATTTCCCACACCAAGCTAGCCAGGAACGAAACCTTTTTCTGGTCTTCCTCTTCCCTTGGCACCGCTTTTACAGCCACAGAAACTCTGGAGCTCTGTGCTTGCCTTGCCTGTTCACGGGCCTAATTCTCTCTCTCGCTCCCCTTTCGCTAGAGCCCAGCTCGGAGAGTGCAAACATCTAGTGATTTTGCCCACTCCAAAGGAGCCAGGAGGAAATGTTGATGCTGGTCTTCACCTTCCCTTGGCACCGCTGTGACAGTGAAAGACAGACTCACGCTCTGCGCTTGCCTTCTTTCTTAGCCATCCTAAAGTTCTCTCAGGCTCAGACTGACTTTTTCAATAGCTGAGGTCTGACGTTGCAAACGTCAAGTGATTTCTTCCACAGCAAATGGGCAAGGACTGAAAGCTGTTGCTGCTCCTCACCTTCCCTTGCCAGCGCTTTCACAGCCAAACACACGCTGGGTGGGGATCTGCCCTTGCCCTGTCTCCCGGCACTCCCCAGACACATTCTCAAGCTCACTCTCACTCTCGGCACAGACCACCTCCCAAACCGCAATCCTCCAGCCATTTCTCCCACACCACAGCTCTCAGGGCTTAAACCAGTTACCTGTCACCACATTCCCTTGCCAGCGCTTTCACAGCCAAACACGCACTGGGCAGCTGCCCTTGCCTTGCTTCCCAACACTCCCAATACGCATTCTCAAGCTCACTCTCACCCTGGGAAGAGACCAGCTCCCAAACTGCAATCGTCCAGCCATTTCTCCCGCACCAAGGCTCTAAGGGCTTTGTGCTCTTGCTGCGCCTCACCTTCCCTTGACAGCGCTTTCAAAGCCAAACGCACTCTGGGTGGGCATCTGCCCTTGCCTTGCCTCCCAGCACTCCCCAGACACATTCTCAAGCTCATTCTCACCCTCGCAATAGACCAGCTCTGAAACTGCAGTCGTCCAGCCATTTCTCGCAAACCACAGCTCTAAGGGCTTTGTGCTCTTGCTACTCCTCAGCCTTCCCTTGCCACCACTTTCACAGCCAAACACACGCTGGGTGGGCATCTGCCCTTGCCTTGCCTCCCAGCACTCCCCAGACACATTCTCAAGCTCACTCTCACCCTCGCAATAGACCAGCTCTGAAACTGCAGTCGTCCAGCCATTTCTCGCACACCACAGCTCTAAGGGCTTTGTGCTCTTGCTACTCCTCACCTTCCCTTGCCACCACTTTCACAGCCAAACACACGCTGGGTGGGCATCTGCCCTTGCCTTGCCTCACAGCACTCCCCAGACACATTCTCAAGCTCACTCTCACCCCGGCACAGACCACCTCCCTGAGTGCAAATATCCAGCCATTTCTCCCGCACCATAGCTCCAAGGCCCGAGTGCTCTTGGCAGGTCCTCGCCTTCCCTTCGCACTGCTTTCACTGCAGCACAAACACTCGGGCTCTGCGCTTGTCTACCCAGGTACCTGTCCCTATATTCTCTCTCTCTATCACCAGAAATGACCTCCCAAATTCCAAAAGCCCAGCGATATTTCCCACACCGAGCTAGCCAGGAACGAAACCTTTTTCTGGTCTTCCTCTTCCCTTGGCACCACTTTTACAGCCACAGAAACTCTGGAGCTCTGTGCTTGCCTTGCCTGTTAATGGGCCTAATTCTCTCTCTCGCTCCCCTTTCGCTAGAGCCCAGCTCGGAGAGTGCAAACATCTAGTGATTTTGCCCACACCAAAGGAGCCAGGAGGAAATGTTGATGCTGGTCTTCACCTTCCCTTGGCACCGCTGTGACAGTGAAAGACAGACTCACGCTCTGCGCTTGCCTTCTTTCTTAGCCATCCTGAAGTTCTCTCAGGCTCAGACTGACTTTTTCAATAGCTGAGGTCTGACGTTGCAAACGTCAAGTGATTTCTTCCACAGCAAATGGGCAAGGACTGAAAGCTGTTGCTGCTCCTCACCTTCCCTTGCCAGCGCTTTCACAGCCAAACACACGCTACGTGGGCATCTGCCCTTGCCTTGCCTCCCAGCACTCCCCAGACACATTCTCAAGCTCACTCTCACTCTCGGCACAGACCACCTCCCAAACCGCAATCGTCCAGCCATTTCTCCCACACCACAGCTCTAAGGGCTTAAACCAGTTACCTGTCACCACATTCCCTTGCCAGCGCTTTCACAGCCAAACACGCACTGGGTAGCTGCCCTTGCCTTGCTTCCCAACACTCCCAATACGCATTCTCAAGCTCACTCTCACCCTGGGAAGAGACCAGCTCCCAAACTGCAATCGTCCAGCCATTTCTCCTGCACCAAGGCTCTAAGGGTTAGTGCTGTGGCTTGTCGTCCCCTTCCCTTGCCAGCATTGCCACAGGCGAACACACGCTGGGTGGGGATCTGCCCTTGCCTTGCCTCACAGCACTCCCCAGACACATTCTCAAGCTCACTCTCACCCTCGCAATAGACCAGCTCTGAAACTCCAGTCGTCCAGCACTTTGTCCCAGACCATAGCTCTGATGGCATAGTGCTCTTGCTGCTCCTCACCTTCCCTTGCCAGCACTTTCACAGCCAAACACACACTGGGCATCTCCCCTTGCCTTGCCTCGCCTCCCAGCACTCCCAAGACACGTTCTCAAGCTCACTCTCACTCTCGGCAAAGACCACCTCCCAAACCGCAATCGTCCAGCCATTTCTCCCACACCACAGCTCTAAGGGCTTAAACCAGTTACCTGTCACCACATTCCCTTGCTAGCGCTTTCACAGCCAAACACGCACTGGGCAGCTGCCCTTGCCTTGCTTCCCAACACTCCCAATACGCATTCTCAAGCTCACTCTCACCCTGGGAAGAGACCAGCTCCCAAACTGCAATCGTCCAGCCATTTCTCCCGCACCAAGGCTCTAAGGGCTTTGTGCTCTTGCTGCGCCTCACCTTCCCTTGACAGCGCTTTCAAAGCCAAACGCACTCTGGGTGGGGATCTGCCCTTGCCTTGCCTCCCAGCACTCCCCAGACACATTCTCAAGCTCATTCTCACCCTCGCAATAGACCAGCTCTGAAACTGCAGTCGTCCACCCATTTCTCGCAAACCACAGCTCTAAGGGCTTTGTGCTCTTGCTACTCCTCACCTTCCCTTGACAGCGCTTTCACAGCCAAACACACGCTGGGTGGGCATCTGCCCTTGCCTTGCCTCCCAGCACTCCCCAGACACATTCTCAAGCTCACTCTCACCCCGGCACAGACCACCTCCCTGAGTGCAAATATCCAGCCATTTCTCCCGCACCATAGCTCCAAGGCCCTAGTGCTCTTGGCAGGTCCTCGCCTTCCCTTCGCACTGCTTTCACTGCAGCACAAACACTCGGGCTCTGCGCTTGTCTACCCAGGTACCTGTCCCTATATTCTGTCTCTCTATCACCAGAAATGACCTCCCAAATTCCAAAAGCCCAGCGATATTTCCCACACCGAGCTAGCCAGGAACGAAACCTTTTTCTGGTCTTCCTCTTCCCTTGGCACCGCTTTTACAGCCACAGAAACTCTGGAGCTCTGTGCTTGCCTTGCCTGTTAATGGGCCTAATTCTCTCTCTCGCTCCCCTTTCGCTAGAGCCCAGCTCGGAGAGTGCAAACATCTAGTGATTTTGCCCACACCAAAGGAGCCAGGAGGAAATGTTGATGCTGGTCTTCACCTTCCCTTGGCACCGCTGTGACAGTGAAAGACAGACTCACGCTCTGCGCTTGCCTTCTTTCTTAGCCATCCTGAAGTTCTCTCAGGCTCAGACTGACTTTTTCAATAGCTGAGGTCTGACGTTGCAAACGTCAAGTGATTTCTTCCACAGCAAATGGGCAAGGACTGAAAGCTGTTGCTGCTCCTCACCTTCCCTTGACAGCGCTTTCACAGCCAAACACACGCTACGTGGGCATCTGCCCTTGCCTTGCCTCCCAGCACTCCCCAGACACATTCTCAAGCTCACTCTCACTCTCGGCACAGACCACCTCCCAAACCGCAATCGTCCAGCCATTTCTCCCACACCACAGCTCTAAGGGCTTAAACCAGTTACCTGTCACCACATTCCCTTGCCAGCGCTTTCACAGCCAAACACGCACTGGGCAGCTGCCCTTGCCTTGCTTCCCAACACTCCCAATAAGCATTCTCAAGCTCACTCTCACCCTGGGAAGAGACCACCTCCCAAACTGCAATCGCCCAGCCATTTCTCCCGCACCGAGGCTCTAAGGGCTTTGTGCTCTTGTTGCGCCTCACCTTCCCTTGCCAGCGCTTTCACAGCCAAACACGCACTGGGCAGCTGCCCTTGCCTTGCTTCCCAACACTCCCAATACGCATTCTCAAGCTCACTCTCACCCTGGGAAGAGACCACCTCCCAAACTGCAATCGTCCAGCCATTTCTCCCGCACCAAGGCTCTAAGGGTTAGTGCTGTGGCTTGTCGTCCCCTTCCCTTGCCAGCATTGCCACAGGCGAACACACGCTGGGTGGGGATCTGCACTTGCCTTGTCTGCCAACACTCCCAAAACACATTCTCAAGCTCACTCTCACCCTCGCAATAGACCACCTCCCAAACTGCAATCGTCCAGCCATTTCTCCCGCACCAAGGCTCTAAGGGCTTTGTGCTCTTGCTGCGCCTCACCTTCCCTTGACAGCGCTTTCACAGCCAAACACACGCTGGGTGGGCATCTGCCCTTGCCTTGCCTCACAGCACTCCCCAGACACATTCTCAAGCTCACTCTCACCCTCGCAATAGACCAGCTCTGAAACTCCAGTCGTCCAGCACTTTGTCCCAGACCATAGCTCTGATGGCATAGTGCTCTTGCTGCTCCTCACCTTCCCTTGCCAGCACTTTCACAGCCAAACACACACTGGGCATCTCCCCTTGCCTTGCCTCGCCTCCCAGCACTCCCAAGACACGTTCTCAAGCTCACTCTCACTCTCGGCAAAGACCACCCTCCCAAACCGCAATCGTCCAGCCATTTCTCCCACACCACAGCTCTAAGGGCTTAAACCAGTTACCTGTCACCACATTCCCTTGCCAGCGCTTTCACAGCCAAACACGCACTGGGCAGCTGCCCTTGCCTTGCTTCCCAACACTCCCAATACGCATTCTCAAGCTCACTCTCACCCTGGGAAGAGACCAGCTCCCAAACTGCAATCGTCCAGCCATTTCTCCCACACCAAGGCTCTAAGGGCTTTGTGCTCTTGCTGCGCCTCACCTTCCCTTGACAGCGCTTTCAAAGCCAAACGCACTCTGGGTGGGGATCTGCCCTTGCCTTGCCTCCCAGCACTCCCCAGACACATTCTCAAGCTCATTCTCACCCTCGCAATAGACCAGCTCTGAAACTGCAGTCGTCCAGCCATTTCTCGCAAACCACAGCTCTAAGGGCTTTGTGCTCTTGCTACTCCTCAGCCTTCCCTTGCCACCACTTTCACAGCCAAACACACGCTGGGTGGGCATCTGCCCTTGCCTTGCCTCACAGCACTCCCCAGACACATTCTCAAGCTCACTCTCAGCCTCGCAATAGACCAGCTCTGAAACTGCAGTCGTCCAGCCATTTCTCGCACACCACAGCTCTAAGGGCTTTGTGCTCTTGCTACTCCTCACCTTCCCTTGCCACCACTTTCACAGCCAAACACACGCTGGGTGGGCATCTGCCCTTGCCTTGCCTCACAGCACTCCCCAGACACATTCTCAAGCTCACTCTCACCCCGGCACAGACCACCTCCCTGAGTGCAAATATCCAGCCATTTCTCCCGCACCATAGCTCCAAGGCCCGAGTGCTCTTGGCAGGTCCTCGCCTTCCCTTCGCACTGCTTTCACTGCAGCACAAACACTCGGGCTCTGCGCTTGTCTACCTAGGTACCTGTCCCAATATTCTCTCTCTCTATCACCAGAAATGACCTCCCAAATTCCAAAAGCCCAGCGATATTTCCCACACCGAGCTAGCCAGGAACGAAACCTTTTTCTGGTCTTCCTCTTCCCTTGGCACCGCTTTTACAGCCACAGAAACTCTGGAGCTCTGTGCTTGCCTTGCCTGTTAACGGGCCTAATTCTCTCTCTCGCTCCCCTTTCGCTAGAGCCCAGCTCGGAGAGTGCAAACATCTAGTGATTTTGCCCACACCAAAGGAGCCAGGAGGAAATGTTGATGCTGGTCTTCACCTTCCCTTGGCACCGCTGTGACAGTGAAAGACAGACTCATGCTCTGCGCTTGCCTTCTTTCTTAGCCATCCTAAAGTTCTCTCAGGCTCAGACTGACTTTTTCAATAGCTGAGGTCTGACGTTGCAAACGTCAAGTGATTTCTTCCACAGCAAATGGGCAAGGACTGAAAGCTGTTGCTGCTCCTCACCTTCCCTTGACAGCGCTTTCACAGCCAAACACACGCTGGGTGGGGATCTGCCCTTGCCCTTTCTCCCGGCACTCCCCAGACACATTCTCAAGCTCACTCTCACTCTCGGCAAAGACCACCTCCCAAACCGCAATCGTCCAGCCATTTCTCCCACACCACAGCTCTCAGGGCTTAAACCAGTTACCTGTCACCACATTCCCTTGCCAGCGCTTTCACAGCCAAACACGCACTGGGCAGCTGCCCTTGCCTTGCTTCCCAACACTCCCAATACGCATTCTCAAGCTCACTCTCACCCTGGGAAGAGACCAGCTCCCAAACTGCAATCGTCCAGCCATTTCTCCCGCACCAAGGCTCTAAGGGCTTTGTGCTCTTGCTGCGCCTCACCTTCCCTTGACAGCGCTTTCACAGCCAAACACGCACTGGGCAGCTGCCCTTGCCTTGCTTCCCAACACTCCCAATACGCATTCTCAAGCTCACTCTCACCCTGGGAAGAGACCAGCTCCCAAACTGCAATCGTCCAGCCATTTCTCCCGCACCAAGGCTCTAAGGGCTTTGTGCTCTTGCTGCGCCTCACCTTCCCTTGACAGCGCTTTCACAGCCAAACACACGCTGGGTGGGCATCTGCCCTTGCCTTGCCTCACAGCACTCCCCAGACACATTCTCAAGCTCACTCTCACCCCGGCACAGACCACCTCCCTGAGTGCAAATGTCCAGCCATTTCTCCCGCACCATAGCTCCAAGGCCCTAGTGCTCTTGGCAGGTCCTCGCCTTCCCTTCGCACTGCTTTCACTGCAGCACAAACACTCGGGCTCTGTGCTTGTCTACCCAGGTACCTGTCCCAATATTCTCTCTCCCTATCACCAGAAATGACCTCCCAAATTCCAAAAGTCCAGCGATTTTTCCCACACCGAGCTAGCCAGGAACGAAACCTTTTTCTGGTCTTCCTCTTCCCTTGGCACCGCTTTTACAGCCACAGAAACTCTGGAGCTCTGTGCTTGCCTTGCCTGTTCACGGGCCTAATTCTCTCTCTCGCTCCCCTTTCGCTAGAGCCCAGCTCGGAGAGTGCAAACATCTAGTGATTTTGCCCACACCAAAGGAGCCAGGAGGAAATGTTGATGCTGGTCTTCACCTTCCCTTGGCACCGCTGTGACAGTGAAAGACAGACTCACGCTCTGCGCTCGCCTTCTTTCTTAGCCATCCTGAAGTTCTCTCAGGCTCAGACTGACTTTTTCAATAGCTGAGGTCTGACATTGCAAACGTCAAGTGATTTCTTCCACAGCAAATGGGCAAGGACTGAAAGCTGTTGCTGCTCCTCACCTTCCCTTGCCAGCGCTTTCACAGCCAAACACACGCTGGGTGGGGATCTGCCCTTGCCCTGTCTCCCGGCACTCCCCAGACACATTCTCAAGCTCACTCTCACTCTCGGCACAGACCACCTCCCAAACCGCAATCGTCCAGCCATTTCTCCCACACCACAGCTCTCAGGGCTTAAACCAGTTACCTGTGAGCACATTCCCTTGCCAGCGCTTTCACAGCCAAACACGCACTGGGCAGCTGCCCTTGCCTTGCTTCCCAACACTCCCAATACGCATTCTCAAGCTCACTCTCACCCTGGGAAGAGACCAGCTCCCAAACTGCAATCGTCCAGCCATTTCTCCCGCACCAAGGCTCTAAGGGCTTTGTGCTCTTGCTGCGCCTCACCTTCCCTTGACAGCGCTTTCAAAGCCAAACGCACTCTGGGTGGGGATCTGCCCTTGCCTTGCCTCCCAGCACTCCCCAGACACATTCTCAAGCTCATTCTCACCCTCGCAATAGACCAGCTCTGAAACTGCAGTCGTCCAGCCATTTCTCGCAAACCACAGCTCTAAGGGCTTTGTGCTCTTGCTACTCCTCACCTTCCCTTGCCACCACTTTCACAGCCAAACACACGCTGGGTGGGCATCTGCCCTTGCCTTGCCTCCCAGCACTCCCCAGACACATTCTCAAGCTCACTCTCACCCTCGCAATAGACCAGCTCTGAAACTGCAGTCGTCCACCCATTTCTCGCACACCACAGCTCTAAGGGCTTTGTGCTCTTGCTACTCCTCACCTTCCCTTGCCACCACTTTCACAGCCAAACACACGCTGGGTGGGCATCTGCCCTTGCCTTGCCTCACAGCACTCCCCAGACACATTCTCAAGCTCACTCTCACCCCGGCACAGACCACCTCCCTGAGTGCAAATATCCAGCCATTTCTCCCGCACCATAGCTCCAAGGCCCGAGTGCTCTTGGCAGGTCCTCGCCTTCCCTTCGCACTGCTTTCACTGCAGCACAAACACTCGGGCTCTGCGCTTGTCTACCTAGGTACCTGTCCCAATATTCTCTCTCTCTATCACCAGAAATGACCTCCCAAATTCCAAAAGCCCAGCGATATTTCCCACACCAAGCTAGCCAGGAACGAAACCTTTTTCTGGTCTTCCTCTTCCCTTGGCACCACTTTTACAGCCACAGAAACTCTGGAGCTCTGTGCTTGCCTTGCCTGTTAATGGGCCTAATTCTCTCTCTCGCTCCCCTTTCGCTAGAGCCCAGCTCGGAGAGTGCAAACATCTAGTGATTTTGCCCACACCAAAGGAGCCAGGAGGAAATGTTGATGCTGGTCTTCACCTTCCCTTGGCACCGCTGTGACAGTGAAAGACAGACTCACGCTCTGCGCTTGCCTTCTTTCTTAGCCATCCTAAAGTTCTCTCAGGCTCAGACTGACTTTTTCAATAGCTGAGGTCTGACGTTGCAAACGTCAAGTGATTTCTTCCACAGCAAATGGGCAAGGACTGAAAGCTGTTGCTGCTCCTCACCTTCCCTTGACAGCGCTTTCACAGCCAAACACACGCTGGGTGGGGATCTGCCCTTGCCCTGTCTCCCGGCACTCCCCAGACACATTCTCAAGCTCACTCTCACTCTCGGCACAGACCACCTCCCAAACCGCAATCGTCCAGCCATTTCTCCCACACCACAGCTCTCAGGGCTTAAACCAGTTACCTGTCACCACATTCCCTTGCCAGCGCTTTCACAGCCAAACACGCACTGGGCAGCTGCCCTTGCCTTGCTTCCCAACACTCCCAATACGCATTCTCAAGCTCACTCTCACCCTGGGAAGAGACCAGCTCCCAAACTGCAATCGTCCAGCCATTTCTCCCGCACCAAGGCTCTAAGGGCTTTGTGCTCTTGCTGCGCCTCACCTTCCCTTGACAGCGCTTTCACAGCCAAACACGCACTGGGCAGCTGCCCTTGCCTTGCTTCCCAACACTCCCAATACGCATTCTCAAGCTCACTCTCACCCTGGGAAGAGACCACCTCCCAAACTGCAATCGTCCAGCCATTTCTCCCGCACCAAGGCTCTAAGGGCTTTGTGCTCTTGCTGCGCCTCACCTTCCCTTGACAGCGCTTTCACAGCCAAACACACGCTGGGTGGGCATCTGCCCTTGCCTTGCCTCACAGCACTCCCCAGACACATTCTCAAGCTCACTCTCACCCCGGCACAGACCACCTCCCTGAGTGCAAATGTCCACCCATTTCTCCCGCACCATAGCTCCAAGGCCCGAGTGCTCTTGGCAGGTCCTCGCCTTCCCTTCGCACTGCTTTCACTGCAGCACAAACACTCGGGCTCTGTGCTTGTCTACCCAGGTACCTGTCCCAATATTCTCTCTCCCTATCACCAGAAATGACCTCCCAAATTCCAAAAGTCCAGCGATTTTTCCCACACCGAGCTAGCCAGGAACGAAACCTTTTTCTGGTCTTCCTCTTCCCTTGGCACCGCTTTTACAGCCACAGAAACTCTGGAGCTCTGTGCTTGCCTTGCCTGTTCACGGGCCTAATTCTCTCTCTCGCTCCCCTTTCGCTAGAGCCCAGCTCGGAGATTCCAAACATCTAGTGAATTTGCCCACACCAAAGGAGCCAGGAGGAAATGTTGATGCTGGTCTTCACCTTCCCTTGGCACCGCTGTGACAGTGAAAGACAGACTCACGCTCTGCGCTCGCCTTCTTTCTTAGCCATCCTGAAGTTCTCTCAGGCTCAGACTGACTTTTTCAATAGCTGAGGTCTGACATTGCAAACGTCAAGTGATTTCTTCCACAGCAAATGGGCAAGGACTGAAAGCTGTTGCTGCTCCTCACCTTCCCTTGCCAGCGCTTTCACAGCCAAACACACGCTGGGTGGGGATCTGCCCTTGCCCTGTCTCCCGGCACTCCCCAGACACATTCTCAAGCTCACTCTCACTCTCGGCACAGACCACCTCCCAAACCGCAATCGTCCAGCCATTTCTCCCACACCACAGCTCTCAGGGCTTAAACCAGTTACCTGTCACCACATTCCCTTGCCAGCGCTTTCACAGCCAAACACGCACTGGGCAGCTGCCCTTGCCTTGCTTCCCAACACTCCCAATACGCATTCTCAAGCTCACTCTCACCCTGGGAAGAGACCAGCTCCCAAACTGCAATCGTCCAGCCATTTCTCCCGCACCAAGGCTCTAAGGGCTTTGTGCTCTTGCTGCGCCTCACCTTCCCTTGACAGCGCTTTCAAAGCCAAACGCACTCTGGGTGGGCATCTGCCCTTGCCTTGCCTCCCAGCACTCCCCAGACACATTCTCAAGCTCATTCTCACCCTCGCAATAGACCAGCTCTGAAACTGCAGTCGTCCAGCCATTTCTCGCAAACCACAGCTCTAAGGGCTTTGTGCTCTTGCTACTCCTCACCTTCCCTTGCCACCACTTTCACAGCCAAACACACGCTGGGTGGGCATCTGCCCTTGCCTTGCCTCCCAGCACTCCCCAGACACATTCTCAAGCTCACTCTCACCCTCGCAATAGACCAGCTCTGAAACTGCAGTCGTCCAGCCATTTCTCGCACACCACAGCTCTAAGGGCTTTGTGCTCTTGCTATTCCTCACCTTCCCTTGCCACCACTTTCACAGCCAAACACACGCTGGGTGGGCATCTGCCCTTGCCTTGCCTCACAGCACTCCCCAGACACATTCTCAAGCTCACTCTCACCCCGGCACAGACCACCTCCCTGAGTGCAAATATCCAGCCATTTCTCCCGCACCATAGCTCCAAGGCCCGAGTGCTCTTGGCAGGTCCTCGCCTTCCCTTCGCACTGCTTTCACTGCAGCACAAACACTCGGGCTCTGCGCTTGTCTACCCAGGTACCTGTCCCAATATTCTCTCTCTCTATCACCAGAAATGACCTCCCAAATTCCAAAAGCCCAGCGATATTTCCCACACCAAGCTAGCCAGGAACGAAACCTTTTTCTGGTCTTCCTCTTCCCTTGGCACCACTTTTACAGCCACAGAAACTCTGGAGCTCTGTGCTTGCCTTGCCTGTTCACGGGCCTAATTCTCTCTCTCGCTCCCCTTTCGCTAGAGCCCAGCTCGGAGAGTGCAAACATCTAGTGATTTTGCCCACACCAAAGGAGCCAGGAGGAAATGTTGATGCTGGTCTTCACCTTCCCTTGGCACCGCTGTGACAGTGAAAGACAGACTCACGCTCTGCGCTTGCCTTCTTTCTTAGCCATCCTAAAGTTCTCTCAGGCTCAGACTGACTTTTTCAATAGCTGAGGTCTGACGTTGCAAACGTCAAGTGATTTCTTCCACAGCAAATGGGCAAGGACTGAAAGCTGTTGCTGCTCCTCACCTTCCCTTGCCAGCGCTTTCACAGCCAAACACACGCTGGGTGGGGATCTGCCCTTGCCCTGTCTCCCGGCACTCCCCAGACACATTCTCAAGCTCACTCTCACTCTCGGCACAGACCACCTCCCAAACCGCAATCGTCCAGCCATTTCTCCCACACCACAGCTCTCAGGGCTTAAACCAGTTACCTGTGAGCACATTCCCTTGCCAGCGCTTTCACAGCCAAACACGCACTGGGCAGCTGCCCTTGCCTTGCTTCCCAACACTCCCAATACGCATTCTCAAGCTCACTCTCACCCTGGGAAGAGACCAGCTCCCAAACTGCAATCGTCCAGCCATTTCTCCCGCACCAAGGCTCTAAGGGCTTTGTGCTCTTGCTGCGCCTCACCTTCCCTTGACAGCGCTTTCAAAGCCAAACGCACTCTGGGTGGGCATCTGCCCTTGCCTTGCCTCCCAGCACTCCCCAGACACATTCTCAAGCTCATTCTCACCCTCGCAATAGACCAGCTCTGAAACTGCAGTTGTCCAGCCATTTCTCGCAAACCACAGCTCTAAGGGCTTTGTGCTCTTGCTACTCCTCACCTTCCCTTGCAAACACTTTCACAGCCAAACACACGCTGGGTGGGCAGCTGCCCTTGCCTTGCCTCCCAGCACTCCCAATAAGCATTCTCAAGCTCACTCTCACCCTCGCAATAGACCAGCTCTGAAACTGCAGTCGTCCAGCCATTTCTCGCACACCACAGCTCTAAGGGCTTTGTGCTCTTGCTACTCCTCACCTTCCCTTGCCACCACTTTCACAGCCAAACACACGCTGGGTGGGCATCTGCCCTTGCCTTGCCTCACAGCACTCCCCAGACACATTCTCAAGCTCACTCTCACCCCGGCACAGACCACCTCCCTGAGTGCAAATATCCAGCCATTTCTCCCGCACCATAGCTCCAAGGCCCGAGTGCTCTTGGCAGGTCCTCGCCTTCCCTTCGCACTGCTTTCACTGCAGCACAAACACTCGGGCTCTGCGCTTGTCTACCTAGGTACCTGTCCCAATATTCTCTCTCTCTATCACCAGAAATGACCTCCCAAATTCCAAAAGCCCAGCGATATTTCCCACACCAAGCTAGCCAGGAACGAAACCTTTTTCTGGTCTTCCTCTTCCCTTGGCACCACTTTTACAGCCACAGAAACTCTGGAGCTCTGTGCTTGCCTTGCCTGTTCACGGGCCTAATTCTCTCTCTCGCTCCCCTTTCGCTAGAGCCCAGCTCGGAGAGTGCAAACATCTAGTGATTTTGCCCACACCAAAGGAGCCAGGAGGAAATGTTGATGCTGGTCTTCACCTTCCCTTGGCACCGCTGTGACAGTGAAAGACAGACTCACGCTCTGCGCTTGCCTTCTTTCTTAGCCATCCTAAAGTTCTCTCAGGCTCAGACTGACTTTTTCAATAGCTGAGGTCTGACGTTGCAAACGTCAAGTGATTTCTTCCACAGCAAATGGGCAAGGACTGAAAGCTGTTGCTGCTCCTCACCTTCCCTTGCCAGCGCTTTCACAGCCAAACACACGCTGGGTGGGGATCTGCCCTTGCCCTGTCTCCCGGCACTCCCCAGACACATTCTCAAGCTCACTCTCACTCTCGGCACAGACCACCTCCCAAACCGCAATCGTCCAGCCATTTCTCCCACACCACAGCTCTAAGGGCTTAAACCAGTTACCTGTCACCACATTCCCTTGCCAGCGCTCTCACAGCCAAACACGCACTGGGCAGCTGCCCTTGCCTTGCTTCCCAACACTCCCAATACGCATTCTCAAGCTCACTCTCACCCTGGGAAGAGACCAGCTCCCAAACTGCAATCGCCCAGCCATTTCTCCCGCACCGAGGCTCTAAGGGCTTTGTGCTCTTGTTGCGCATCACCTTCCCTTGACAGCGCTTTCACAGCCAAACACGCACTGGGCAGCTGCCCTTGCCTTGCTTCCCAACACTCCCAATACGCATTCTCAAGCTCACTCTCACCCTGGGAAGAGACCAGCTCCCAAACTGCAATCGCCCAGCCATTTCTCCCGCACCAAGGCTCTAAGGGTTAGTGCTGTGGCTTGTCGTGCCCTTCCCTTGCCAGCACTGCCACAGGCGAACACACGCTGGGTGGGGATCTGCACTTGCCTTGTCTGCCAACGCTCCCAAAACACATTCTCAAGCTCACTCTCACCCTCGCAATAGACCACCTCCCAAACTGCAATCGTCCAGCCATTTCTCCCGCACCAAGGCTCTAAGGGCTTTGTGCTCTTGCTGCGCCTCACCTTCCCTTGACAGCGCTTTCACAGCCAAACACACGCTGGGTGGGCATCTGCCCTTGCCTTGCCTCACAGCACTCCCCAGACACATTCTCAAGCTCACTCTCACCCTCGCAATAGACCAGCTCTGAAACTTCAGTCGTCCAGCACTTTGTCCCAGACCATAGCTCTGATGGCATAGTGCTCTTGCTGCTCCTCACCTTCCCTTGCCAGCACTTTCACAGCCAAACACACACTGGGCATCTCCCCTTGCCTTGCCTCGCCTCCCAGCACTCCCAAGACACGTTCTCAAGCTCACTCTCACTCTCGGCAAAGACCACCCTCCCAAACCGCAATCGTCCAGCCATTTCTCCCACACCACAGCTCTAAGGGCTTAAACCAGTTACCTGTCACCACATTCCCTTGCCAGCGCTTTCACAGCCAAACACGCACTGGGCAGCTGCCCTTGCCTTGCTTCCCAACACTCCCAATACGCATTCTCAAGCTCACTCTCACCCTGGGAAGAGACCAGCTCCCAAACTGCAATCGTCCAGCCATTTCTCCCGCACCAAGGCTCTAAGGGCTTTGTGCTCTTGCTGCGCCTCACCTTCCCTTGACAGCGCTTTCAAAGCCAAACGCACTCTGGGTGGGCATCTGCCCTTGCCTTGCCTCCCAGCACTCCCCAGACACATTCTCAAGCTCATTCTCTACCCTCGCAATAGACCAGCTCTGAAACTGCAGTCGTCCAGCCATTTCTCGCACACCACAGCTCTAAGGGCTTTGTGCTCTTGCTACTCCTCACCTTCCCTTGCCACCACTTTCACAGCCAAACACACGCTGGGTGGGCAGCTGCCCTTGCCTTGCCTCACAGCACTCCCCAGACACATTCTCAAGCTCACTCTCACCCCGGCACAGACCACCTCCCTGAGTGCAAATATCCAGCCATTTCTCCCGCACCATAGCTCCAAGGCCCGAGTGCTCTTGGCAGGTCCTCGCCTTCCCTTCGCACTGCTTTCACTGCAGCACAAACACTCGGGCTCTGCGCTTGTCTACCTAGGTACCTGTCCCAATATTCTCTCTCTCTATCACCAGAAATGACCTCCCAAATTCCAAAAGCCCAGCGATATTTCCCACACCAAGCTAGCCAGGAACGAAACCTTTTTCTGGTCTTCCTCTTCCCTTGGCACCACTTTTACAGCCACAGAAACTCTGGAGCTCTGTGCTTGCCTTGCCTGTTCACGGGCCTAATTCTCTCTCTCGCTCCCCTTTCGCTAGAGCCCAGCTCGGAGAGTGCAAACATCTAGTGATTTTGCCCACACCAAAGGAGCCAGGAGGAAATGTTGATGCTGGTCTTCACCTTCCCTTGGCACCGCTGTGACAGTGAAAGACAGACTCACGCTCTGCGCTTGCCTTCTTTCTTAGCCATCCTAAAGTTCTCTCAGGCTCAGACTGACTTTTTCAATAGCTGAGGTCTGACGTTGCAAACGTCAAGTGATTTCTTCCACAGCAAATGGGCAAGGACTGAAAGCTGTTGCTGCTCCTCACCTTCCCTTGACAGCGCTTTCACAGCCAAACACACGCTGGGTGGGGATCTGCCCTTGCCCTGTCTCCCGGCACTCCCCAGACACATTCTCAAGCTCACTCTCACTCTCGGCACAGACCACCTCCCAAACCGCAATCGTCCAGCCATTTCTCCCACACCACAGCTCTAAGGGCTTAAACCAGTTACCTGTCACCACATTCCCTTGCCAGCGCTCTCACAGCCAAACACGCACTGGGCAGCTGCCCTTGCCTTGCTTCCCAACACTCCCAATACGCATTCTCAAGCTCACTCTCACCCTGGGAAGAGACCAGCTCCCAAACTGCAATCGTCCAGCCATTTCTCCCGCACCAAGGCTCTAAGGGCTTTGTGCTCTTGCTGCGCCTCACCTTCCCTTGACAGCGCTTTCACAGCCAAACACGCACTGGGTGGGCATCTGCCCTTGCCTTGCCTCACAGCACTCCCCAGACACATTCTCAAGCTCACTCTCACCCCGGCACAGACCACCTCCCTGAGTGCAAATGTCCAGCCATTTCTCCCGCACCATAGCTCCAAGGCCCGAGTGCTCTTGGCAGGTCCTCGCCTTCCCTTCGCACTGCTTTCACTGCAGCACAAACACTCGGGCTCTGCGCTTGTCTACCTAGGTACCTGTCCCAATATTCTCTCTCTCTATCACCAGAAATGACCTCCCAAATTCCAAAAGCCCAGCGATATTTCCCACACCAAGCTAGCCAGGAACGAAACCTTTTTCTGGTCTTCCTCTTCCCTTGGCACCACTTTTACAGCCACAGAAACTCTGGAGCTCTGTGCTTGCCTTGCCTGTTCACGGGCCTAATTCTCTCTCTCGCTCCCCTTTCGCTAGAGCCCAGCTCGGAGAGTGCAAACATCTAGTGATTTTGCCCACACCAAAGGAGCCAGGAGGAAATGTTGATGCTGGTCTTCACCTTCCCTTGGCACCGCTGTGACAGTGAAAGACAGACTCACGCTCTGCGCTTGCCTTCTTTCTTAGCCATCCTAAAGTTCTCTCAGGCTCAGACTGACTTTTTCAATAGCTGAGGTCTGACGTTGCAAACGTCAAGTGATTTCTTCCACAGCAAATGGGCAAGGACTGAAAGCTGTTGCTGCTCCTCACCTTCCCTTGACAGCGCTTTCACAGCCAAACACACGCTGGGTGGGGATCTGCCCTTGCCCTGTCTCCCGGCACTCCCCAGACACATTCTCAAGCTCACTCTCACTCTCGGCACAGACCACCTCCCAAACCGCAATCGTCCAGCCATTTCTCCCACACCACAGCTCTAAGGGCTTAAACCAGTTACCTGTCACCACATTCCCTTGCCAGCGCTCTCACAGCCAAACACGCACTGGGCAGCTGCCCTTGCCTTGCTTCCCAACACTCCCAATACGCATTCTCAAGCTCACTCTCACCCTGGGAAGAGACCAGCTCCCAAACTGCAATCGCCCAGCCATTTCTCCCGCACCGAGGCTCTAAGGGCTTTGTGCTCTTGTTGCGCATAACCTTCCCTTGACAGCGCTTTCACAGCCAAACACGCACTGGGCAGCTGCCCTTGCCTTGCTTCCCAACACTCCCAATACGCATTCTCAAGCTCACTCTCACCCTGGGAAGAGACCAGCTCCCAAACTGCAATCGCCCAGCCATTTCTCCCGCACCAAGGCTCTAAGGGTTAGTGCTGTGGCTTGTCGTGCCCTTCCCTTGCCAGCACTGCCACAGGCGAACACACGCTGGGTGGGGATCTGCACTTGCCTTGTCTGCCAACGCTCCCAAAACACATTCTCAAGCTCACTCTCACCCTCGCAATAGACCACCTCCCAAACTGCAATCGTCCAGCCATTTCTCCCGCACCAAGGCTCTAAGGGCTTTGTGCTCTTGCTGCGCCTCACCTTCCCTTGACAGCGCTTTCACAGCCAAACACACGCTGGGTGGGCATCTGCCCTTGCCTTGCCTCACAGCACTCCCCAGACACATTCTCAAGCTCACTCTCACCCTCGCAATAGACCAGCTCTGAAACTTCAGTCGTCCAGCACTTTGTCCCAGACCATAGCTCTGATGGCATAGTGCTCTTGCTGCTCCTCACCTTCCCTTGCCAGCACTTTCACAGCCAAACACACACTGGGCATCTCCCCTTGCCTTGCCTCGCCTCCCAGCACTCCCAAGACACGTTCTCAAGCTCACTCTCACTCTCGGCAAAGACCACCCTCCCAAACCGCAATCGTCCAGCCATTTCTCCCACACCACAGCTCTAAGGGCTTAAACCAGTTACCTGTCACCACATTCCCTTGCCAGCGCTTTCACAGCCAAACACGCACTGGGCAGCTGCCCTTGCCTTGCTTCCCAACACTCCCAATACGCATTCTCAAGCTCACTCTCACCCTGGGAAGAGACCAGCTCCCAAACTGCAATCGTCCAGCCATTTCTCCCGCACCAAGGCTCTAAGGGCTTTGTGCTCTTGCTGCGCCTCACCTTCCCTTGACAGCGCTTTCAAAGCCAAACGCACTCTGGGTGGGCATCTGCCCTTGCCTTGCCTCCCAGCACTCCCCAGACACATTCTCAAGCTCATTCTCTACCCTCGCAATAGACCAGCTCTGAAACTGCAGTCGTCCAGCCATTTCTCGCACACCACAGCTCTAAGGGCTTTGTGCTCTTGCTACTCCTCACCTTCCCTTGCCACCACTTTCACAGCCAAACACACGCTGGGTGGGCAGCTGCCCTTGCCTTGCCTCACAGCACTCCCCAGACACATTCTCAAGCTCACTCTCACCCCGGCACAGACCACCTCCCTGAGTGCAAATATCCAGCCATTTCTCCCGCACCATAGCTCCAAGGCCCGAGTGCTCTTGGCAGGTCCTCGCCTTCCCTTCGCACTGCTTTCACTGCAGCACAAACACTCGGGCTCTGCGCTTGTCTACCTAGGTACCTGTCCCAATATTCTCTCTCTCTATCACCAGAAATGACCTCCCAAATTCCAAAAGCCCAGCGATATTTCCCACACCAAGCTAGCCAGGAACGAAACCTTTTTCTGGTCTTCCTCTTCCCTTGGCACCACTTTTACAGCCACAGAAACTCTGGAGCTCTGTGCTTGCCTTGCCTGTTCACGGGCCTAATTCTCTCTCTCGCTCCCCTTTCGCTAGAGCCCAGCTCGGAGAGTGCAAACATCTAGTGATTTTGCCCACACCAAAGGAGCCAGGAGGAAATGTTGATGCTGGTCTTCACCTTCCCTTGGCACCGCTGTGACAGTGAAAGACAGACTCACGCTCTGCGCTTGCCTTCTTTCTTAGCCATCCTGAAGTTCTCTCAGGCTCAGACTGACTTTTTCAATAGCTGAGGTCTGACGTTGCAAACGTCAAGTGATTTCTTCCACAGCAAATGGGCAAGGACTGAAAGCTGTTGCTGCTCCTCACCTTCCCTTGACAGCGCTTTCACAGCCAAACACACGCTGGGTGGGGATCTGCCCTTGCCCTGTCTCCCGGCACTCCCCAGACACATTCTCAAGCTCACTCTCACTCTCGGCACAGACCACCTCCCAAACCGCAATCCTCCAGCCATTTCTCCCACACCACAGCTCTCAGGGCTTAAACCAGTTACCTGTCACCACATTCCCTTGCCAGCGCTTTCACAGCCAAACACGCACTGGGCAGCTGCCCTTGCCTTGCTTCCCAACACTCCCAATACGCATTCTCAAGCTCACTCTCACCCTGGGAAGAGACCAGCTCCCAAACTGCAATCGTCCAGCCATTTCTCCCGCACCAAGGCTCTAAGGGCTTTGTGCTCTTGCTGCGCCTCACCTTCCCTTGACAGCGCTTTCACAGCCAAACACACGCTGGGTGGGCATCTGCCCTTGCCTTGCCTCACAGCACTCCCCAGACACATTCTCAAGCTCACTCTCACCCCGGCACAGACCACCTCCCTGAGTGCAAATGTCCAGCCATTTCTCCCGCACCATAGCTCCAAGGCCCTAGTGCTCTTGGCAGGTCCTCGCCTTCCCTTCGCACTGCTTTCACTGCAGCACAAACACTCGGGCTCTGCGCTTGTCTACCCAGGTACCTGTCCCAATATTCTCTCTCCCTATCACCAGAAATGACCTCCCAAATTCCAAAAGTCCAGCGATTTTTCCCACACCGAGCTAGCCAAGAACGAAACCTTTTTCTGGTCTTCCTCTTCCCTTGGCACCGCTTTTACAGCCACAGAAACTCTGGAGCTCTGTGCTTGCCTTGCCTGTTAACGGGCCTAATTCTCTCTCTCGCTCCCCTTTCGCTAGAGCCCAGCTCGGAGAGTGCAAACATCTAGTGATTTTGCCCACACCAAAGGAGCCAGGAGGAAATGTTGATGCTGGTCTTCACCTTCCCTTGGCACCGCTGTGACAGTGAAAGACAGACTCACGCTCTGCGCTTGCCTTCTTTCTTAGCCATCCTGAAGTTCTCTCAGGCTCAGACTGACTTTTTCAATAGCTGAGGTCTGACGTTGCAAACGTCAAGTGATTTCTTCCACAGCAAATGGGCAAGGACTGAAAGCTGTTGCTGCTCCTCACCTTCCCTTGACAGCGCTTTCACAGCCAAACACACACTGGGCATCTCCCCTTGCCTTGCCTCGCCTCCCAGCACTCCCAAGACACGTTCTCAAGCTCACTCTCACTCTCGGCAAAGACCAGCTCCCAAACCGCAATCGTCCAGCCATTTCTCCCACACCACAGCTCTAAGGGCTTAAACCAGTTACCTGTCACCACATTCCCTTGCCAGCGCTTTCACAGCCAAACACGCACAGGGCAGCTGCCCTTGCCTTGCTTCCCAACACTCCCAATACGCATTCTCAAGCTCACTCTCACCCTGGGAAGAGACCACCTCCCAAACTGCAATCGTCCAGCCATTTCTCCCGCACCAAGGCTCTAAGGGCTTTGTGCTCTTGCTGCGCCTCACCTTCCCTTGACAGCGCTTTCAAAGCCAAACGCACTCTGGGTGGGCATCTGCCCTTGCCTTGCCTCCCAGCACTCCCCAGACACATTCTCAAGCTCATTCTCACCCTCGCAATAGACCAGCTCTGAAACTGCAGTCGTCCAGCCATTTCTCGCAAACCACAGCTCTAAGGGCTTTGTGCTCTTGCTACTCCTCACCTTCCCTTGCCACCACTTTCACAGCCAAACACACGCTGGGTGGGCATCTGCCCTTGCCTTGCCTCCCAGCACTCCCCAGACACATTCTCAAGCTCACTCTCACCCTCGCAATAGACCAGCTCTGAAACTGCAGTCGTCCACCCATTTCTCGCACACCACAGCTCTAAGGGCTTTGTGCTCTTGCTACTCCTCACCTTCCCTTGCCACCACTTTCACAGCCAAACACACGCTGGGTGGGCATCTGCCCTTGCCTTGCCTCACAGCACTCCCCAGACACATTCTCAAGCTCACTCTCACCCCGGCACAGACCACCTCCCTGAGTGCAAATATCCAGCCATTTCTCCCGCACCATAGCTCCAAGGCCCGAGTGCTCTTGGCAGGTCCTCGCCTTCCCTTCGCACTGCTTTCACTGCAGCACAAACACTCGGGCTCTGCGCTTGTCTACCTAGGTACCTGTCCCAATATTCTCTCTCTCTATCACCAGAAATGACCTCCCAAATTCCAAAAGCCCAGCGATATTTCCCACACCAAGCTAGCCAGGAACGAAACCTTTTTCTGGTCTTCCTCTTCCCTTGGCACCACTTTTACAGCCACAGAAACTCTGGCGCTCTGTGCTTGCCTTGCCTGTTCACGGGCCTAATTCTCTCTCTCGCTCCCCTTTCGCTAGAGCCCAGCTCGGAGAGTGCAAACATCTAGTGATTTTGCCCACACCAAAGGAGCCAGGAGGAAATGTTGATGCTGGTCTTCACCTTCCCTTGGCACCGCTGTGACAGTGAAAGACAGACTCACGCTCTGCGCTTGCCTTCTTTCTTAGCCATCCTGAAGTTCTCTCAGGCTCAGACTGACTTTTTCAATAGCTGAGGTCTGACGTTGCAAACGTCAAGTGATTTCTTCCACAGCAAATGGGCAAGGACTGAAAGCTGTTGCTGCTCCTCACCTTCCCTTGACAGCGCTTTCACAGCCAAACACACGCTGGGTGGGGATCTGCCCTTGCCCTGTCTCCCGGCACTCCCCAGACACATTCTCAAGCTCACTCTCACTCTCGGCACAGACCACCTCCCAAACCGCAATCCTCCAGCCATTTCTCCCACACCACAGCTCTCAGGGCTTAAACCAGTTACCTGTCACCACATTCCCTTGCCAGCGCTTTCACAGCCAAACACGCACTGGGCAGCTGCCCTTGCCTTGCTTCCCAACACTCCCAAT
The DNA here is from genome assembly GCF_030463565.1 of Pelecanus crispus. NCBI lineage: Eukaryota > Metazoa > Chordata > Aves > Pelecaniformes > Pelecanidae > Pelecanus > Pelecanus crispus. The sequence continues at coordinate 14,563,185 of NC_134654.1, read as the reverse complement.
ACGCATTCTCAAGCTCACTCTCACCCTGGGAAGAGACCAGCTCCCAAACTGCAATCGTCCAGCCATTTCTCCCGCACCAAGGCTCTAAGGGCTTTGTGCTCTTGCTGCGCCTCACCTTCCCTTGACAGCGCTTTCACAGCCAAACACGCACTGGGCAGCTGCCCTTGCCTTGCTTCCCAACACTCCCAATACGCATTCTCAAGCTCACTCTCACCCTGGGAAGAGACCAGCTCCCAAACTGCAATCGTCCAGCCATTTCTCCCGCACCAAGGCTCTAAGGGCTTTGTGCTCTTGCTGCGCCTCACCTTCCCTTGACAGCGCTTTCACAGCCAAACACACGCTGGGTGGGCATCTGCCCTTGCCTTGCCTCACAGCACTCCCCAGACACATTCTCAAGCTCACTCTCACCCCGGCACAGACCACCTCCCTGAGTGCAAATGTCCAGCCATTTCTCCCGCACCATAGCTCCAAGGCCCGAGTGCTCTTGGCAGGTCCTCGCCTTCCCTTCGCACTGCTTTCACTGCAGCACAAACACTCGGGCTCTGTGCTTGTCTACCCAGGTACCTGTCCCAATATTCTCTCTCTATATCACCAGAAATGACCTCCCAAATTCCAAAAGTCCAGCGATTTTTCCCACACCGAGCTAGCCAGGAACGAAACCTTTTTCTGGTCTTCCTCTTCCCTTGGCACCGCTTTTACAGCCACAGAAACTCTGGAGCTCTGTGCTTGCCTTGCCTGTTCACGGGCCTAATTCTCTCTCTCGCTCCCCTTTCGCTAGAGCCCAGCTCGGAGATTCCAAACATCTAGTGAATTTGCCCACACCAAAGGAGCCAGGAGGAAATGTTGATGCTGGTCTTCACCTTCCCTTGGCACCGCTGTGACAGTGAAAGACAGACTCACGCTCTGCGCTCGCCTTCTTTCTTAGCCATCCTGAAGTTCTCTCAGGCTCAGACTGACTTTTTCAATAGCTGAGGTCTGACGTTGCAAACGTCAAGTGATTTCTTCCACAGCAAATGGGCAAGGACTGAAAGCTGTTGCTGCTCCTCACCTTCCCTTGCCAGCGCTTTCACAGCCAAACACACGCTGGGTGGGGATCTGCCCTTGCCCTGTCTCCCGGCACTCCCCAGACACATTCTCAAGCTCACTCTCACTCTCGGCACAGACCACCTCCCAAACCGCAATCGTCCAGCCATTTCTCCCACACCACAGCTCTCAGGGCTTAAACCAGTTACCTGTCACCACATTCCCTTGCCAGCGCTTTCACAGCCAAACACGCACTGGGCAGCTGCCCTTGCCTTGCTTCCCAACACTCCCAATACGCATTCTCAAGCTCACTCTCACCCTGGGAAGAGACCAGCTCCCAAACTGCAATCGTCCAGCCATTTCTCCCGCACCAAGGCTCTAAGGGCTTTGTGCTCTTGCTGCGCCTCACCTTCCCTTGACAGCGCTTTCAAAGCCAAACGCACTCTGGGTGGGCATCTGCCCTTGCCTTGCCTCCCAGCACTCCCCAGACACATTCTCAAGCTCATTCTCTACCCTCGCAATAGACCAGCTCTGAAACTGCAGTCGTCCAGCCATTTCTCGCACACCACAGCTCTAAGGGCTTTGTGCTCTTGCTACTCCTCACCTTCCCTTGCCACCACTTTCACAGCCAAACACACGCTGGGTGGGCAGCTGCCCTTGCCTTGCCTCACAGCACTCCCCAGACACATTCTCAAGCTCACTCTCACCCCGGCACAGACCACCTCCATGAGTGCAAATATCCAGCCATTTCTCCCGCACCATAGCTCCAAGGCCCGAGTGCTCTTGGCAGGTCCTCGCCTTCCCTTCGCACTGCTTTCACTGCAGCACAAACACTCGGGCTCTGCGCTTGTCTACCTAGGTACCTGTCCCAATATTCTCTCTCTCTATCACCAGAAATGACCTCCCAAATTCCAAAAGCCCAGCGATATTTCCCACACCAAGCTAGCCAGGAACGAAACCTTTTTCTGGTCTTCCTCTTCCCTTGGCACCACTTTTACAGCCACAGAAACTCTGGAGCTCTGTGCTTGCCTTGCCTGTTAACGGGCCTAATTCTCTCTCTCGCTCCCCTTTCGCTAGAGCCCAGCTCGGAGAGTGCAAACATCTAGTGATTTTGCCCACACCAAAGGAGCCAGGAGGAAATGTTGATGCTGGTCTTCACCTTCCCTTGGCACCGCTGTGACAGTGAAAGACAGACTCACGCTCTGCGCTTGCCTTCTTTCTTAGCCATCCTGAAGTTCTCTCAGGCTCAGACTGACTTTTTCAATAGCTGAGGTCTGACGTTGCAAACGTCAAGTGATTTCTTCCACAGCAAATGGGCAAGGACTGAAAGCTGTTGCTGCTCCTCACCTTCCCTTGCCAGCGCTTTCACAGCCAAACACACGCTGGGTGGGGATCTGCCCTTGCCCTGTCTCCCGGCACTCCCCAGACACATTCTCAAGCTCACTCTCACTCTCGGCACAGACCACCTCCCAAACCGCAATCGTCCAGCCATTTCTCCCACACCACAGCTCTCAGGGCTTAAACCAGTTACCTGTCACCACATTCCCTTGCCAGCGCTTTCACAGCCAAACACGCACTGGGCAGCTGCCCTTGCCTTGCTTCCCAACACTCCCAATACGCATTCTCAAGCTCACTCTCACCCTGGGAAGAGACCAGCTCCCAAACTGCAATCGTCCAGCCATTTCTCCCGCACCAAGGCTCTAAGGGCTTTGTGCTCTTGCTGCGCCTCACCTTCCCTTGACAGCGCTTTCACAGCCAAACACACGCTGGGTGGGCATCTGCCCTTGCCTTGCCTCACAGCACTCCCCAGACACATTCTCAAGCTCACTCTCACCCCGGCACAGACCACCTCCCTGAGTGCAAATGTCCAGCCATTTCTCCCGCACCATAGCTCCAAGGCCCGAGTGCTCTTGGCAGGTCCTCGCCTTCCCTTCGCACTGCTTTCACTGCAGCACAAACACTCGGGCTCTGCGCTTGTCTACCTAGGTACCTGTCCCAATATTCTCTCTCTCTATCACCAGAAATGACCTCCCAAATTCCAAAAGCCCAGCGATTTTTCCCACACCAAGCTAGCCAGGAACGAAACCTTTTTCTGGTCTTCCTCTTCCCTTGGCACCGCTTTTACAGCCACAGAAACTCTGGAGCTCTGTGCTTGCCTTGCCTGTTCACGGGCCTAATTCTCTCTCTCGCTCCCCTTTCGCTAGAGCCCAGCTCGGAGATTCCAAACATCTAGTGAATTTGCCCACACCAAAGGAGCCAGGAGGAAATGTTGATGCTGGTCTTCACCTTCCCTTGGCACCGCTGTGACAGTGAAAGACAGACTCACGCTCTGCGCTCGCCTTCTTTCTTAGCCATCCTGAAGTTCTCTCAGGCTCAGACTGACTTTTTCAATAGCTGAGGTCTGACATTGCAAACGTCAAGTGATTTCTTCCACAGCAAATGGGCAAGGACTGAAAGCTGTTGCTGCTCCTCACCTTCCCTTGCCAGCGCTTTCACAGCCAAACACACGCTGGGTGGGGATCTGCCCTTGCCCTGTCTCCCGGCACTCCCCAGACACATTCTCAAGCTCACTCTCACTCTCGGCACAGACCACCTCCCAAACCGCAATCGTCCAGCCATTTCTCCCACACCACAGCTCTCAGGGCTTAAACCAGTTACCTGTCACCACATTCCCTTGCCAGCGCTTTCACAGCCAAACACGCACTGGGCAGCTGCCCTTGCCTTGCTTCCCAACACTCCCAATACGCATTCTCAAGCTCACTCTCACCCTGGGAAGAGACCAGCTCCCAAACTGCAATCGCCCAGCCATTTCTCCCGCACCAAGGCTCTAAGGGCTTTGTGCTCTTGCTGCGCCTCACCTTCCCTTGACAGCGCTTTCACAGCCAAACACGCACTGGGCAGCTGCCCTTGCCTTGCTTCCCAACACTCCCAATACGCATTCTCAAGCTCACTCTCACCCTGGGAAGAGACCAGCTCCCAAACTGCAATCGTCCAGCCATTTCTCCCGCACCAAGGCTCTAAGGGCTTTGTGCTCTTGCTGCGCCTCACCTTCCCTTGACAGCGCTTTCACAGCCAAACACACGCTGGGTGGGCATCTGCCCTTGCCTTGCCTCACAGCACTCCCCAGACACATTCTCAAGCTCACTCTCACCCCGGCACAGACCACCTCCCTGAGTGCAAATGTCCAGCCATTTCTCCCGCACCATAGCTCCAAGGCCCGAGTGCTCTTGGCAGGTCCTCGCCTTCCCTTCGCACTGCTTTCACTGCAGCACAAACACTCGGGCTCTGTGCTTGTCTACCCAGGTACCTGTCCCAATATTCTCTCTCTCTATCACCAGAAATGACCTCCCAAATTCCAAAAGTCCAGCGATTTTTCCCACACCGAGCTAGCCAGGAACGAAACCTTTTTCTGGTCTTCCTCTTCCCTTGGCACCGCTTTTACAGCCACAGAAACTCTGGAGCTCTGTGCTTGCCTTGCCTGTTCACGGGCCTAATTCTCTCTCTCGCTCCCCTTTCGCTAGAGCCCAGCTCGGAGAGTGCAAACATCTAGTGATTTTGCCCACACCAAAGGAGCCAGGAGGAAATGTTGATGCTGGTCTTCACCTTCCCTTGGCACCGCTGTGACAGTGAAAGACAGACTCACGCTCTGCGCTCGCCTTCTTTCTTAGCCATCCTGAAGTTCTCTCAGGCTCAGACTGACTTTTTCAATAGCTGAGGTCTGACGTTGCAAACGTCAAGTGATTTCTTCCACAGCAAATGGGCAAGGACTGAAAGCTGTTGCTGCTCCTCACCTTCCCTTGCCAGCGCTTTCACAGCCAAACACACGCTGGGTGGGGATCTGCCCTTGCCCTGTCTCCCGGCACTCCCCAGACACATTCTCAAGCTCACTCTCACTCTCGGCACAGACCACCTCCCAAACCGCAATCCTCCAGCCATTTCTCCCACACCACAGCTCTAAGGGCTTAAACCAGTTACCTGTCACCACATTCCCTTGCCAGCGCTTTCACAGCCAAACACGCACTGGGCAGCTGCCCTTGCCTTGCTTCCCAACACTCCCAATACGCATTCTCAAGCTCACTCTCACCCTGGGAAGAGACCAGCTCCCAAACTGCAATCGTCCAGCCATTTCTCCCGCACCAAGGCTCTAAGGGCTTTGTGCTCTTGCTGCGCCTCACCTTCCCTTGACAGCGCTTTCAAAGCCAAACACACGCTGGGTGGGCATCTGCCCTTGCCTTGCCTCCCAGCACTCCCCAGACACATTCTCAAGCTCATTCTCTACCCTCGCAATAGACCAGCTCTGAAACTGCAGTCGTCCAGCCATTTCTCGCACACCACAGCTCTAAGGGCTTTGTGCTCTTGCTACTCCTCACCTTCCCTTGCCACCACTTTCACAGCCAAACACACGCTGGGTGGGCATCTGCCCTTGCCTTGCCTCACAGCACTCCCCAGACACATTCTCAAGCTCACTCTCACCCCGGCACAGACCACCTCCCTGAGTGCAAATATCCAGCCATTTCTCCCGCACCATAGCTCCAAGGCCCGAGTGCTCTTGGCAGGTCCTCGCCTTCCCTTCGCACTGCTTTCACTGCAGCACAAACACTCGGGCTCTGCGCTTGTCTACCTAGGTACCTGTCCCAATATTCTCTCTCTCTATCACCAGAAATGACCTCCCAAATTCCAAAAGACCAGCGATATTTCCCACACCAAGCTAGCCAGGAACGAAACCTTTTTCTGGTCTTCCTCTTCCCTTGGCACCGCTTTTACAGCCACAGAAACTCTGGAGCTCTGTGCTTGCCTTGCCTGTTCACGGGCCTAATTCTCTCTCTCGCTCCCCTTTCGCTAGAGCCCAGCTCGGAGAGTGCAAACATCTAGTGATTTTGCCCACTCCAAAGGAGCCAGGAGGAAATGTTGATGCTGGTCTTCACCTTCCCTTGGCACCGCTGTGACAGTGAAAGACAGACTCACGCTCTGCGCTTGCCTTCTTTCTTAGCCATCCTAAAGTTCTCTCAGGCTCAGACTGACTTTTTCAATAGCTGAGGTCTGACGTTGCAAACGTCAAGTGATTTCTTCCACAGCAAATGGGCAAGGACTGAAAGCTGTTGCTGCTCCTCACCTTCCCTTGCCAGCGCTTTCACAGCCAAACACACGCTGGGTGGGGATCTGCCCTTGCCCTGTCTCCCGGCACTCCCCAGACACATTCTCAAGCTCACTCTCACTCTCGGCACAGACCACCTCCCAAACCGCAATCGTCCAGCCATTTCTCCCACACCACAGCTCTCAGGGCTTAAACCAGTTACCTGTCACCACATTCCCTTGCCAGCGCTTTCACAGCCAAACACGCACTGGGCAGCTGCCCTTGCCTTGCTTCCCAACACTCCCAATAAGCATTCTCAAGCTCACTCTCACCCTGGGAAGAGACCAGCTCCCAAACTGCAATCGTCCAGCCATTTCTCCCGCACCAAGGCTCTAAGGGCTTTGTGCTCTTGCTGCGCCTCACCTTCCCTTGACAGGGCTTTCACAGCCAAACACGCACTGGGCAGCTGCCCTTGCCTTGCTTCCCAACACTCCCAATACGCATTCTCAAGCTCACTCTCACCCTGGGAAGAGACCAGCTCCCAAACTGCAATCGTCCAGCCATTTCTCCCGCACCAAGGCTCTAAGGGCTTTGTGCTCTTGCTGCGCCTCACCTTCCCTTGACAGCGCTTTCACAGCCAAACACACGCTGGGTGGGCATCTGCCCTTGCCTTGCCTCACAGCACTCCCCAGACACATTCTCAAGCTCACTCTCACCCCGGCACAGACCACCTCCCTGAGTGCAAATGTCCAGCCATTTCTCCCGCACCATAGCTCCAAGACCCGAGTGCTCTTGGCAGGTCCTCGCCTTCCCTTCGCACTGCTTTCACTGCAGCACAAACACTCGGGCTCTGTGCTTGTCTACCCAGGTACCTGTCCCAATATTCTCTCTCTCTATCACCAGAAATGACCTCCCAAATTCCAAAAGTCCAGCGATTTTTCCCACACCGAGCTAGCCAGGAACGAAACCTTTTTCTGGTCTTCCTCTTCCCTTGGCACCGCTTTTACAGCCACAGAAACTCTGGAGCTCTGTGCTTGCCTTGCCTGTTCACGGGCCTAATTCTCTCTCTCGCTCCCCTTTCGCTAGAGCCCAGCTCGGAGAGTGCAAACATCTAGTGATTTTGCCCACACCAAAGGAGCCAGGAGGAAATGTTGATGCTGGTCTTCACCTTCCCTTGGCACCGCTGTGACAGTGAAAGACAGACTCACGCTCTGCGCTTGCCTTCTTTCTTAGCCATCCTGAAGTTCTCTCAGGCTCAGACTGACTTTTTCAATAGCTGAGGTCTGACGTTGCAAACGTCAAGTGATTTCTTCCACAGCAAATGGGCAAGGACTGAAAGCTGTTGCTGCTCCTCACCTTCCCTTGCCAGCGCTTTCACAGCCAAACACACGCTGGGTGGGGATCTGCCCTTGCCCTGTCTCCCGGCACTCCCCAGACACATTCTCAAGCTCACTCTCACTCTCGGCACAGACCACCTCCCAAACCGCAATCGTCCAGCCATTTCTCCCACACCACAGCTCTCAGGGCTTAAACCAGTTACCTGTCACCACATTCCCTTGCCAGCGCTTTCACAGCCAAACACGCACTGGGCAGCTGCCCTTGCCTTGCTTCCCAACACTCCCAATACGCATTCTCAAGCTCACTCTCACCCTGGGAAGAGACCAGCTCCCAAACTGCAATCGTCCAGCCATTTCTCCCGCACCAAGGCTCTAAGGGCTTTGTGCTCTTGCTGCGCCTCACCTTCCCTTGACAGCGCTTTCACAGCCAAACACACGCTGGGTGGGCATCTGCCCTTGCCTTGCCTCACAGCACTCCCCAGACACATTCTCAAGCTCACTCTCACCCCGGCACAGACCACCTCCCTGAGTGCAAATGTCCAGCCATTTCTCCCGCACCATAGCTCCAAGGCCCGAGTGCTCTTGGCAGGTCCTCGCCTTCCCTTCGCACTGCTTTCACTGCAGCACAAACACTCGGGCTCTGCGCTTGTCTACCTAGGTACCTGTCCCAATATTCTCTCTCTCTATCACCAGAAATGACCTCCCAAATTCCAAAAGCCCAGCGATTTTTCCCACACCAAGCTAGCCAGGAACGAAACCTTTTTCTGGTCTTCCTCTTCCCTTGGCACCGCTTTTACAGCCACAGAAACTCTGGAGCTCTGTGCTTGCCTTGCCTGTTCACGGGCCTAATTCTCTCTCTCGCTCCCCTTTCGCTAGAGCCCAGCTCGGAGATTCCAAACATCTAGTGAATTTGCCCACACCAAAGGAGCCAGGAGGAAATGTTGATGCTGGTCTTCACCTTCCCTTGGCACCGCTGTGACAGTGAAAGACAGACTCACGCTCTGCGCTCGCCTTCTTTCTTAGCCATCCTGAAGTTCTCTCAGGCTCAGACTGACTTTTTCAATAGCTGAGGTCTGACATTGCAAACGTCAAGTGATTTCTTCCACAGCAAATGGGCAAGGACTGAAAGCTGTTGCTGCTCCTCACCTTCCCTTGCCAGCGCTTTCACAGCCAAACACACGCTGGGTGGGGATCTGCCCTTGCCCTGTCTCCCGGCACTCCCCAGACACATTCTCAAGCTCACTCTCACTCTCGGCACAGACCACCTCCCAAACCGCAATCGTCCAGCCATTTCTCCCACACCACAGCTCTCAGGGCTTAAACCAGTTACCTGTCACCACATTCCCTTGCCAGCGCTTTCACAGCCAAACACGCACTGGGCAGCTGCCCTTGCCTTGCTTCCCAACACTCCCAATACGCATTCTCAAGCTCACTCTCACCCTGGGAAGAGACCAGCTCCCAAACTGCAATCGCCCAGCCATTTCTCCCGCACCAAGGCTCTAAGGGCTTTGTGCTCTTGCTGCGCCTCACCTTCCCTTGACAGCGCTTTCACAGCCAAACACGCACTGGGCAGCTGCCCTTGCCTTGCTTCCCAACACTCCCAATACGCATTCTCAAGCTCACTCTCACCCTGGGAAGAGACCAGCTCCCAAACTGCAATCGTCCAGCCATTTCTCCCGCACCAAGGCTCTAAGGGCTTTGTGCTCTTGCTGCGCCTCACCTTCCCTTGACAGCGCTTTCACAGCCAAACACACGCTGGGTGGGCATCTGCCCTTGCCTTGCCTCACAGCACTCCCCAGACACATTCTCAAGCTCACTCTCACCCCGGCACAGACCACCTCCCTGAGTGCAAATGTCCAGCCATTTCTCCCGCACCATAGCTCCAAGGCCCGAGTGCTCTTGGCAGGTCCTCGCCTTCCCTTCGCACTGCTTTCACTGCAGCACAAACACTCGGGCTCTGTGCTTGTCTACCCAGGTACCTGTCCCAATATTCTCTCTCTCTATCACCAGAAATGACCTCCCAAATTCCAAAAGTCCAGCGATTTTTCCCACACCGAGCTAGCCAGGAACGAAACCTTTTTCTGGTCTTCCTCTTCCCTTGGCACCGCTTTTACAGCCACAGAAACTCTGGAGCTCTGTGCTTGCCTTGCCTGTTCACGGGCCTAATTCTCTCTCTCGCTCCCCTTTCGCTAGAGCCCAGCTCGGAGAGTGCAAACATCTAGTGATTTTGCCCACACCAAAGGAGCCAGGAGGAAATGTTGATGCTGGTCTTCACCTTCCCTTGGCACCGCTGTGACAGTGAAAGACAGACTCACGCTCTGCGCTCGCCTTCTTTCTTAGCCATCCTGAAGTTCTCTCAGGCTCAGACTGACTTTTTCAATAGCTGAGGTCTGACGTTGCAAACGTCAAGTGATTTCTTCCACAGCAAATGGGCAAGGACTGAAAGCTGTTGCTGCTCCTCACCTTCCCTTGCCAGCGCTTTCACAGCCAAACACACGCTGGGTGGGGATCTGCCCTTGCCCTGTCTCCCGGCACTCCCCAGACACATTCTCAAGCTCACTCTCACTCTCGGCACAGACCACCTCCCAAACCGCAATCCTCCAGCCATTTCTCCCACACCACAGCTCTAAGGGCTTAAACCAGTTACCTGTCACCACATTCCCTTGCCAGCGCTTTCACAGCCAAACACGCACTGGGCAGCTGCCCTTGCCTTGCTTCCCAACACTCCCAATACGCATTCTCAAGCTCACTCTCACCCTGGGAAGAGACCAGCTCCCAAACTGCAATCGTCCAGCCATTTCTCCCGCACCAAGGCTCTAAGGGCTTTGTGCTCTTGCTGCGCCTCACCTTCCCTTGACAGCGCTTTCAAAGCCAAACACACGCTGGGTGGGCATCTGCCCTTGCCTTGCCTCCCAGCACTCCCCAGACACATTCTCAAGCTCATTCTCTACCCTCGCAATAGACCAGCTCTGAAACTGCAGTCGTCCAGCCATTTCTCGCACACCACAGCTCTAAGGGCTTTGTGCTCTTGCTACTCCTCACCTTCCCTTGCCACCACTTTCACAGCCAAACACACGCTGGGTGGGCATCTGCCCTTGCCTTGCCTCACAGCACTCCCCAGACACATTCTCAAGCTCACTCTCACCCCGGCACAGACCACCTCCCTGAGTGCAAATATCCAGCCATTTCTCCCGCACCATAGCTCCAAGGCCCGAGTGCTCTTGGCAGGTCCTCGCCTTCCCTTCGCACTGCTTTCACTGCAGCACAAACACTCGGGCTCTGCGCTTGTCTACCTAGGTACCTGTCCCAATATTCTCTCTCTCTATCACCAGAAATGACCTCCCAAATTCCAAAAGACCAGCGATATTTCCCACACCAAGCTAGCCAGGAACGAAACCTTTTTCTGGTCTTCCTCTTCCCTTGGCACCGCTTTTACAGCCACAGAAACTCTGGAGCTCTGTGCTTGCCTTGCCTGTTCACGGGCCTAATTCTCTCTCTCGCTCCCCTTTCGCTAGAGCCCAGCTCGGAGAGTGCAAACATCTAGTGATTTTGCCCACTCCAAAGGAGCCAGGAGGAAATGTTGATGCTGGTCTTCACCTTCCCTTGGCACCGCTGTGACAGTGAAAGACAGACTCACGCTCTGCGCTTGCCTTCTTTCTTAGCCATCCTAAAGTTCTCTCAGGCTCAGACTGACTTTTTCAATAGCTGAGGTCTGACGTTGCAAACGTCAAGTGATTTCTTCCACAGCAAATGGGCAAGGACTGAAAGCTGTTGCTGCTCCTCACCTTCCCTTGCCAGCGCTTTCACAGCCAAACACACGCTGGGTGGGGATCTGCCCTTGCCCTGTCTCCCGGCACTCCCCAGACACATTCTCAAGCTCACTCTCACTCTCGGCACAGACCACCTCCCAAACCGCAATCGTCCAGCCATTTCTCCCACACCACAGCTCTCAGGGCTTAAACCAGTTACCTGTCACCACATTCCCTTGCCAGCGCTTTCACAGCCAAACACGCACTGGGCAGCTGCCCTTGCCTTGCTTCCCAACACTCCCAATAAGCATTCTCAAGCTCACTCTCACCCTGGGAAGAGACCAGCTCCCAAACTGCAATCGTCCAGCCATTTCTCCCGCACCAAGGCTCTAAGGGCTTTGTGCTCTTGCTGCGCCTCACCTTCCCTTGACAGGGCTTTCACAGCCAAACACGCACTGGGCAGCTGCCCTTGCCTTGCTTCCCAACACTCCCAATACGCATTCTCAAGCTCACTCTCACCCTGGGAAGAGACCAGCTCCCAAACTGCAATCGTCCAGCCATTTCTCCCGCACCAAGGCTCTAAGGGCTTTGTGCTCTTGCTGCGCCTCACCTTCCCTTGACAGCGCTTTCACAGCCAAACACACGCTGGGTGGGCATCTGCCCTTGCCTTGCCTCACAGCACTCCCCAGACACATTCTCAAGCTCACTCTCACCCCGGCACAGACCACCTCCCTGAGTGCAAATGTCCAGCCATTTCTCCCGCACCATAGCTCCAAGACCCGAGTGCTCTTGGCAGGTCCTCGCCTTCCCTTCGCACTGCTTTCACTGCAGCACAAACACTCGGGCTCTGTGCTTGTCTACCCAGGTACCTGTCCCAATATTCTCTCTCTCTATCACCAGAAATGACCTCCCAAATTCCAAAAGTCCAGCGATTTTTCCCACACCGAGCTAGCCAGGAACGAAACCTTTTTCTGGTCTTCCTCTTCCCTTGGCACCGCTTTTACAGCCACAGAAACTCTGGAGCTCTGTGCTTGCCTTGCCTGTTCACGGGCCTAATTCTCTCTCTCGCTCCCCTTTCGCTAGAGCCCAGCTCGGAGAGTGCAAACATCTAGTGATTTTGCCCACACCAAAGGAGCCAGGAGGAAATGTTGATGCTGGTCTTCACCTTCCCTTGGCACCGCTGTGACAGTGAAAGACAGACTCACGCTCTGCGCTTGCCTTCTTTCTTAGCCATCCTGAAGTTCTCTCAGGCTCAGACTGACTTTTTCAATAGCTGAGGTCTGACGTTGCAAACGTCAAGTGATTTCTTCCACAGCAAATGGGCAAGGACTGAAAGCTGTTGCTGCTCCTCACCTTCCCTTGACAGCGCTTTCACAGCCAAACACACGCTGGGTGGGGATCTGCCCTTGCCCTGTCTCCCGGCACTCCCCAGACACATTCTCAAGCTCACTCTCACTCTCGGCACAGACCACCTCCCAAACCGCAATCGTCCAGCCATTTCTCCCACACCACAGCTCTCAGGGCTTAAACCAGTTACCTGTCACCACATTCCCTTGCCAGCGCTTTCACAGCCAAACACGCACTGGGCAGCTGCCCTTGCCTTGCTTCCCAACACTCCCAATACGCATTCTCAAGCTCACTCTCACCCTGGGAAGAGACCAGCTCCCAAACTGCAATCGTCCAGCCATTTCTCCCGCACCAAGGCTCTAAGGGCTTTGTGCTCTTGCTGCGCCTCACCTTCCCTTGACAGCGCTTTCACAGCCAAACACGCACTGGGCAGCTGCCCTTGCCTTGCTTCCCAACACTCCCAATACGCATTCTCAAGCTCACTCTCACCCTGGGAAGAGACCAGCTCCCAAACTGCAATCGTCCAGCCATTTCTCCCGCACCAAGGCTCTAAGGGCTTTGTGCTCTTGCTGCGCCTCACCTTCCCTTGACAGCGCTTTCACAGCCAAACACACGCTGGGTGGGCATCTGCCCTTGCCTTGCCTCACAGCACTCCCCAGACACATTCTCAAGCTCACTCTCACCCCGGCACAGACCACCTCCCTGAGTGCAAATGTCCAGCCATTTCTCCCGCACCATAGCTCCAAGGCCCGAGTGCTCTTGGCAGGTCCTCGCCTTCCCTTCGCACTGCTTTCACTGCAGCACAAACACTCGGGCTCTGCGCTTGTCTACCTAGGTACCTGTCCCAATATTCTCTCTCTCTATCACCAGAAATGACCTCCCAAATTCCAAAAGCCCAGCGATATTTCCCACACCAAGCTAGCCAGGAACGAAACCTTTTTCTGGTCTTCCTCTTCCCTTGGCACCGCTTTTACAGCCACAGAAACTCTGGAGCTCTGTGCTTGCCTTGCCTGTTCACGGGCCTAATTCTCTCTCTCGCTCCCCTTTCGCTAGAGCCCAGCTCGGAGAGTGCAAACATCTAGTGATTTTGCCCACTCCAAAGGAGCCAGGAGGAAATGTTGATGCTGGTCTTCACCTTCCCTTGGCACCGCTGTGACAGTGAAAGACAGACTCACGCTCTGCGCTCGCCTTCTTTCTTAGCCATCCTAAAGTTCTCTCAGGCTCAGACTGACTTTTTCAATAGCTGAGGTCTGACGTTGCAAACGTCAAGTGATTTCTTCCACAGCAAATGGGCAAGGACTGAAAGCTGTTGCTGCTCCTCACCTTCCCTTGCCAGCGCTTTCACAGCCAAACACACGCTGGGTGGGGATCTGCCCTTGCCCTGTCTCCCGGCACTCCCCAGACACATTCTCAAGCTCACTCTCACTCTCGGCACAGACCACCTCCCAAACCGCAATCGTCCAGCCATTTCTCCCACACCACAGCTCTCAGGGCTTAAACCAGTTACCTGTCACCACATTCCCTTGCCAGCGCTTTCACAGCCAAACACGCACTGGGCAGCTGCCCTTGCCTTGCTTCCCAACACTCCCAATAAGCATTCTCAAGCTCACTCTCACCCTGGGAAGAGACCAGCTCCCAAACTGCAATCGTCCAGCCATTTCTCCCGCACCAAGGCTCTAAGGGCTTTGTGCTCTTGCTGCGCCTCACCTTCCCTTGACAGCGCTTTCAAAGCCAAACGCACTCTGGGTGGGCATCTGCCCTTGCCTTGCCTCCCAGCACTCCCCAGACACATTCTCAAGCTCATTCTCACCCTCGCAATAGACCAGCTCTGAAACTGCAGTCGTCCAGCCATTTCTCGCAAACCACAGCTCTAAGGGCTTTGTGCTCTTGCTACTCCTCAGCCTTCCCTTGCCACCACTTTCACAGCCAAACACACGCTGGGTGGGCATCTGCCCTTGCCTTGCCTCCCAGCACTCCCCAGACACATTCTCAAGCTCACTCTCACCCTCGCAATAGACCAGCTCTGAAACTGCAGTCGTCCAGCCATTTCTCGCACACCACAGCTCTAAGGGCTTTGTGCTCTTGCTACTCCTCACCTTCCCTTGCCACCACTTTCACAGCCAAACACACGCTGGGTGGGCATCTGCCCTTGCCTTGCCTCACAGCACTCCCCAGACACATTCTCAAGCTCACTCTCACCCCGGCACAGACCACCTCCCTGAGTGCAAATATCCAGCCATTTCTCCCGCACCATAGCTCCAAGGCCCGAGTGCTCTTGGCAGGTCCTCGCCTTCCCTTCGCACTGCTTTCACTGCAGCACAAACACTCGGGCTCTGCGCTTGTCTACCCAGGTACCTGTCCCTATATTCTCTCTCTCTATCACCAGAAATGACCTCCCAAATTCCAAAAGCCCAGCGATATTTCCCACACCGAGCTAGCCAGGAACGAAACCTTTTTCTGGTCTTCCTCTTCCCTTGGCACCACTTTTACAGCCACAGAAACTCTGGAGCTCTGTGCTTGCCTTGCCTGTTCACGGGCCTAATTCTCTCTCTCGCTCCCCTTTCGCTAGAGCCCAGCTCGGAGAGTGCAAACATCTAGTGATTTTGCCCACACCAAAGGAGCCAGGAGGAAATGTTGATGCTGGTCTTCACCTTCCCTTGGCACCGCTGTGACAGTGAAAGACAGACTCACGCTCTGCGCTTGCCTTCTTTCTTAGCCATCCTGAAGTTCTCTCAGGCTCAGACTGACTTTTTCAATAGCTGAGGTCTGACGTTGCAAACGTCAAGTGATTTCTTCCACAGCAAATGGGCAAGGACTGAAAGCTGTTGCTGCTCCTCACCTTCCCTTGCCAGCGCTTTCACAGCCAAACACACGCTGGGTGGGGATCTGCCCTTGCCCTGTCTCCCGGCACTCCCCAGACACATTCTCAAGCTCACTCTCACTCTCGGCACAGACCACCTCCCAAACCGCAATCGTCCAGCCATTTCTCCCACACCACAGCTCTAAGGGCTTAAACCAGTTACCTGTCACCACATTCCCTTGCCAGCGCTTTCACAGCCAAACACGCACTGGGCAGCTGCCCTTGCCTTGCTTCCCAACACTCCCAATAAGCATTCTCAAGCTCACTCTCACCCTGGGAAGAGACCAGCTCCCAAACTGCAATCGTCCAGCCATTTCTCCTGCACCAAGGCTCTAAGGGTTAGTGCTGTGGCTTGTCGTCCCCTTCCCTTGCCAGCATTGCCACAGGCGAACACACGCTGGGTGGGGATCTGCCCTTGCCTTGCCTCACAGCACTCCCCAGACACATTCTCAAGCTCACTCTCACCCTCGCAATAGACCAGCTCTGAAACTCCAGTCGTCCAGCACTTTGTCCCAGACCATAGCTCTGATGGCATAGTGCTCTTGCTGCTCCTCACCTTCCCTTGCCAGCACTTTCACAGCCAAACACACACTGGGCATCTCCCCTTGCCTTGCCTCGCCTCCCAGCACTCCCAAGACACGTTCTCAAGCTCACTCTCACTCTCGGCAAAGACCACCTCCCAAACCGCAATCGTCCAGCCATTTCTCCCATAACCACAGCTCTAAGGGCTTAAACCAGTTACCTGTCACCACATTCCCTTGCTAGCGCTTTCACAGCCAAACACGCACTGGGCAGCTGCCCTTGCCTTGCTTCCCAACACTCCCAATACGCATTCTCAAGCTCACTCTCACCCTGGGAAGAGACCAGCTCCCAAACTGCAATCGTCCAGCCATTTCTCCCGCACCAAGGCTCTAAGGGCTTTGTGCTCTTGCTGCGCCTCACCTTCCCTTGACAGCGCTTTCAAAGCCAAACGCACTCTGGGTGGGGATCTGCCCTTGCCTTGCCTCCCAGCACTCCCCAGACACATTCTCAAGCTCATTCTCACCCTCGCAATAGACCAGCTCTGAAACTGCAGTCGTCCAGCCATTTCTCGCACACCACAGCTCTAAGGGCTTTGTGCTCTTGCTACTCCTCACCTTCCCTTGACAGCGCTTTCACAGCCAAACACACGCTGGGTGGGCATCTGCCCTTGCCTTGCCTCACAGCACTCCCCAGACACATTCTCAAGCTCACTCTCACCCCGGCACAGACCACCTCCCTGAGTGCAAATATCCAGCCATTTCTCCCGCACCATAGCTCCAAGGCCCGAGTGCTCTTGGCAGGTCCTCGCCTTCCCTTCGCACTGCTTTCACTGCAGCACAAACACTCGGGCTCTGCGCTTGTCTACCTAGGTACCTGTCCCAATATTCTCTCTCTCTATCACCAGAAATGACCTCCCAAATTCCAAAAGCCCAGCGATATTTCCCACACCAAGCTAGCCAGGAACGAAACCTTTTTCTGGTCTTCCTCTTCCCTTGGCACCGCTTTTACAGCCACAGAAACTCTGGAGCTCTGTGCTTGCCTTGCCTGTTCACGGGCCTAATTCTCTCTCTCGCTCCCCTTTCGCTAGAGCCCAGCTCGGAGAGTGCAAACATCTAGTGATTTTGCCCACTCCAAAGGAGCCAGGAGGAAATGTTGATGCTGGTCTTCACCTTCCCTTGGCACCGCTGTGACAGTGAAAGACAGACTCACGCTCTGCGCTCGCCTTCTTTCTTAGCCATCCTAAAGTTCTCTCAGGCTCAGACTGACTTTTTCAATAGCTGAGGTCTGACGTTGCAAACGTCAAGTGATTTCTTCCACAGCAAATGGGCAAGGACTGAAAGCTGTTGCTGCTCCTCACCTTCCCTTGCCAGCGCTTTCACAGCCAAACACACGCTGGGTGGGGATCTGCCCTTGCCCTGTCTCCCGGCACTCCCCAGACACATTCTCAAGCTCACTCTCACTCTCGGCACAGACCACCTCCCAAACCGCAATCGTCCAGCCATTTCTCCCACACCACAGCTCTCAGGGCTTAAACCAGTTACCTGTCACCACATTCCCTTGCCAGCGCTTTCACAGCCAAACACGCACTGGGCAGCTGCCCTTGCCTTGCTTCCCAACACTCCCAATAAGCATTCTCAAGCTCACTCTCACCCTGGGAAGAGACCAGCTCCCAAACTGCAATCGTCCAGCCATTTCTCCCGCACCAAGGCTCTAAGGGCTTTGTGCTCTTGCTGCGCCTCACCTTCCCTTGACAGGGCTTTCACAGCCAAACACGCACTGGGCAGCTGCCCTTGCCTTGCTTCCCAACACTCCCAATACGCATTCTCAAGCTCACTCTCACCCTGGGAAGAGACCAGCTCCCAAACTGCAATCGTCCAGCCATTTCTCCCGCACCAAGGCTCTAAGGGCTTTGTGCTCTTGCTGCGCCTCACCTTCCCTTGACAGCGCTTTCACAGCCAAACACACGCTGGGTGGGCATCTGCCCTTGCCTTGCCTCACAGCACTCCCCAGACACATTCTCAAGCTCACTCTCACCCCGGCACAGACCACCTCCCTGAGTGCAAATGTCCAGCCATTTCTCCCGCACCATAGCTCCAAGACCCGAGTGCTCTTGGCAGGTCCTCGCCTTCCCTTCGCACTGCTTTCACTGCAGCACAAACACTCGGGCTCTGTGCTTGTCTACCCAGGTACCTGTCCCAATATTCTCTCTCTCTATCACCAGAAATGACCTCCCAAATTCCAAAAGTCCAGCGATTTTTCCCACACCGAGCTAGCCAGGAACGAAACCTTTTTCTGGTCTTCCTCTTCCCTTGGCACCGCTTTTACAGCCACAGAAACTCTGGAGCTCTGTGCTTGCCTTGCCTGTTCACGGGCCTAATTCTCTCTCTCGCTCCCCTTTCGCTAGAGCCCAGCTCGGAGAGTGCAAACATCTAGTGATTTTGCCCACACCAAAGGAGCCAGGAGGAAATGTTGATGCTGGTCTTCACCTTCCCTTGGCACCGCTGTGACAGTGAAAGACAGACTCACGCTCTGCGCTTGCCTTCTTTCTTAGCCATCCTGAAGTTCTCTCAGGCTCAGACTGACTTTTTCAATAGCTGAGGTCTGACGTTGCAAACATCAAGTGATTTCTTCCACAGCAAATGGGCAAGGACTGAAAGCTGTTGCTGCTCCTCACCTTCCCTTGACAGCGCTTTCACAGCCAAACACACGCTGGGTGGGGATCTGCCCTTGCCCTGTCTCCCGGCACTCCCCAGACACATTCTCAAGCTCACTCTCACTCTCGGCACAGACCACCTCCCAAACCGCAATCGTCCAGCCATTTCTCCCACACCACAGCTCTCAGGGCTTAAACCAGTTACCTGTCACCACATTCCCTTGCCAGCGCTTTCACAGCCAAACACGCACTGGGCAGCTGCCCTTGCCTTGCTTCCCAACACTCCCAATACGCATTCTCAAGCTCACTCTCACCCTGGGAAGAGACCAGCTCCCAAACTGCAATCGTCCAGCCATTTCTCCCGCACCAAGGCTCTAAGGGCTTTGTGCTCTTGCTGCGCCTCACCTTCCCTTGACAGCGCTTTCAAAGCCAAACGCACTCTGGGTGGGCATCTGCCCTTGCCTTGCCTCCCAGCACTCCCCAGACACATTCTCAAGCTCATTCTCTACCCTCGCAATAGACCAGCTCTGAAACTGCAGTCGTCCAGCCATTTCTCGCACACCACAGCTCTAAGGGCTTTGTGCTCTTGCTACTCCTCACCTTCCCTTGCCACCACTTTCACAGCCAAACACACGCTGGGTGGGCATCTGCCCTTGCCTTGCCTCACAGCACTCCCCAGACACATTCTCAAGCTCACTCTCACCCTCGCAATAGACCAGCTCTGAAACTGCAGTCGTCCAGCCATTTCTCGCACACCACAGCTCTAAGGGCTTTGTGCTCTTGCTACTCCTCACCTTCCCTTGCCACCACTTTCACAGCCAAACACACGCTGGGTGGGCATCTGCCCTTGCCTTGCCTCACAGCACTCCCCAGACACATTCTCAAGCTCACTCTCACCCCGGCACAGACCACCTCCCTGAGTGCAAATATCCAGCCATTTCTCCCGCACCATAGCTCCAAGGCCCGAGTGCTCTTGGCAGGTCCTCGCCTTCCCTTCGCACTGCTTTCACTGCAGCACAAACACTCGGGCTCTGCGCTTGTCTACCTAGGTACCTGTTCCAATATTCTCTCTCTCTATCACCAGAAATGACCTCCCAAATTCCAAAAGCCCAGCGATATTTCCCACACCAAGCTAGCCAGGAACGAAACCTTTTTCTGGTCTTCCTCTTCCCTTGGCACCGCTTTTACAGCCACAGAAATTCTGGAGCTCTGTGCTTGCCTTGCCTGTTCACGGGCCTAATTCTCTCTCTCGCTCCCCTTTCGCTAGAGCCCAGCTCGGAGAGTGCAAACATCTAGTGATTTTGCCCACTCCAAAGGAGCCAGGAGGAAATGTTGATGCTGGTCTTCACCTTCCCTTGGCACCGCTGTGACAGTGAAAGACAGACTCACGCTCTGCGCTTGCCTTCTTTCTTAGCCATCCTAAAGTTCTCTCAGGCTCAGACTGACTTTTTCAATAGCTGAGGTCTGACGTTGCAAACGTCAAGTGATTTCTTCCACAGCAAATGGGCAAGGACTGAAAGCTGTTGCTGCTCCTCACCTTCCCTTGCCAGCGCTTTCACAGCCAAACACACGCTGGGTGGGGATCTGCCCTTGCCCTGTCTCCCGGCACTCCCCAGACACATTCTCAAGCTCACTCTCACTCTCGGCACAGACCACCTCCCAAACCGCAATCGTCCAGCCATTTCTCCCACACCACAGCTCTCAGGGCTTAATCCAGTTACCTGTCACCACATTCCCTTGCCAGCGCTTTCACAGCCAAACACGCACTGGGCAGCTGCCCTTGCCTTGCTTCCCAACACTCCCAATACGCATTCTCAAGCTCACTCTCACCCTGGGAAGAGACCAGCTCCCAAACTGCAATCGTCCAGCCATTTCTCCCGCACCAAGGCTCTAAGGGCTTTGTGCTCTTGCTGCGCCTCACCTTCCCTTGACAGCGCTTTCACAGCCAAACACGCACTGGGCAGCTGCCCTTGCCTTGCTTCCCAACACTCCCAATACGCATTCTCAAGCTCACTCTCACCCTGGGAAGAGACCAGCTCCCAAACTGCAATCGTCCAGCCATTTCTCCCGCACCAAGGCTCTAAGGGCTTTGTGCTCTTGCTGCGCCTCACCTTCCCTTGACAGCGCTTTCACAGCCAAACACACGCTGGGTGGGCATCTGCCCTTGCCTTGCCTCACAGCACTCCCCAGACACATTCTCAAGCTCACTCTCACCCCGGCACAGACCACCTCCCTGAGTGCAAATGTCCAGCCATTTCTCCCGCACCATAGCTCCAAGGCCCGAGTGCTCTTGGCAGGTCCTCGCCTTCCCTTCGCACTGCTTTCACTGCAGCACAAACACTCGGGCTCTGCGCTTGTCTACCTAGGTACCTGTCCCAATATTCTCTCTCTCTATCACCAGAAATGACCTCCCAAATTCCAAAAGCCCAGCGATATTTCCCACACCAAGCTAGCCAGGAACGAAACCTTTTTCTGGTCTTCCTCTTCCCTTGGCACCGCTTTTACAGCCACAGAAACTCTGGAGCTCTGTGCTTGCCTTGCCTGTTCACGGGCCTAATTCTCTCTCTCGCTCCCCTTTCGCTAGAGCCCAGCTCGGAGAGTGCAAACATCTAGTGATTTTGCCCACTCCAAAGGAGCCAGGAGGAAATGTTGATGCTGGTCTTCACCTTCCCTTGGCACCGCTGTGACAGTGAAAGACAGACTCACGCTCTGCGCTCGCCTTCTTTCTTAGCCATCCTAAAGTTCTCTCAGGCTCAGACTGACTTTTTCAATAGCTGAGGTCTGACGTTGCAAACGTCAAGTGATTTCTTCCACAGCAAATGGGCAAGGACTGAAAGCTGTTGCTGCTCCTCACCTTCCCTTGCCAGCGCTTTCACAGCCAAACACACGCTGGGTGGGGATCTGCCCTTGCCCTGTCTCCCGGCACTCCCCAGACACATTCTCAAGCTCACTCTCACTCTCGGCACAGACCACCTCCCAAACCGCAATCGTCCAGCCATTTCTCCCACACCACAGCTCTCAGGGCTTAAACCAGTTACCTGTCACCACATTCCCTTGCCAGCGCTTTCACAGCCAAACACGCACTGGGCAGCTGCCCTTGCCTTGCTTCCCAACACTCCCAATAAGCATTCTCAAGCTCACTCTCACCCTGGGAAGAGACCAGCTCCCAAACTGCAATCGTCCAGCCATTTCTCCCGCACCAAGGCTCTAAGGGCTTTGTGCTCTTGCTGCGCCTCACCTTCCCTTGACAGGGCTTTCACAGCCAAACACGCACTGGGCAGCTGCCCTTGCCTTGCTTCCCAACACTCCCAATACGCATTCTCAAGCTCACTCTCACCCTGGGAAGAGACCAGCTCCCAAACTGCAATCGTCCAGCCATTTCTCCCGCACCAAGGCTCTAAGGGCTTTGTGCTCTTGCTGCGCCTCACCTTCCCTTGACAGCGCTTTCACAGCCAAACACACGCTGGGTGGGCATCTGCCCTTGCCTTGCCTCACAGCACTCCCCAGACACATTCTCAAGCTCACTCTCACCCCGGCACAGACCACCTCCCTGAGTGCAAATGTCCAGCCATTTCTCCCGCACCATAGCTCCAAGACCCGAGTGCTCTTGGCAGGTCCTCGCCTTCCCTTCGCACTGCTTTCACTGCAGCACAAACACTCGGGCTCTGTGCTTGTCTACCCAGGTACCTGTCCCAATATTCTCTCTCTCTATCACCAGAAATGACCTCCCAAATTCCAAAAGTCCAGCGATTTTTCCCACACCGAGCTAGCCAGGAACGAAACCTTTTTCTGGTCTTCCTCTTCCCTTGGCACCGCTTTTACAGCCACAGAAACTCTGGAGCTCTGTGCTTGCCTTGCCTGTTCACGGGCCTAATTCTCTCTCTCGCTCCCCTTTCGCTAGAGCCCAGCTCGGAGAGTGCAAACATCTAGTGATTTTGCCCACACCAAAGGAGCCAGGAGGAAATGTTGATGCTGGTCTTCACCTTCCCTTGGCACCGCTGTGACAGTGAAAGACAGACTCACGCTCTGCGCTTGCCTTCTTTCTTAGCCATCCTGAAGTTCTCTCAGGCTCAGACTGACTTTTTCAATAGCTGAGGTCTGACGTTGCAAACATCAAGTGATTTCTTCCACAGCAAATGGGCAAGGACTGAAAGCTGTTGCTGCTCCTCACCTTCCCTTGACAGCGCTTTCACAGCCAAACACACGCTGGGTGGGGATCTGCCCTTGCCCTGTCTCCCGGCACTCCCCAGACACATTCTCAAGCTCACTCTCACTCTCGGCACAGACCACCTCCCAAACCGCAATCGTCCAGCCATTTCTCCCACACCACAGCTCTCAGGGCTTAAACCAGTTACCTGTCACCACATTCCCTTGCCAGCGCTTTCACAGCCAAACACGCACTGGGCAGCTGCCCTTGCCTTGCTTCCCAACACTCCCAATACGCATTCTCAAGCTCACTCTCACCCTGGGAAGAGACCAGCTCCCAAACTGCAATCGTCCAGCCATTTCTCCCGCACCAAGGCTCTAAGGGCTTTGTGCTCTTGCTGCGCCTCACCTTCCCTTGACAGCGCTTTCAAAGCCAAACGCACTCTGGGTGGGCATCTGCCCTTGCCTTGCCTCCCAGCACTCCCCAGACACATTCTCAAGCTCATTCTCTACCCTCGCAATAGACCAGCTCTGAAACTGCAGTCGTCCAGCCATTTCTCGCACACCACAGCTCTAAGGGCTTTGTGCTCTTGCTACTCCTCACCTTCCCTTGCCACCACTTTCACAGCCAAACACACGCTGGGTGGGCATCTGCCCTTGCCTTGCCTCACAGCACTCCCCAGACACATTCTCAAGCTCACTCTCACCCTCGCAATAGACCAGCTCTGAAACTGCAGTCGTCCAGCCATTTCTCGCACACCACAGCTCTAAGGGCTTTGTGCTCTTGCTACTCCTCACCTTCCCTTGCCACCACTTTCACAGCCAAACACACGCTGGGTGGGCATCTGCCCTTGCCTTGCCTCACAGCACTCCCCAGACACATTCTCAAGCTCACTCTCACCCCGGCACAGACCACCTCCCTGAGTGCAAATATCCAGCCATTTCTCCCGCACCATAGCTCCAAGGCCCGAGTGCTCTTGGCAGGTCCTCGCCTTCCCTTCGCACTGCTTTCACTGCAGCACAAACACTCGGGCTCTGCGCTTGTCTACCTAGGTACCTGTTCCAATATTCTCTCTCTCTATCACCAGAAATGACCTCCCAAATTCCAAAAGCCCAGCGATATTTCCCACACCAAGCTAGCCAGGAACGAAACCTTTTTCTGGTCTTCCTCTTCCCTTGGCACCGCTTTTACAGCCACAGAAATTCTGGAGCTCTGTGCTTGCCTTGCCTGTTCACGGGCCTAATTCTCTCTCTCGCTCCCCTTTCGCTAGAGCCCAGCTCGGAGAGTGCAAACATCTAGTGATTTTGCCCACTCCAAAGGAGCCAGGAGGAAATGTTGATGCTGGTCTTCACCTTCCCTTGGCACCGCTGTGACAGTGAAAGACAGACTCACGCTCTGCGCTTGCCTTCTTTCTTAGCCATCCTAAAGTTCTCTCAGGCTCAGACTGACTTTTTCAATAGCTGAGGTCTGACGTTGCAAACGTCAAGTGATTTCTTCCACAGCAAATGGGCAAGGACTGAAAGCTGTTGCTGCTCCTCACCTTCCCTTGCCAGCGCTTTCACAGCCAAACACACGCTGGGTGGGGATCTGCCCTTGCCCTGTCTCCCGGCACTCCCCAGACACATTCTCAAGCTCACTCTCACTCTCGGCACAGACCACCTCCCAAACCGCAATCCTCCAGCCATTTCTCCCACACCACAGCTCTCAGGGCTTAATCCAGTTACCTGTCACCACATTCCCTTGCCAGCGCTTTCACAGCCAAACACGCACTGGGCAGCTGCCCTTGCCTTGCTTCCCAACACTCCCAATACGCATTCTCAAGCTCACTCTCACCCTGGGAAGAGACCAGCTCCCAAACTGCAATCGTCCAGCCATTTCTCCCGCACCAAGGCTCTAAGGGCTTTGTGCTCTTGCTGCGCCTCACCTTCCCTTGACAGCGCTTTCACAGCCAAACACGCACTGGGCAGCTGCCCTTGCCTTGCTTCCCAACACTCCCAATACGCATTCTCAAGCTCACTCTCACCCTGGGAAGAGACCAGCTCCCAAACTGCAATCGTCCAGCCATTTCTCCCGCACCAAGGCTCTAAGGGCTTTGTGCTCTTGCTGCGCCTCACCTTCCCTTGACAGCGCTTTCACAGCCAAACACACGCTGGGTGGGCATCTGCCCTTGCCTTGCCTCACAGCACTCCCCAGACACATTCTCAAGCTCACTCTCACCCCGGCACAGACCACCTCCCTGAGTGCAAATGTCCAGCCATTTCTCCCGCACCATAGCTCCAAGGCCCGAGTGCTCTTGGCAGGTCCTCGCCTTCCCTTCGCACTGCTTTCACTGCAGCACAAACACTCGGGCTCTGCGCTTGTCTACCTAGGTACCTGTCCCAATATTCTCTCTCTCTATCACCAGAAATGACCTCCCAAATTCCAAAAGCCCAGCGATATTTCCCACACCAAGCTAGCCAGGAACGAAACCTTTTTCTGGTCTTCCTCTTCCCTTGGCACCGCTTTTACAGCCACAGAAACTCTGGAGCTCTGTGCTTGCCTTGCCTGTTCACGGGCCTAATTCTCTCTCTCGCTCCCCTTTCGCTAGAGCCCAGCTCGGAGAGTGCAAACATCTAGTGATTTTGCCCACTCCAAAGGAGCCAGGAGGAAATGTTGATGCTGGTCTTCACCTTCCCTTGGCACCGCTGTGACAGTGAAAGACAGACTCACGCTCTGCGCTCGCCTTCTTTCTTAGCCATCCTAAAGTTCTCTCAGGCTCAGACTGACTTTTTCAATAGCTGAGGTCTGACGTTGCAAACGTCAAGTGATTTCTTCCACAGCAAATGGGCAAGGACTGAAAGCTGTTGCTGCTCCTCACCTTCCCTTGCCAGCGCTTTCACAGCCAAACACACGCTGGGTGGGGATCTGCCCTTGCCCTGTCTCCCGGCACTCCCCAGACACATTCTCAAGCTCACTCTCACTCTCGGCACAGACCACCTCCCAAACCGCAATCGTCCAGCCATTTCTCCCACACCACAGCTCTCAGGGCTTAAACCAGTTACCTGTCACCACATTCCCTTGCCAGCGCTTTCACAGCCAAACACGCACTGGGCAGCTGCCCTTGCCTTGCTTCCCAACACTCCCAATAAGCATTCTCAAGCTCACTCTCACCCTGGGAAGAGACCAGCTCCCAAACTGCAATCGTCCAGCCATTTCTCCCGCACCAAGGCTCTAAGGGCTTTGTGCTCTTGCTGCGCCTCACCTTCCCTTGACAGCGCTTTCAAAGCCAAACGCACTCTGGGTGGGCATCTGCCCTTGCCTTGCCTCCCAGCACTCCCCAGACACATTCTCAAGCTCATTCTCACCCTCGCAATAGACCAGCTCTGAAACTGCAGTCGTCCAGCCATTTCTCGCAAACCACAGCTCTAAGGGCTTTGTGCTCTTGCTACTCCTCAGCCTTCCCTTGCCACCACTTTCACAGCCAAACACACGCTGGGTGGGCATCTGCCCTTGCCTTGCCTCCCAGCACTCCCCAGACACATTCTCAAGCTCATTCTCACCCTCGCAATAGACCAGCTCTGAAACTGCAGTCGTCCAGCCATTTCTCGCACACCACAGCTCTAAGGGCTTTGTGCTCTTGCTACTCCTCACCTTCCCTTGCCACCACTTTCACAGCCAAACACACGCTGGGTGGGCATCTGCCCTTGCCTTGCCTCACAGCACTCCCCAGACACATTCTCAAGCTCACTCTCACCCCGGCACAGACCACCTCCCTGAGTGCAAATATCCAGCCATTTCTCCCGCACCATAGCTCCAAGGCCCGAGTGCTCTTGGCAGGTCCTCGCCTTCCCTTCGCACTGCTTTCACTGCAGCACAAACACTCGGGCTCTGCGCTTGTCTACCCAGGTACCTGTCCCTATATTCTCTCTCTCTATCACCAGAAATGACCTCCCAAATTCCAAAAGCCCAGCGATATTTCCCACACCGAGCTAGCCAGGAACGAAACCTTTTTCTGGTCTTCCTCTTCCCTTGGCACCACTTTTACAGCCACAGAAACTCTGGAGCTCTGTGCTTGCCTTGCCTGTTCACGGGCCTAATTCTCTCTCTCGCTCCCCTTTCGCTAGAGCCCAGCTCGGAGAGTGCAAACATCTAGTGATTTTGCCCACACCAAAGGAGCCAGGAGGAAATGTTGATGCTGGTCTTCACCTTCCCTTGGCACCGCTGTGACAGTGAAAGACAGACTCACGCTCTGCGCTTGCCTTCTTTCTTAGCCATCCTGAAGTTCTCTCAGGCTCAGACTGACTTTTTCAATAGCTGAGGTCTGACGTTGCAAACGTCAAGTGATTTCTTCCACAGCAAATGGGCAAGGACTGAAAGCTGTTGCTGCTCCTCACCTTCCCTTGCCAGCGCTTTCACAGCCAAACACACGCTGGGTGGGGATCTGCCCTTGCCCTGTCTCCCGGCACTCCCCAGACACATTCTCAAGCTCACTCTCACTCTCGGCACAGACCACCTCCCAAACCGCAATCCTCCAGCCATTTCTCCCACACCACAGCTCTCAGGGCTTAAACCAGTTACCTGTCACCACATTCCCTTGCCAGCGCTTTCACAGCCAAACACGCACTGGGCAGCTGCCCTTGCCTTGCTTCCCAACACTCCCAATACGCATTCTCAAGCTCACTCTCACCCTGGGAAGAGACCAGCTCCCAAACTGCAATCGTCCAGCCATTTCTCCTGCACCAAGGCTCTAAGGGTTAGTGCTGTGGCTTGTCGTCCCCTTCCCTTGCCAGCATTGCCACAGGCGAACACACGCTGGGTGGGGATCTGCCCTTGCCTTGCCTCACAGCACTCCCCAGACACATTCTCAAGCTCACTCTCACCCTCGCAATAGACCAGCTCTGAAACTCCAGTCGTCCAGCACTTTGTCCCAGACCATAGCTCTGATGGCATAGTGCTCTTGCTGCTCCTCACCTTCCCTTGCCAGCACTTTCACAGCCAAACACACACTGGGCATCTCCCCTTGCCTTGCCTCGCCTCCCAGCACTCCCAAGACACGTTCTCAAGCTCACTCTCACTCTCGGCAAAGACCACCTCCCAAACCGCAATCGTCCAGCCATTTCTCCCATAACCACAGCTCTAAGGGCTTAAACCAGTTACCTGTCACCACATTCCCTTGCTAGCGCTTTCACAGCCAAACACGCACTGGGCAGCTGCCCTTGCCTTGCTTCCCAACACTCCCAATACGCATTCTCAAGCTCACTCTCACCCTGGGAAGAGACCAGCTCCCAAACTGCAATCGTCCAGCCATTTCTCCCGCACCAAGGCTCTAAGGGCTTTGTGCTCTTGCTGCGCCTCACCTTCCCTTGACAGCGCTTTCAAAGCCAAACGCACTCTGGGTGGGGATCTGCCCTTGCCTTGCCTCCCAGCACTCCCCAGACACATTCTCAAGCTCATTCTCACCCTCGCAATAGACCAGCTCTGAAACTGCAGTCGTCCAGCCATTTCTCGCACACCACAGCTCTAAGGGCTTTGTGCTCTTGCTACTCCTCACCTTCCCTTTCCACCACTTTCACAGCCAAACACACGCTGGGTGGGCATCTGCCCTTGCCTTGCCTCACAGCACTCCCCAGACACATTCTCAAGCTCACTCTCACCCCGGCACAGACCACCTCCCTGAGTGCAAATATCCAGCCATTTCTCCCGCACCATAGCTCCAAGGCCCGAGTGCTCTTGGCAGGTCCTCGCCTTCCCTTCGCACTGCTTTCACTGCAGCACAAACACTCGGGCTCTGCGCTTGTCTACCTAGGTACCTGTCCCAATATTCTCTCTCTCTATCACCAGAAATGACCTCCCAAATTCCAAAAGCCCAGCGATATTTCCCACACCAAGCTAGCCAGGAACGAAACCTTTTTCTGGTCTTCCTCTTCCCTTGGCACCGCTTTTACAGCCACAGAAACTCTGGAGCTCTGTGCTTGCCTTGCCTGTTCACGGGCCTAATTCTCTCTCTCGCTCCCCTTTCGCTAGAGCCCAGCTCGGAGAGTGCAAACATCTAGTGATTTTGCCCACACCAAAGGAGCCAGGAGGAAATGTTGATGCTGGTCTTCACCTTCCCTTGGCACCGCTGTGACAGTGAAAGACAGACTCACGCTCTGCGCTTGCCTTCTTTCTTAGCCATCCTAAAGTTCTCTCAGGCTCAGACTGACTTTTTCAATAGCTGAGGTCTGACGTTGCAAACGTCAAGTGATTTCTTCCACAGCAAATGGGCAAGGACTGAAAGCTGTTGCTGCTCCTCACCTTCCCTTGCCAGCGCTTTCACAGCCAAACACACGCTGGGTGGGGATCTGCCCTTGCCCTGTCTCCCGGCACTCCCCAGACACATTCTCAAGCTCACTCTCACTCTCGGCACAGACCACCTCCCAAACCGCAATCGTCCAGCCATTTCTCCCACACCACAGCTCTAAGGGCTTAAACCAGTTACCTGTCACCACATTCCCTTGCCAGCGCTCTCACAGCCAAACACGCACTGGGCAGCTGCCCTTGCCTTGCTTCCCAACACTCCCAATACGCATTCTCAAGCTCACTCTCACCCTGGGAAGAGACCAGCTCCCAAACTGCAATCGCCCAGCCATTTCTCCCGCACCAAGGCTCTAAGGGCTTTGTGCTCTTGCTGCGCCTCACCTTCCCTTGACAGCGCTTTCACAGCCAAACACGCACTGGGCAGCTGCCCTTGCCTTGCTTCCCAACACTCCCAATACGCATTCTCAAGCTCACTCTCACCCTGGGAAGAGACCAGCTCCCAAACTGCAATTGTCCAGCCATTTCTCCCGCACCAAGGCTCTAAGGGCTTTGTGCTCTTGCTGCGCCTCACCTTCCCTTGACAGCGCTTTCACAGCCAAACACACGCTGGGTGGGCATCTGCCCTTGCCTTGCCTCACAGCACTCCCCAGACACATTCTCAAGCTCACTCTCACCCCGGCACAGACCACCTCCCTGAGTGCAAATGTCCAGCCATTTCTCCCGCACCATAGCTCCAAGGCCCGAGTGCTCTTGGCAGGTCCTCGCCTTCCCTTCGCACTGCTTTCACTGCAGCACAAACACTCGGGCTCTGTGCTTGTCTACCTAGGTACCTGTCCCAATATTCTCTCTCCCTATCACCAGAAATGACCTCCCAAATTCCAAAAGTCCAGCGATTTTTCCCACACCGAGCTAGCCAGGAACGAAACCTTTTTCTGGTCTTCCTCTTCCCTTGGCACCGCTTTTACAGCCACAGAAACTCTGGAGCTCTGTGCTTGCCTTGCCTGTTCACGGGCCTAATTCTCTCTCTCGCTCCCCTTTCGCTAGAGCCCAGCTCGGAGATTCCAAACATCTAGTGAATTTGCCCACACCAAAGGAGCCAGGAGGAAATGTTGATGCTGGTCTTCACCTTCCCTTGGCACCGCTGTGACAGTGAAAGACAGACTCACGCTCTGCGCTTGCCTTCTTTCTTAGCCATCCTGAAGTTCTCTCAGGCTCAGACTGACTTTTTCAATAGCTGAGGTCTGACATTGCAAACGTCAAGTGATTTCTTCCACAGCAAATGGGCAAGGACTGAAAGCTGTTGCTGCTCCTCACCTTCCCTTGCCAGCGCTTTCACAGCCAAACACACGCTGGGTGGGGATCTGCCCTTGCCCTGTCTCCCGGCACTCCCCAGACACATTCTCAAGCTCACTCTCACTCTCGGCACAGACCACCTCCCAAACCGCAATCCTCCAGCCATTTCTCCCACACCACAGCTCTCAGGGCTTAAACCAGTTACCTGTCACCACATTCCCTTGCCAGCGCTTTCACAGCCAAACACGCACTGGGCAGCTGCCCTTGCCTTGCTTCCCAACACTCCCAATACGCATTCTCAAGCTCACTCTCACCCTGGGAAGAGACCAGCTCCCAAACTGCAATCGTCCAGCCATTTCTCCCGCACCAAGGCTCTAAGGGCTTTGTGCTCTTGCTGCGCCTCACCTTCCCTTGACAGCGCTTTCAAAGCCAAACGCACTCTGGGTGGGGATCTGCCCTTGCCTTGCCTCCCAGCACTCCCCAGACACATTCTCAAGCTCATTCTCACCCTCGCAATAGACCAGCTCTGAAACTGCAGTCGTCCAGCCATTTCTCGCAAACCACAGCTCTAAGGGCTTTGTGCTCTTGCTACTCCTCAGCCTTCCCTTGCCACCACTTTCACAGCCAAACACACGCTGGGTGGGCATCTGCCCTTGCCTTGCCTCCCAGCACTCCCCAGACACATTCTCAAGCTCACTCTCACTCTCGGCACAGACCACCTCCCAAACCGCAATCGTCCAGCCATTTCTCCCACACCACAGCTCTAAGGGCTTAAACCAGTTACCTGTCACCACATTCCCTTGCCAGCGCTCTCACAGCCAAACACGCACTGGGCAGCTGCCCTTGCCTTGCTTCCCAACACTCCCAATACGCATTCTCAAGCTCACTCTCACCCTGGGAAGAGACCAGCTCCCAAACTGCAATCGCCCAGCCATTTCTCCCGCACCGAGGCTCTAAGGGCTTTGTGCTCTTGCTGCGCCTCACCTTCCCTTGACAGCGCTTTCACAGCCAAACACGCACTGGGCAGCTGCCCTTGCCTTGCCTCCCAACACTCCCAATACGCATTCTCAAGCTCACTCTCACCCTGGGAAGAGACCAGCTCCCAAACTGCAATCGTCCAGCCATTTCTCCCGCACCAAGGCTCTAAGGGCTTTGTGCTCTTGCTGCGCCTCACCTTCCCTTG
Source organism: Pelecanus crispus (assembly GCF_030463565.1). NCBI lineage: Eukaryota > Metazoa > Chordata > Aves > Pelecaniformes > Pelecanidae > Pelecanus > Pelecanus crispus. Next base: position 14,531,721 of record NC_134654.1, on the reverse strand, counting down.
ACAGCGCTTTCACAGCCAAACACACGCTGGGTGGGCATCTGCCCTTGCCTTGCCTCACAGCACTCCCCAGACACATTCTCAAGCTCACTCTCACCCCGGCACAGACCACCTCCCTGAGTGCAAATATCCAGCCATTTCTCCCGCACCATAGCTCCAAGGCCCGAGTGCTCTTGGCAGGTCCTCGCCTTCCCTTCGCACTGCTTTCACTGCAGCACAAACACTCGGGCTCTGCGCTTGTCTACCCAGGTACCTGTCCCTATATTCTCTCTCTCTATCACCAGAAATGACCTCCCAAATTCCAAAAGCCCAGCGATATTTCCCACACCGAGCTAGCCAGGAACGAAACCTTTTTCTGGTCTTCCTCTTCCCTTGGCACCACTTTTACAGCCACAGAAACTCTGGAGCTCTGTGCTTGCCTTGCCTGTTCACGGGCCTAATTCTCTCTCTCGCTCCCCTTTCGCTAGAGCCCAGCTCGGAGAGTGCAAACATCTAGTGATTTTGCCCACACCAAAGGAGCCAGGAGGAAATGTTGATGCTGGTCTTCACCTTCCCTTGGCACCGCTGTGACAGTGAAAGACAGACTCACGCTCTGCGCTTGCCTTCTTTCTTAGCCATCCTAAAGTTCTCTCAGGCTCAGACTGACTTTTTCAATAGCTGAGGTCTGACGTTGCAAACGTCAAGTGATTTCTTCCACAGCAAATGGGCAAGGACTGAAAGCTGTTGCTGCTCCTCACCTTCCCTTGCCAGCGCTTTCACAGCCAAACACACGCTGGGTGGGGATCTGCCCTTGCCCTGTCTCCCGGCACTCCCCAGACACATTCTCAAGCTCACTCTCACTCTCGGCACAGACCACCTCCCAAACCGCAATCCTCCAGCCATTTCTCCCACACCACAGCTCTCAGGGCTTAAACCAGTTACCTGTCACCACATTCCCTTGCCAGCGCTTTCACAGCCAAACACGCACTGGGCAGCTGCCCTTGCCTTGCTTCCCAACACTCCCAATACGCATTCTCAAGCTCACTCTCACCCTGGGAAGAGACCAGCTCCCAAACTGCAATCGTCCAGCCATTTCTCCTGCACCAAGGCTCTAAGGGTTAGTGCTGTGGCTTGTCGTCCCCTTCCCTTGCCAGCATTTCCACAGGCGAACACACGCTGGGTGGGGATCTGCCCTTGCCTTGCCTCACAGCACTCCCCAGACACATTCTCAAGCTCACTCTCACCCTCGCAATAGACCAGCTCTGAAACTCCAGTCGTCCAGCACTTTGTCCCAGACCATAGCTCTGATGGCATAGTGCTCTTGCTGCTCCTCACCTTCCCTTGCCAGCACTTTCACAGCCAAACACACACTGGGCATCTCCCCTTGCCTTGCCTCGCCTCCCAGCACTCCCAAGACACGTTCTCAAGCTCACTCTCACTCTCGGCAAAGACCACCTCCCAAACCGCAATCGTCCAGCCATTTCTCCCATAACCACAGCTCTAAGGGCTTAAACCAGTTACCTGTCACCACATTCCCTTGCTAGCGCTTTCACAGCCAAACACGCACTGGGCAGCTGCCCTTGCCTTGCTTCCCAACACTCCCAATACGCATTCTCAAGCTCACTCTCACCCTGGGAAGAGACCAGCTCCCAAACTGCAATCGTCCAGCCATTTCTCCCGCACCAAGGCTCTAAGGGCTTTGTGCTCTTGCTGCGCCTCACCTTCCCTTGACAGCGCTTTCAAAGCCAAACGCACTCTGGGTGGGCATCTGCCCTTGCCTTGCCTCCCAGCACTCCCCAGACACATTCTCAAGCTCATTCTCACCCTCGCAATAGACCAGCTCTGAAACTGCAGTCGTCCAGCCATTTCTCGCACACCACAGCTCTAAGGGCTTTGTGCTCTTGCTACTCCTCACCTTCCCTTTCCACCACTTTCACAGCCAAACACACGCTGGGTGGGCATCTGCCCTTGCCTTGCCTCACAGCACTCCCCAGACACATTCTCAAGCTCACTCTCACCCCGGCACAGACCACCTCCCTGAGTGCAAATATCCAGCCATTTCTCCCGCACCATAGCTCCAAGGCCCGAGTGCTCTTGGCAGGTCCTCGCCTTCCCTTCGCACTGCTTTCACTGCAGCACAAACACTCGGGCTCTGCGCTTGTCTACCTAGGTACCTGTCCCAATATTCTCTCTCTCTATCACCAGAAATGACCTCCCAAATTCCAAAAGCCCAGCGATATTTCCCACACCAAGCTAGCCAGGAACGAAACCTTTTTCTGGTCTTCCTCTTCCCTTGGCACCGCTTTTACAGCCACAGAAACTCTGGAGCTCTGTGCTTGCCTTGCCTGTTCACGGGCCTAATTCTCTCTCTCGCTCCCCTTTCGCTAGAGCCCAGCTCGGAGAGTGCAAACATCTAGTGATTTTGCCCACACCAAAGGAGCCAGGAGGAAATGTTGATGCTGGTCTTCACCTTCCCTTGGCACCGCTGTGACAGTGAAAGACAGACTCACGCTCTGCGCTTGCCTTCTTTCTTAGCCATCCTAAAGTTCTCTCAGGCTCAGACTGACTTTTTCAATAGCTGAGGTCTGACGTTGCAAACGTCAAGTGATTTCTTCCACAGCAAATGGGCAAGGACTGAAAGCTGTTGCTGCTCCTCACCTTCCCTTGCCAGCGCTTTCACAGCCAAACACACGCTGGGTGGGGATCTGCCCTTGCCCTGTCTCCCGGCACTCCCCAGACACATTCTCAAGCTCACTCTCACTCTCGGCACAGACCACCTCCCAAACCGCAATCGTCCAGCCATTTCTCCCACACCACAGCTCTAAGGGCTTAAACCAGTTACCTGTCACCACATTCCCTTGCCAGCGCTCTCACAGCCAAACACGCACTGGGCAGCTGCCCTTGCCTTGCTTCCCAACACTCCCAATACGCATTCTCAAGCTCACTCTCACCCTGGGAAGAGACCAGCTCCCAAACTGCAATCGCCCAGCCATTTCTCCCGCACCAAGGCTCTAAGGGCTTTGTGCTCTTGCTGCGCCTCACCTTCCCTTGACAGCGCTTTCAAAGCCAAACGCACTCTGGGTGGGGATCTGCCCTTGCCTTGCCTCCCAGCACTCCCCAGACACATTCTCAAGCTCATTCTCACCCTCGCAATAGACCAGCTCTGAAACTGCAGTCGTCCAGCCATTTCTCGCAAACCACAGCTCTAAGGGCTTTGTGCTCTTGCTACTCCTCAGCCTTCCCTTGCCACCACTTTCACAGCCAAACACACGCTGGGTGGGCATCTGCCCTTGCCTTGCCTCCCAGCACTCCCCAGACACATTCTCAAGCTCACTCTCACTCTCGGCACAGACCACCTCCCAAACCGCAATCGTCCAGCCATTTCTCCCACACCACAGCTCTAAGGGCTTAAACCAGTTACCTGTCACCACATTCCCTTGCCAGCGCTCTCACAGCCAAACACGCACTGGGCAGCTGCCCTTGCCTTGCTTCCCAACACTCCCAATACGCATTCTCAAGCTCACTCTCACCCTGGGAAGAGACCAGCTCCCAAACTGCAATCGCCCAGCCATTTCTCCCGCACCGAGGCTCTAAGGGCTTTGTGCTCTTGCTGCGCCTCACCTTCCCTTGACAGCGCTTTCACAGCCAAACACGCACTGGGCAGCTGCCCTTGCCTTGCCTCCCAACACTCCCAATACGCATTCTCAAGCTCACTCTCACCCTGGGAAGAGACCAGCTCCCAAACTGCAATCGTCCAGCCATTTCTCCCGCACCAAGGCTCTAAGGGCTTTGTGCTCTTGCTGCGCCTCACCTTCCCTTGACAGCGCTTTCACAGCCAAACACACGCTGGGTGGGCATCTGCCCTTGCCTTGCCTCACAGCACTCCCCAGACACATTCTCAAGCTCACTCTCACCCCGGCACAGACCACCTCCCTGAGTGCAAATATCCAGCCATTTCTCCCGCACCATAGCTCCAAGGCCCGAGTGCTCTTGGCAGGTCCTCGCCTTCCCTTCGCACTGCTTTCACTGCAGCACAAACACTCGGGCTCTGCGCTTGTCTACCCAGGTACCTGTCCCTATATTCTCTCTCTCTATCACCAGAAATGACCTCCCAAATTCCAAAAGCCCAGCGATATTTCCCACACCGAGCTAGCCAGGAACGAAACCTTTTTCTGGTCTTCCTCTTCCCTTGGCACCACTTTTACAGCCACAGAAACTCTGGAGCTCTGTGCTTGCCTTGCCTGTTCACGGGCCTAATTCTCTCTCTCGCTCCCCTTTCGCTAGAGCCCAGCTCGGAGAGTGCAAACATCTAGTGATTTTGCCCACACCAAAGGAGCCAGGAGGAAATGTTGATGCTGGTCTTCACCTTCCCTTGGCACCGCTGTGACAGTGAAAGACAGACTCACGCTCTGCGCTTGCCTTCTTTCTTAGCCATCCTAAAGTTCTCTCAGGCTCAGACTGACTTTTTCAATAGCTGAGGTCTGACGTTGCAAACGTCAAGTGATTTCTTCCACAGCAAATGGGCAAGGACTGAAAGCTGTTGCTGCTCCTCACCTTCCCTTGCCAGCGCTTTCACAGCCAAACACACGCTGGGTGGGGATCTGCCCTTGCCCTGTCTCCCGGCACTCCCCAGACACATTCTCAAGCTCACTCTCACTCTCGGCACAGACCACCTCCCAAACCGCAATCCTCCAGCCATTTCTCCCACACCACAGCTCTCAGGGCTTAAACCAGTTACCTGTCACCACATTCCCTTGCCAGCGCTTTCACAGCCAAACACGCACTGGGCAGCTGCCCTTGCCTTGCTTCCCAACACTCCCAATACGCATTCTCAAGCTCACTCTCACCCTGGGAAGAGACCAGCTCCCAAACTGCAATCGTCCAGCCATTTCTCCTGCACCAAGGCTCTAAGGGTTAGTGCTGTGGCTTGTCGTCCCCTTCCCTTGCCAGCATTGCCACAGGCGAACACACGCTGGGTGGGGATCTGCCCTTGCCTTGCCTCACAGCACTCCCCAGACACATTCTCAAGCTCACTCTCACCCTCGCAATAGACCAGCTCTGAAACTCCAGTCGTCCAGCACTTTGTCCCAGACCATAGCTCTGATGGCATAGTGCTCTTGCTGCTCCTCACCTTCCCTTGCCAGCACTTTCACAGCCAAACACACACTGGGCATCTCCCCTTGCCTTGCCTCGCCTCCCAGCACTCCCAAGACACGTTCTCAAGCTCACTCTCACTCTCGGCAAAGACCACCTCCCAAACCGCAATCGTCCAGCCATTTCTCCCATAACCACAGCTCTAAGGGCTTAAACCAGTTACCTGTCACCACATTCCCTTGCTAGCGCTTTCACAGCCAAACACGCACTGGGCAGCTGCCCTTGCCTTGCTTCCCAACACTCCCAATACGCATTCTCAAGCTCACTCTCACCCTGGGAAGAGACCAGCTCCCAAACTGCAATCGTCCAGCCATTTCTCCCGCACCAAGGCTCTAAGGGCTTTGTGCTCTTGCTGCGCCTCACCTTCCCTTGACAGCGCTTTCAAAGCCAAACGCACTCTGGGTGGGGATCTGCCCTTGCCTTGCCTCCCAGCACTCCCCAGACACATTCTCAAGCTCATTCTCACCCTCGCAATAGACCAGCTCTGAAACTGCAGTCGTCCAGCCATTTCTCGCACACCACAGCTCTAAGGGCTTTGTGCTCTTGCTACTCCTCACCTTCCCTTTCCACCACTTTCACAGCCAAACACACGCTGGGTGGGCATCTGCCCTTGCCTTGCCTCACAGCACTCCCCAGACACATTCTCAAGCTCACTCTCACCCCGGCACAGACCACCTCCCTGAGTGCAAATATCCAGCCATTTCTCCCGCACCATAGCTCCAAGGCCCGAGTGCTCTTGGCAGGTCCTCGCCTTCCCTTCGCACTGCTTTCACTGCAGCACAAACACTCGGGCTCTGCGCTTGTCTACCTAGGTACCTGTCCCAATATTCTCTCTCTCTATCACCAGAAATGACCTCCCAAATTCCAAAAGCCCAGCGATATTTCCCACACCAAGCTAGCCAGGAACGAAACCTTTTTCTGGTCTTCCTCTTCCCTTGGCACCGCTTTTACAGCCACAGAAACTCTGGAGCTCTGTGCTTGCCTTGCCTGTTCACGGGCCTAATTCTCTCTCTCGCTCCCCTTTCGCTAGAGCCCAGCTCGGAGAGTGCAAACATCTAGTGATTTTGCCCACACCAAAGGAGCCAGGAGGAAATGTTGATGCTGGTCTTCACCTTCCCTTGGCACCGCTGTGACAGTGAAAGACAGACTCACGCTCTGCGCTTGCCTTCTTTCTTAGCCATCCTAAAGTTCTCTCAGGCTCAGACTGACTTTTTCAATAGCTGAGGTCTGACGTTGCAAACGTCAAGTGATTTCTTCCACAGCAAATGGGCAAGGACTGAAAGCTGTTGCTGCTCCTCACCTTCCCTTGCCAGCGCTTTCACAGCCAAACACACGCTGGGTGGGGATCTGCCCTTGCCCTGTCTCCCGGCACTCCCCAGACACATTCTCAAGCTCACTCTCACTCTCGGCACAGACCACCTCCCAAACCGCAATCGTCCAGCCATTTCTCCCACACCACAGCTCTAAGGGCTTAAACCAGTTACCTGTCACCACATTCCCTTGCCAGCGCTCTCACAGCCAAACACGCACTGGGCAGCTGCCCTTGCCTTGCTTCCCAACACTCCCAATACGCATTCTCAAGCTCACTCTCACCCTGGGAAGAGACCAGCTCCCAAACTGCAATCGCCCAGCCATTTCTCCCGCACCAAGGCTCTAAGGGCTTTGTGCTCTTGCTGCGCCTCACCTTCCCTTGACAGCGCTTTCAAAGCCAAACGCACTCTGGGTGGGGATCTGCCCTTGCCTTGCCTCCCAGCACTCCCCAGACACATTCTCAAGCTCATTCTCACCCTCGCAATAGACCAGCTCTGAAACTGCAGTCGTCCAGCCATTTCTCGCAAACCACAGCTCTAAGGGCTTTGTGCTCTTGCTACTCCTCAGCCTTCCCTTGCCACCACTTTCACAGCCAAACACACGCTGGGTGGGCATCTGCCCTTGCCTTGCCTCCCAGCACTCCCCAGACACATTCTCAAGCTCACTCTCACTCTCGGCACAGACCACCTCCCAAACCGCAATCGTCCAGCCATTTCTCCCACACCACAGCTCTAAGGGCTTAAACCAGTTACCTGTCACCACATTCCCTTGCCAGCGCTCTCACAGCCAAACACGCACTGGGCAGCTGCCCTTGCCTTGCTTCCCAACACTCCCAATACGCATTCTCAAGCTCACTCTCACCCTGGGAAGAGACCAGCTCCCAAACTGCAATCGCCCAGCCATTTCTCCCGCACCGAGGCTCTAAGGGCTTTGTGCTCTTGCTGCGCCTCACCTTCCCTTGACAGCGCTTTCACAGCCAAACACGCACTGGGCAGCTGCCCTTGCCTTGCCTCCCAACACTCCCAATACGCATTCTCAAGCTCACTCTCACCCTGGGAAGAGACCAGCTCCCAAACTGCAATCGTCCAGCCATTTCTCCCGCACCAAGGCTCTAAGGGCTTTGTGCTCTTGCTGCGCCTCACCTTCCCTTGACAGCGCTTTCACAGCCAAACACACGCTGGGTGGGCATCTGCCCTTGCCTTGCCTCACAGCACTCCCCAGACACATTCTCAAGCTCACTCTCACCCCGGCACAGACCACCTCCCTGAGTGCAAATGTCCAGCCATTTCTCCCGCACCATAGCTCCAAGGCCCGAGTGCTCTTGGCAGGTCCTCGCCTTCCCTTCGCACTGCTTTCACTGCAGCACAAACACTCGGGCTCTGTGCTTGTCTACCCAGGTACCTGTCCCAATATTCTCTCTCCCTATCACCAGAAATGACCTCCCAAATTCCAAAAGTCCAGCGATTTTTCCCACACCGAGCTAGCCAGGAACGAAACCTTTTTCTGGTCTTCCTCTTCCCTTGGCACCGCTTTTACAGCCACAGAAACTCTGGAGCTCTGTGCTTGCCTTGCCTGTTCACGGGCCTAATTCTCTCTCTCGCTCCCCTTTCGCTAGAGCCCAGCTCGGAGATTCCAAACATCTAGTGAATTTGCCCACACCAAAGGAGCCAGGAGGAAATGTTGATGCTGGTCTTCACCTTCCCTTGGCACCGCTGTGACAGTGAAAGACAGACTCACGCTCTGCGCTCGCCTTCTTTCTTAGCCATCCTGAAGTTCTCTCAGGCTCAGACTGACTTTTTCAATAGCTGAGGTCTGACGTTGCAAACGTCAAGTGATTTCTTCCACAGCAAATGGGCAAGGACTGAAAGCTGTTGCTGCTCCTCACCTTCCCTTGCCAGCGCTTTCACAGCCAAACACACGCTGGGTGGGGATCTGCCCTTGCCCTGTCTCCCGGCACTCCCCAGACACATTCTCAAGCTCACTCTCACTCTCGGCACAGACCACCTCCCAAACCGCAATCGTCCAGCCATTTCTCCCACACCACAGCTCTCAGGGCTTAAACCAGTTACCTGTCACCACATTCCCTTGCCAGCGCTTTCACAGCCAAACACGCACTGGGCAGCTGCCCTTGCCTTGCTTCCCAACACTCCCAATAAGCATTCTCAAGCTCACTCTCACCCTGGGAAGAGACCAGCTCCCAAACTGCAATCGTCCAGCCATTTCTCCCGCACCAAGGCTCTAAGGGCTTTGTGCTCTTGCTGCGCCTCACCTTCCCTTGACAGCGCTTTCAAAGCCAAACGCACTCTGGGTGGGCATCTGCCCTTGCCTTGCCTCCCAGCACTCCCCAGACACATTCTCAAGCTCATTCTCACCCTCGCAATAGACCAGCTCTGAAACTGCAGTCGTCCAGCCATTTCTCGCAAACCACAGCTCTAAGGGCTTTGTGCTCTTGCTACTCCTCAGCCTTCCCTTGCCACCACTTTCACAGCCAAACACACGCTGGGTGGGCATCTGCCCTTGCCTTGCCTCCCAGCACTCCCCAGACACATTCTCAAGCTCACTCTCACCCTCGCAATAGACCAGCTCTGAAACTGCAGTCGTCCAGCCATTTCTCGCACACCACAGCTCTAAGGGCTTTGTGCTCTTGCTACTCCTCACCTTCCCTTGCCACCACTTTCACAGCCAAACACACGCTGGGTGGGCATCTGCCCTTGCCTTGCCTCACAGCACTCCCCAGACACATTCTCAAGCTCACTCTCACCCCGGCACAGACCACCTCCCTGAGTGCAAATATCCAGCCATTTCTCCCGCACCATAGCTCCAAGGCCCGAGTGCTCTTGGCAGGTCCTCGCCTTCCCTTCGCACTGCTTTCACTGCAGCACAAACACTCGGGCTCTGCGCTTGTCTACCCAGGTACCTGTCCCTATATTCTCTCTCTCTATCACCAGAAATGACCTCCCAAATTCCAAAAGCCCAGCGATATTTCCCACACCGAGCTAGCCAGGAACGAAACCTTTTTCTGGTCTTCCTCTTCCCTTGGCACCACTTTTACAGCCACAGAAACTCTGGAGCTCTGTGCTTGCCTTGCCTGTTCACGGGCCTAATTCTCTCTCTCGCTCCCCTTTCGCTAGAGCCCAGCTCGGAGAGTGCAAACATCTAGTGATTTTGCCCACACCAAAGGAGCCAGGAGGAAATGTTGATGCTGGTCTTCACCTTCCCTTGGCACCGCTGTGACAGTGAAAGACAGACTCACGCTCTGCGCTTGCCTTCTTTCTTAGCCATCCTGAAGTTCTCTCAGGCTCAGACTGACTTTTTCAATAGCTGAGGTCTGACGTTGCAAACGTCAAGTGATTTCTTCCACAGCAAATGGGCAAGGACTGAAAGCTGTTGCTGCTCCTCACCTTCCCTTGCCAGCGCTTTCACAGCCAAACACACGCTGGGTGGGGATCTGCCCTTGCCCTGTCTCCCGGCACTCCCCAGACACATTCTCAAGCTCACTCTCACTCTCGGCACAGACCACCTCCCAAACCGCAATCCTCCAGCCATTTCTCCCACACCACAGCTCTCAGGGCTTAAACCAGTTACCTGTCACCACATTCCCTTGCCAGCGCTTTCACAGCCAAACACGCACTGGGCAGCTGCCCTTGCCTTGCTTCCCAACACTCCCAATACGCATTCTCAAGCTCACTCTCACCCTGGGAAGAGACCAGCTCCCAAACTGCAATCGTCCAGCCATTTCTCCTGCACCAAGGCTCTAAGGGTTAGTGCTGTGGCTTGTCGTCCCCTTCCCTTGCCAGCATTGCCACAGGCGAACACACGCTGGGTGGGGATCTGCCCTTGCCTTGCCTCACAGCACTCCCCAGACACATTCTCAAGCTCACTCTCACCCTCGCAATAGACCAGCTCTGAAACTCCAGTCGTCCAGCACTTTGTCCCAGACCATAGCTCTGATGGCATAGTGCTCTTGCTGCTCCTCACCTTCCCTTGCCAGCACTTTCACAGCCAAACACACACTGGGCATCTCCCCTTGCCTTGCCTCGCCTCCCAGCACTCCCAAGACACGTTCTCAAGCTCACTCTCACTCTCGGCAAAGACCACCTCCCAAACCGCAATCGTCCAGCCATTTCTCCCATAACCACAGCTCTAAGGGCTTAAACCAGTTACCTGTCACCACATTCCCTTGCTAGCGCTTTCACAGCCAAACACGCACTGGGCAGCTGCCCTTGCCTTGCTTCCCAACACTCCCAATACGCATTCTCAAGCTCACTCTCACCCTGGGAAGAGACCAGCTCCCAAACTGCAATCGTCCAGCCATTTCTCCCGCACCAAGGCTCTAAGGGCTTTGTGCTCTTGCTGCGCCTCACCTTCCCTTGACAGCGCTTTCAAAGCCAAACGCACTCTGGGTGGGGATCTGCCCTTGCCTTGCCTCCCAGCACTCCCCAGACACATTCTCAAGCTCATTCTCACCCTCGCAATAGACCAGCTCTGAAACTGCAGTCGTCCAGCCATTTCTCGCACACCACAGCTCTAAGGGCTTTGTGCTCTTGCTACTCCTCACCTTCCCTTTCCACCACTTTCACAGCCAAACACACGCTGGGTGGGCATCTGCCCTTGCCTTGCCTCACAGCACTCCCCAGACACATTCTCAAGCTCACTCTCACCCCGGCACAGACCACCTCCCTGAGTGCAAATATCCAGCCATTTCTCCCGCACCATAGCTCCAAGGCCCGAGTGCTCTTGGCAGGTCCTCGCCTTCCCTTCGCACTGCTTTCACTGCAGCACAAACACTCGGGCTCTGCGCTTGTCTACCTAGGTACCTGTCCCAATATTCTCTCTCTCTATCACCAGAAATGACCTCCCAAATTCCAAAAGCCCAGCGATATTTCCCACACCAAGCTAGCCAGGAACGAAACCTTTTTCTGGTCTTCCTCTTCCCTTGGCACCGCTTTTACAGCCACAGAAACTCTGGAGCTCTGTGCTTGCCTTGCCTGTTCACGGGCCTAATTCTCTCTCTCGCTCCCCTTTCGCTAGAGCCCAGCTCGGAGAGTGCAAACATCTAGTGATTTTGCCCACACCAAAGGAGCCAGGAGGAAATGTTGATGCTGGTCTTCACCTTCCCTTGGCACCGCTGTGACAGTGAAAGACAGACTCACGCTCTGCGCTTGCCTTCTTTCTTAGCCATCCTAAAGTTCTCTCAGGCTCAGACTGACTTTTTCAATAGCTGAGGTCTGACGTTGCAAACGTCAAGTGATTTCTTCCACAGCAAATGGGCAAGGACTGAAAGCTGTTGCTGCTCCTCACCTTCCCTTGCCAGCGCTTTCACAGCCAAACACACGCTGGGTGGGGATCTGCCCTTGCCCTGTCTCCCGGCACTCCCCAGACACATTCTCAAGCTCACTCTCACTCTCGGCACAGACCACCTCCCAAACCGCAATCGTCCAGCCATTTCTCCCACACCACAGCTCTAAGGGCTTAAACCAGTTACCTGTCACCACATTCCCTTGCCAGCGCTCTCACAGCCAAACACGCACTGGGCAGCTGCCCTTGCCTTGCTTCCCAACACTCCCAATACGCATTCTCAAGCTCACTCTCACCCTGGGAAGAGACCAGCTCCCAAACTGCAATCGCCCAGCCATTTCTCCCGCACCAAGGCTCTAAGGGCTTTGTGCTCTTGCTGCGCCTCACCTTCCCTTGACAGCGCTTTCACAGCCAAACACGCACTGGGCAGCTGCCCTTGCCTTGCTTCCCAACACTCCCAATACGCATTCTCAAGCTCACTCTCACCCTGGGAAGAGACCAGCTCCCAAACTGCAATTGTCCAGCCATTTCTCCCGCACCAAGGCTCTAAGGGCTTTGTGCTCTTGCTGCGCCTCACCTTCCCTTGACAGCGCTTTCACAGCCAAACACACGCTGGGTGGGCATCTGCCCTTGCCTTGCCTCACAGCACTCCCCAGACACATTCTCAAGCTCACTCTCACCCCGGCACAGACCACCTCCCTGAGTGCAAATGTCCAGCCATTTCTCCCGCACCATAGCTCCAAGGCCCGAGTGCTCTTGGCAGGTCCTCGCCTTCCCTTCGCACTGCTTTCACTGCAGCACAAACACTCGGGCTCTGTGCTTGTCTACCTAGGTACCTGTCCCAATATTCTCTCTCCCTATCACCAGAAATGACCTCCCAAATTCCAAAAGTCCAGCGATTTTTCCCACACCGAGCTAGCCAGGAACGAAACCTTTTTCTGGTCTTCCTCTTCCCTTGGCACCGCTTTTACAGCCACAGAAACTCTGGAGCTCTGTGCTTGCCTTGCCTGTTCACGGGCCTAATTCTCTCTCTCGCTCCCCTTTCGCTAGAGCCCAGCTCGGAGATTCCAAACATCTAGTGAATTTGCCCACACCAAAGGAGCCAGGAGGAAATGTTGATGCTGGTCTTCACCTTCCCTTGGCACCGCTGTGACAGTGAAAGACAGACTCACGCTCTGCGCTCGCCTTCTTTCTTAGCCATCCTGAAGTTCTCTCAGGCTCAGACTGACTTTTTCAATAGCTGAGGTCTGACATTGCAAACGTCAAGTGATTTCTTCCACAGCAAATGGGCAAGGACTGAAAGCTGTTGCTGCTCCTCACCTTCCCTTGCCAGCGCTTTCACAGCCAAACACACGCTGGGTGGGGATCTGCCCTTGCCCTGTCTCCCGGCACTCCCCAGACACATTCTCAAGCTCACTCTCACTCTCGGCACAGACCACCTCCCAAACCGCAATCCTCCAGCCATTTCTCCCACACCACAGCTCTCAGGGCTTAAACCAGTTACCTGTCACCACATTCCCTTGCCAGCGCTTTCACAGCCAAACACGCACTGGGCAGCTGCCCTTGCCTTGCTTCCCAACACTCCCAATACGCATTCTCAAGCTCACTCTCACCCTGGGAAGAGACCAGCTCCCAAACTGCAATCGTCCAGCCATTTCTCCCGCACCAAGGCTCTAAGGGCTTTGTGCTCTTGCTGCGCCTCACCTTCCCTTGACAGCGCTTTCAAAGCCAAACGCACTCTGGGTGGGGATCTGCCCTTGCCTTGCCTCCCAGCACTCCCCAGACACATTCTCAAGCTCATTCTCACCCTCGCAATAGACCAGCTCTGAAACTGCAGTCGTCCAGCCATTTCTCGCAAACCACAGCTCTAAGGGCTTTGTGCTCTTGCTACTCCTCAGCCTTCCCTTGCCACCACTTTCACAGCCAAACACACGCTGGGTGGGCATCTGCCCTTGCCTTGCCTCCCAGCACTCCCCAGACACATTCTCAAGCTCACTCTCACTCTCGGCACAGACCACCTCCCAAACCGCAATCGTCCAGCCATTTCTCCCACACCACAGCTCTAAGGGCTTAAACCAGTTACCTGTCACCACATTCCCTTGCCAGCGCTCTCACAGCCAAACACGCACTGGGCAGCTGCCCTTGCCTTGCTTCCCAACACTCCCAATACGCATTCTCAAGCTCACTCTCACCCTGGGAAGAGACCAGCTCCCAAACTGCAATCGCCCAGCCATTTCTCCCGCACCGAGGCTCTAAGGGCTTTGTGCTCTTGCTGCGCCTCACCTTCCCTTGACAGCGCTTTCACAGCCAAACACGCACTGGGCAGCTGCCCTTGCCTTGCCTCCCAACACTCCCAATACGCATTCTCAAGCTCACTCTCACCCTGGGAAGAGACCAGCTCCCAAACTGCAATCGTCCAGCCATTTCTCCCGCACCAAGGCTCTAAGGGCTTTGTGCTCTTGCTGCGCCTCACCTTCCCTTGACAGCGCTTTCACAGCCAAACACACGCTGGGTGGGCATCTGCCCTTGCCTTGCCTCACAGCACTCCCCAGACACATTCTCAAGCTCACTCTCACCCCGGCACAGACCACCTCCCTGAGTGCAAATATCCAGCCATTTCTCCCGCACCATAGCTCCAAGGCCCGAGTGCTCTTGGCAGGTCCTCGCCTTCCCTTCGCACTGCTTTCACTGCAGCACAAACACTCGGGCTCTGCGCTTGTCTACCCAGGTACCTGTCCCTATATTCTCTCTCTCTATCACCAGAAATGACCTCCCAAATTCCAAAAGCCCAGCGATATTTCCCACACCGAGCTAGCCAGGAACGAAACCTTTTTCTGGTCTTCCTCTTCCCTTGGCACCACTTTTACAGCCACAGAAACTCTGGAGCTCTGTGCTTGCCTTGCCTGTTCACGGGCCTAATTCTCTCTCTCGCTCCCCTTTCGCTAGAGCCCAGCTCGGAGAGTGCAAACATCTAGTGATTTTGCCCACACCAAAGGAGCCAGGAGGAAATGTTGATGCTGGTCTTCACCTTCCCTTGGCACCGCTGTGACAGTGAAAGACAGACTCACGCTCTGCGCTTGCCTTCTTTCTTAGCCATCCTAAAGTTCTCTCAGGCTCAGACTGACTTTTTCAATAGCTGAGGTCTGACGTTGCAAACGTCAAGTGATTTCTTCCACAGCAAATGGGCAAGGACTGAAAGCTGTTGCTGCTCCTCACCTTCCCTTGCCAGCGCTTTCACAGCCAAACACACGCTGGGTGGGGATCTGCCCTTGCCCTGTCTCCCGGCACTCCCCAGACACATTCTCAAGCTCACTCTCACTCTCGGCACAGACCACCTCCCAAACCGCAATCCTCCAGCCATTTCTCCCACACCACAGCTCTCAGGGCTTAAACCAGTTACCTGTCACCACATTCCCTTGCCAGCGCTTTCACAGCCAAACACGCACTGGGCAGCTGCCCTTGCCTTGCTTCCCAACACTCCCAATACGCATTCTCAAGCTCACTCTCACCCTGGGAAGAGACCAGCTCCCAAACTGCAATCGTCCAGCCATTTCTCCTGCACCAAGGCTCTAAGGGTTAGTGCTGTGGCTTGTCGTCCCCTTCCCTTGCCAGCATTGCCACAGGCGAACACACGCTGGGTGGGGATCTGCCCTTGCCTTGCCTCACAGCACTCCCCAGACACATTCTCAAGCTCACTCTCACCCTCGCAATAGACCAGCTCTGAAACTCCAGTCGTCCAGCACTTTGTCCCAGACCATAGCTCTGATGGCATAGTGCTCTTGCTGCTCCTCACCTTCCCTTGCCAGCACTTTCACAGCCAAACACACACTGGGCATCTCCCCTTGCCTTGCCTCGCCTCCCAGCACTCCCAAGACACGTTCTCAAGCTCACTCTCACTCTCGGCAAAGACCACCTCCCAAACCGCAATCGTCCAGCCATTTCTCCCATAACCACAGCTCTAAGGGCTTAAACCAGTTACCTGTCACCACATTCCCTTGCTAGCGCTTTCACAGCCAAACACGCACTGGGCAGCTGCCCTTGCCTTGCTTCCCAACACTCCCAATACGCATTCTCAAGCTCACTCTCACCCTGGGAAGAGACCAGCTCCCAAACTGCAATCGTCCAGCCATTTCTCCCGCACCAAGGCTCTAAGGGCTTTGTGCTCTTGCTGCGCCTCACCTTCCCTTGACAGCGCTTTCAAAGCCAAACGCACTCTGGGTGGGGATCTGCCCTTGCCTTGCCTCCCAGCACTCCCCAGACACATTCTCAAGCTCATTCTCACCCTCGCAATAGACCAGCTCTGAAACTGCAGTCGTCCAGCCATTTCTCGCACACCACAGCTCTAAGGGCTTTGTGCTCTTGCTACTCCTCACCTTCCCTTTCCACCACTTTCACAGCCAAACACACGCTGGGTGGGCATCTGCCCTTGCCTTGCCTCACAGCACTCCCCAGACACATTCTCAAGCTCACTCTCACCCCGGCACAGACCACCTCCCTGAGTGCAAATATCCAGCCATTTCTCCCGCACCATAGCTCCAAGGCCCGAGTGCTCTTGGCAGGTCCTCGCCTTCCCTTCGCACTGCTTTCACTGCAGCACAAACACTCGGGCTCTGCGCTTGTCTACCTAGGTACCTGTCCCAATATTCTCTCTCTCTATCACCAGAAATGACCTCCCAAATTCCAAAAGCCCAGCGATATTTCCCACACCAAGCTAGCCAGGAACGAAACCTTTTTCTGGTCTTCCTCTTCCCTTGGCACCGCTTTTACAGCCACAGAAACTCTGGAGCTCTGTGCTTGCCTTGCCTGTTCACGGGCCTAATTCTCTCTCTCGCTCCCCTTTCGCTAGAGCCCAGCTCGGAGAGTGCAAACATCTAGTGATTTTGCCCACACCAAAGGAGCCAGGAGGAAATGTTGATGCTGGTCTTCACCTTCCCTTGGCACCGCTGTGACAGTGAAAGACAGACTCACGCTCTGCGCTTGCCTTCTTTCTTAGCCATCCTAAAGTTCTCTCAGGCTCAGACTGACTTTTTCAATAGCTGAGGTCTGACGTTGCAAACGTCAAGTGATTTCTTCCACAGCAAATGGGCAAGGACTGAAAGCTGTTGCTGCTCCTCACCTTCCCTTGCCAGCGCTTTCACAGCCAAACACACGCTGGGTGGGGATCTGCCCTTGCCCTGTCTCCCGGCACTCCCCAGACACATTCTCAAGCTCACTCTCACTCTCGGCACAGACCACCTCCCAAACCGCAATCGTCCAGCCATTTCTCCCACACCACAGCTCTAAGGGCTTAAACCAGTTACCTGTCACCACATTCCCTTGCCAGCGCTCTCACAGCCAAACACGCACTGGGCAGCTGCCCTTGCCTTGCTTCCCAACACTCCCAATACGCATTCTCAAGCTCACTCTCACCCTGGGAAGAGACCAGCTCCCAAACTGCAATCGCCCAGCCATTTCTCCCGCACCAAGGCTCTAAGGGCTTTGTGCTCTTGCTGCGCCTCACCTTCCCTTGACAGCGCTTTCAAAGCCAAACGCACTCTGGGTGGGGATCTGCCCTTGCCTTGCCTCCCAGCACTCCCCAGACACATTCTCAAGCTCATTCTCACCCTCGCAATAGACCAGCTCTGAAACTGCAGTCGTCCAGCCATTTCTCGCAAACCACAGCTCTAAGGGCTTTGTGCTCTTGCTACTCCTCAGCCTTCCCTTGCCACCACTTTCACAGCCAAACACACGCTGGGTGGGCATCTGCCCTTGCCTTGCCTCCCAGCACTCCCCAGACACATTCTCAAGCTCACTCTCACTCTCGGCACAGACCACCTCCCAAACCGCAATCGTCCAGCCATTTCTCCCACACCACAGCTCTAAGGGCTTAAACCAGTTACCTGTCACCACATTCCCTTGCCAGCGCTCTCACAGCCAAACACGCACTGGGCAGCTGCCCTTGCCTTGCTTCCCAACACTCCCAATACGCATTCTCAAGCTCACTCTCACCCTGGGAAGAGACCAGCTCCCAAACTGCAATCGCCCAGCCATTTCTCCCGCACCGAGGCTCTAAGGGCTTTGTGCTCTTGCTGCGCCTCACCTTCCCTTGACAGCGCTTTCACAGCCAAACACGCACTGGGCAGCTGCCCTTGCCTTGCCTCCCAACACTCCCAATACGCATTCTCAAGCTCACTCTCACCCTGGGAAGAGACCAGCTCCCAAACTGCAATCGTCCAGCCATTTCTCCCGCACCAAGGCTCTAAGGGCTTTGTGCTCTTGCTGCGCCTCACCTTCCCTTGACAGCGCTTTCACAGCCAAACACACGCTGGGTGGGCATCTGCCCTTGCCTTGCCTCACAGCACTCCCCAGACACATTCTCAAGCTCACTCTCACCCCGGCACAGACCACCTCCCTGAGTGCAAATATCCAGCCATTTCTCCCGCACCATAGCTCCAAGGCCCGAGTGCTCTTGGCAGGTCCTCGCCTTCCCTTCGCACTGCTTTCACTGCAGCACAAACACTCGGGCTCTGCGCTTGTCTACCCAGGTACCTGTCCCTATATTCTCTCTCTCTATCACCAGAAATGACCTCCCAAATTCCAAAAGCCCAGCGATATTTCCCACACCGAGCTAGCCAGGAACGAAACCTTTTTCTGGTCTTCCTCTTCCCTTGGCACCACTTTTACAGCCACAGAAACTCTGGCGCTCTGTGCTTGCCTTGCCTGTTCACGGGCCTAATTCTCTCTCTCGCTCCCCTTTCGCTAGAGCCCAGCTCGGAGAGTGCAAACATCTAGTGATTTTGCCCACACCAAAGGAGCCAGGAGGAAATGTTGATGCTGGTCTTCACCTTCCCTTGGCACCGCTGTGACAGTGAAAGACAGACTCACGCTCTGCGCTTGCCTTCTTTCTTAGCCATCCTGAAGTTCTCTCAGGCTCAGACTGACTTTTTCAATAGCTGAGGTCTGACGTTGCAAACGTCAAGTGATTTCTTCCACAGCAAATGGGCAAGGACTGAAAGCTGTTGCTGCTCCTCACCTTCCCTTGACAGCGCTTTCACAGCCAAACACACGCTACGTGGGCATCTGCCCTTGCCTTGCCTCCCAGCACTCCCCAGACACATTCTCAAGCTCACTCTCACTCTCGGCACAGACCACCTCCCAAACCGCAATCCTCCAGCCATTTCTCCCACACCACAGCTCTCAGGGCTTAAACCAGTTACCTGTCACCACATTCCCTTGCCAGCGCTTTCACAGCCAAACACGCACTGGGTAGCTGCCCTTGCCTTGCTTCCCAACACTCCCAATAAGCATTCTCAAGCTCACTCTCACCCTGGGAAGAGACCAGCTCCCAAACTGCAATCGTCCAGCCATTTCTCCTGCACCAAGGCTCTAAGGGTTAGTGCTGTGGCTTGTCGTCCCCTTCCCTTGCCAGCATTGCCACAGGCGAACACACGCTGGGTGGGCATCTGCCCTTGCCTTGCCTCACAGCACTCCCCAGACACATTCTCAAGCTCACTCTCACCCTCGCAATAGACCAGCTCTGAAACTCCAGTCGTCCAGCACTTTGTCCCAGACCATAGCTCTGATGGCATAGTGCTCTTGCTGCTCCTCACCTTCCCTTGCCAGCACTTTCACAGCCAAACACACACTGGGCATCTCCCCTTGCCTTGCCTCGCCTCCCAGCACTCCCAAGACACGTTCTCAAGCTCACTCTCACTCTCGGCAAAGACCACCTCCCAAACCGCAATCGTCCAGCCATTTCTCCCACACCACAGCTCTAAGGGCTTAAACCAGTTACCTGTCACCACATTCCCTTGCTAGCGCTTTCACAGCCAAACACGCACTGGGCAGCTGCCCTTGCCTTGCTTCCCAACACTCCCAATACGCATTCTCAAGCTCACTCTCACCCTGGGAAGAGACCAGCTCCCAAACTGCAATCGTCCAGCCATTTCTCCCGCACCAAGGCTCTAAGGGCTTTGTGCTCTTGCTGCGCCTCACCTTCCCTTGACAGCGCTTTCAAAGCCAAACGCACTCTGGGTGGGCATCTGCCCTTGCCTTGCCTCCCAGCACTCCCCAGACACATTCTCAAGCTCATTCTCACCCTCGCAATAGACCAGCTCTGAAACTGCAGTCGTCCAGCCATTTCTCGCAAACCACAGCTCTAAGGGCTTTGTGCTCTTGCTACTCCTCACCTTCCCTTGCCACCACTTTCACAGCCAAACACACGCTGGGTGGGCATCTGCCCTTGCCTTGCCTCCCAGCACTCCCCAGACACATTCTCAAGCTCACTCTCACCCTCGCAATAGACCAGCTCTGAAACTGCAGTCGTCCAGCCATTTCTCGCACACCACAGCTCTAAGGGCTTTGTGCTCTTGCTACTCCTCACCTTCCCTTGCCACCACTTTCACAGCCAAACACACGCTGGGTGGGCATCTGCCCTTGCCTTGCCTCACAGCACTCCCCAGACACATTCTCAAGCTCACTCTCACCCCGGCACAGACCACCTCCCTGAGTGCAAATATCCAGCCATTTCTCCCGCACCATAGCTCCAAGGCCCGAGTGCTCTTGGCAGGTCCTCGCCTTCCCTTCGCACTGCTTTCACTGCAGCACAAACACTCGGGCTCTGCGCTTGTCTACCCAGGTACCTGTCCCTATATTCTCTCTCTCTATCACCAGAAATGACCTCCCAAATTCCAAAAGCCCAGCGATATTTCCCACACCGAGCTAGCCAGGAACGAAACCTTTTTCTGGTCTTCCTCTTCCCTTGGCACCACTTTTACAGCCACAGAAACTCTGGAGCTCTGTGCTTGCCTTGCCTGTTAATGGGCCTAATTCTCTCTCTCGCTCCCCTTTCGCTAGAGCCCAGCTCGGAGAGTGCAAACATCTAGTGATTTTGCCCACACCAAAGGAGCCAGGAGGAAATGTTGATGCTGGTCTTCACCTTCCCTTGGCACCGCTGTGACAGTGAAAGACAGACTCACGCTCTGCGCTTGCCTTCTTTCTTAGCCATCCTGAAGTTCTCTCAGGCTCAGACTGACTTTTTCAATAGCTGAGGTCTGACGTTGCAAACGTCAAGTGATTTCTTCCACAGCAAATGGGCAAGGACTGAAAGCTGTTGCTGCTCCTCACCTTCCCTTGCCAGCGCTTTCACAGCCAAACACACGCTACGTGGGCATCTGCCCTTGCCTTGCCTCCCAGCACTCCCCAGACACATTCTCAAGCTCACTCTCACTCTCGGCACAGACCACCTCCCAAACCGCAATCGTCCAGCCATTTCTCCCACACCACAGCTCTAAGGGCTTAAACCAGTTACCTGTCACCACATTCCCTTGCCAGCGCTTTCACAGCCAAACACGCACTGGGTAGCTGCCCTTGCCTTGCTTCCCAACACTCCCAATAAGCATTCTCAAGCTCACTCTCACCCTGGGAAGAGACCAGCTCCCAAACTGCAATCGTCCAGCCATTTCTCCTGCACCAAGGCTCTAAGGGTTAGTGCTGTGGCTTGTCGTCCCCTTCCCTTGCCAGCATTGCCACAGGCGAACACACGCTGGGTGGGCATCTGCCCTTGCCTTGCCTCACAGCACTCCCCAGACACATTCTCAAGCTCACTCTCACCCTCGCAATAGACCAGCTCTGAAACTCCAGTCGTCCAGCACTTTGTCCCAGACCATAGCTCTGATGGCATAGTGCTCTTGCTGCTCCTCACCTTCCCTTGCCAGCACTTTCACAGCCAAACACACACTGGGCATCTCCCCTTGCCTTGCCTCGCCTCCCAGCACTCCCAAGACACGTTCTCAAGCTCACTCTCACTCTCGGCAAAGACCACCTCCCAAACCGCAATCGTCCAGCCATTTCTCCCACACCACAGCTCTAAGGGCTTAAACCAGTTACCTGTCACCACATTCCCTTGCTAGCGCTTTCACAGCCAAACACGCACTGGGCAGCTGCCCTTGCCTTGCTTCCCAACACTCCCAATACGCATTCTCAAGCTCACTCTCACCCTGGGAAGAGACCAGCTCCCAAACTGCAATCGTCCAGCCATTTCTCCCGCACCAAGGCTCTAAGGGCTTTGTGCTCTTGCTGCGCCTCACCTTCCCTTGACAGCGCTTTCAAAGCCAAACGCACTCTGGGTGGGGATCTGCCCTTGCCTTGCCTCCCAGCACTCCCCAGACACATTCTCAAGCTCATTCTCACCCTCGCAATAGACCAGCTCTGAAACTGCAGTCGTCCAGCCATTTCTCGCACACCACAGCTCTAAGGGCTTTGTGCTCTTGCTACTCCTCACCTTCCCTTGCCACCACTTTCACAGCCAAACACACGCTGGGTGGGCATCTGCCCTTGCCTTGCCTCCCAGCACTCCCCAGACACATTCTCAAGCTCACTCTCACCCCGGCACAGACCACCTCCCTGAGTGCAAATATCCAGCCATTTCTCCCGCACCATAGCTCCAAGGCCCTAGTGCTCTTGGCAGGTCCTCGCCTTCCCTTCGCACTGCTTTCACTGCAGCACAAACACTCGGGCTCTGCGCTTGTCTACCCAGGTACCTGTCCCTATATTCTCTCTCTCTATCACCAGAAATGACCTCCCAAATTCCAAAAGCCCAGCGATATTTCCCACACCGAGCTAGCCAGGAACGAAACCTTTTTCTGGTCTTCCTCTTCCCTTGGCACCGCTTTTACAGCCACAGAAACTCTGGAGCTCTGTGCTTGCCTTGCCTGTTAATGGGCCTAATTCTCTCTCTCGCTCCCCTTTCGCTAGAGCCCAGCTCGGAGAGTGCAAACATCTAGTGATTTTGCCCACACCAAAGGAGCCAGGAGGAAATGTTGATGCTGGTCTTCACCTTCCCTTGGCACCGCTGTGACAGTGAAAGACAGACTCACGCTCTGCGCTTGCCTTCTTTCTTAGCCATCCTGAAGTTCTCTCAGGCTCAGACTGACTTTTTCAATAGCTGAGGTCTGACGTTGCAAACGTCAAGTGATTTCTTCCACAGCAAATGGGCAAGGACTGAAAGCTGTTGCTGCTCCTCACCTTCCCTTGACAGCGCTTTCACAGCCAAACACACGCTACGTGGGCATCTGCCCTTGCCTTGCCTCCCAGCACTCCCCAGACACAATCTCAAGCTCACTCTCACTCTCGGCACAGACCACCTCCCAAACCGCAATCGTCCAGCCATTTCTCCCACACCACAGCTCTCAGGGCTTAAACCAGTTACCTGTCACCACATTCCCTTGCCAGCGCTTTCACAGCCAAACACGCACTGGGCAGCTGCCCTTGCCTTGCTTCCCAACACTCCCAATAAGCATTCTCAAGCTCACTCTCACCCTGGGAAGAGACCACCTCCCAAACTGCAATCGCCCAGCCATTTCTCCCGCACCGAGGCTCTAAGGGCTTTGTGCTCTTGTTGCGCCTCACCTTCCCTTGCCAGCGCTTTCACAGCCAAACACGCACTGGGCAGCTGCCCTTGCCTTGCTTCCCAACACTCCCAATACGCATTCTCAAGCTCACTCTCACCCTGGGAAGAGACCACCTCCCAAACTGCAATCGTCCAGCCATTTCTCCCGCACCAAGGCTCTAAGGGTTAGTGCTGTGGCTTGTCGTCCCCTTCCCTTGCCAGCATTGCCACAGGCGAACACACGCTGGGTGGGGATCTGCACTTGCCTTGTCTGCCAACACTCCCAAAACACATTCTCAAGCTCACTCTCACCCTCGCAATAGACCACCTCCCAAACTGCAATCGTCCAGCCATTTCTCCCGCACCAAGGCTCTAAGGGCTTTGTGCTCTTGCTGCGCCTCACCTTCCCTTGACAGCGCTTTCACAGCCAAACACACGCTGGGTGGGCATCTGCCCTTGCCTTGCCTCACAGCACTCCCCAGACACATTCTCAAGCTCACTCTCACCCTCGCAATAGACCAGCTCTGAAACTCCAGTCGTCCAGCACTTTGTCCCAGACCATAGCTCTGATGGCATAGTGCTCTTGCTGCTCCTCACCTTCCCTTGCCAGCACTTTCACAGCCAAACACACACTGGGCATCTCCCCTTGCCTTGCCTCGCCTCCCAGCACTCCCAAGACACGTTCTCAAGCTCACTCTCACTCTCGGCAAAGACCACCCTCCCAAACCGCAATCGTCCAGCCATTTCTCCCACACCACAGCTCTAAGGGCTTAAACCAGTTACCTGTCACCACATTCCCTTGCCAGCGCTTTCACAGCCAAACACGCACTGGGCAGCTGCCCTTGCCTTGCTTCCCAACACTCCCAATACGCATTCTCAAGCTCACTCTCACCCTGGGAAGAGACCAGCTCCCAAACTGCAATCGTCCAGCCATTTCTCCCACACCAAGGCTCTAAGGGCTTTGTGCTCTTGCTGCGCCTCACCTTCCCTTGACAGCGCTTTCACAGCCAAACGCACTCTGGGTGGGGATCTGCCCTTGCCTTGCCTCCCAGCACTCCCCAGACACATTCTCAAGCTCATTCTCACCCTCGCAATAGACCAGCTCTGAAACTGCAGTCGTCCAGCCATTTCTCGCAAACCACAGCTCTAAGGGCTTTGTGCTCTTGCTACTCCTCAGCCTTCCCTTGCCACCACTTTCACAGCCAAACACACGCTGGGTGGGCATCTGCCCTTGCCTTGCCTCACAGCACTCCCCAGACACATTCTCAAGCTCACTCTCAGCCTCGCAATAGACCAGCTCTGAAACTGCAGTCGTCCAGCCATTTCTCGCACACCACAGCTCTAAGGGCTTTGTGCTCTTGCTACTCCTCACCTTCCCTTGCCACCACTTTCACAGCCAAACACACGCTGGGTGGGCATCTGCCCTTGCCTTGCCTCACAGCACTCCCCAGACACATTCTCAAGCTCACTCTCACCCCGGCACAGACCACCTCCCTGAGTGCAAATATCCAGCCATTTCTCCCGCACCATAGCTCCAAGGCCCGAGTGCTCTTGGCAGGTCCTCGCCTTCCCTTCGCACTGCTTTCACTGCAGCACAAACACTCGGGCTCTGCGCTTGTCTACCTAGGTACCTGTCCCAATATTCTCTCTCTCTATCACCAGAAATGTCCTCCCAAATTCCAAAAGCCCAGCGATATTTCCCACACCGAGCTAGCCAGGAACGAAACCTTTTTCTGGTCTTCCTCTTCCCTTGGCACCGCTTTTACAGCCACAGAAACTCTGGAGCTCTGTGCTTGCCTTGCCTGTTAACGGGCCTAATTCTCTCTCTCGCTCCCCTTTCGCTAGAGCCCAGCTCGGAGAGTGCAAACATCTAGTGATTTTGCCCACACCAAAGGAGCCAGGAGGAAATGTTGATGCTGGTCTTCACCTTCCCTTGGCACCGCTGTGACAGTGAAAGACAGACTCATGCTCTGCGCTTGCCTTCTTTCTTAGCCATCCTAAAGTTCTCTCAGGCTCAGACTGACTTTTTCAATAGCTGAGGTCTGACGTTGCAAACGTCAAGTGATTTCTTCCACAGCAAATGGGCAAGGACTGAAAGCTGTTGCTGCTCCTCACCTTCCCTTGACAGCGCTTTCACAGCCAAACACACGCTGGGTGGGGATCTGCCCTTGCCCTTTCTCCCGGCACTCCCCAGACACATTCTCAAGCTCACTCTCACTCTCGGCAAAGACCACCTCCCAAACCGCAATCGTCCAGCCATTTCTCCCACACCACAGCTCTAAGGGCTTAAACCAGTTACCTGTCACCACATTCCCTTGCCAGCGCTTTCACAGCCAAACACGCACTGGGCAGCTGCCCTTGCCTTGCTTCCCAACACTCCCAATACGCATTCTCAAGCTCACTCTCACCCTGGGAAGAGACCAGCTCCCAAACTGCAATCGTCCAGCCATTTCTCCCGCACCAAGGCTCTAAGGGCTTTGTGCTCTTGCTGCGCCTCACCTTCCCTTGACAGCGCTTTCACAGCCAAACACGCACTGGGCAGCTGCCCTTGCCTTGCTTCCCAACACTCCCAATACGCATTCTCAAGCTCACTCTCACCCTGGGAAGAGACCAGCTCCCAAACTGCAATCGTCCAGCCATTTCTCCCGCACCAAGGCTCTAAGGGCTTTGTGCTCTGCTGCGCCTCACCTTCCCTTGACAGCGCTTTCACAGCCAAACACACGCTGGGTGGGCATCTGCCCTTGCCTTGCCTCACAGCACTCCCCAGACACATTCTCAAGCTCACTCTCACCCCGGCACAGACCACCTCCCTGAGTGCAAATGTCCAGCCATTTCTCCCGCACCATAGCTCCAAGGCCCTAGTGCTCTTGGCAGGTCCTCGCCTTCCCTTCGCACTGCTTTCACTGCAGCACAAACACTCGGGCTCTGTGCTTGTCTACCTAGGTACCTGTCCCAATATTCTCTCTCTCTATCACCAGAAATGACCTCCCAAATTCCAAAAGTCCAGCGATTTTTCCCACACCGAGCTAGCCAGGAACGAAACCTTTTTCTGGTCTTCCTCTTCCCTTGGCACCGCTTTTACAGCCACAGAAACTCTGGAGCTCTGTGCTTGCCTTGCCTGTTCACGGGCCTAATTCTCTCTCTCGCTCCCCTTTCGCTAGAGCCCAGCTCTGAGAGTGCAAACATCTAGTGAATTTGCCCACACCAAAGGAGCCAGGAGGAAATGTTGATGCTGGTCTTCACCTTCCCTTGGCACCGCTGTGACAGTGAAAGACAGACTCACGCTCTGCGCTTGCCTTCTTTCTTAGCCATCCTGAAGTTCTCTCAGGCTCAGACTGACTTTTTCAATAGCTGAGGTCTGACGTTGCAAACGTCAAGTGATTTCTTCCACAGCAAATGGGCAAGGACTGAAAGCTGTTGCTGCTCCTCACCTTCCCTTGCCAGCGCTTTCACAGCCAAACACACGCTGGGTGGGGATCTGCCCTTGCCCTGTCTCCCGGCACTCCCCAGACACATTCTCAAGCTCACTCTCACTCTCGGCACAGACCACCTCCCAAACCGCAATCGTCCAGCCATTTCTCCCACACCACAGCTCTCAGGGCTTAAACCAGTTACCTGTCACCACATTCCCTTGCCAGCGCTTTCACAGCCAAACACGCACTGGGCAGCTGCCCTTGCCTTGCTTCCCAACACTCCCAATACGCATTCTCAAGCTCACTCTCACCCTGGGAAGAGACCAGCTCCCAAACTGCAATCGTCCAGCCATTTCTCCCGCACCAAGGCTCTAAGGGCTTTGTGCTCTTGCTGCGCCTCACCTTCCCTTGACAGCGCTTTCAAAGCCAAACACGCACTGGGCAGCTGCCCTTGCCTTGCTTCCCAACACTCCCAATACGCATTCTCAAGCTCACTCTCACCCTGGGAAGAGACCAGCTCCCAAACTGCAATCGTCCAGCCATTTCTCCCGCACCAAGGCTCTAAGGGCTTTGTGCTCTTGCTGCGCCTCACCTTCCCTTGACAGCGCTTTCACAGCCAAACACACGCTGGGTGGGCATCTGCCCTTGCCTTGCCTCACAGCACTCCCCAGACACATTCTCAAGCTCACTCTCACCCCGGCACAGACCACCTCCCTGAGTGCAAATGTCCAGCCATTTCTCCCGCACCATAGCTCCAAGGCCCGAGTGCTCTTGGCAGGTCCTCGCCTTCCCTTCGCACTGCTTTCACTGCAGCACAAACACTCGGGCTCTGTGCTTGTCTACCCAGGTACCTGTCCCAATATTCTCTCTCCCTATCACCAGAAATGACCTCCCAAATTCCAAAAGTCCAGCGATTTTTCCCACACCGAGCTAGCCAGGAACGAAACCTTTTTCTGGTCTTCCTCTTCCCTTGGCACCGCTTTTACAGCCACAGAAACTCTGGAGCTCTGTGCTTGCCTTGCCTGTTCACGGGCCTAATTCTCTCTCTCGCTCCCCTTTCGCTAGAGCCCAGCTCGGAGATTCCAAACATCTAGTGAATTTGCCCACACCAAAGGAGCCAGGAGGAAATGTTGATGCTGGTCTTCACCTTCCCTTGGCACCGCTGTGACAGTGAAAGACAGACTCACGCTCTGCGCTCGCCTTCTTTCTTAGCCATCCTGAAGTTCTCTCAGGCTCAGACTGACTTTTTCAATAGCTGAGGTCTGACATTGCAAACGTCAAGTGATTTCTTCCACAGCAAATGGGCAAGGACTGAAAGCTGTTGCTGCTCCTCACCTTCCCTTGCCAGCGCTTTCACAGCCAAACACACGCTGGGTGGGGATCTGCCCTTGCCCTGTCTCCCGGCACTCCCCAGACACATTCTCAAGCTCACTCTCACTCTCGGCACAGACCACCTCCCAAACCGCAATCGTCCAGCCATTTCTCCCACACCACAGCTCTCAGGGCTTAAACCAGTTACCTGTCACCACATTCCCTTGCCAGCGCTTTCACAGCCAAACACGCACTGGGCAGCTGCCCTTGCCTTGCTTCCCAACACTCCCAATACGCATTCTCAAGCTCACTCTCACCCTGGGAAGAGACCAGCTCCCAAACTGCAATCGTCCAGCCATTTCTCCCGCACCAAGGCTCTAAGGGCTTTGTGCTCTTGCTGCGCCTCACCTTCCCTTGACAGCGCTTTCAAAGCCAAACGCACTCTGGGTGGGCATCTGCCCTTGCCTTGCCTCCCAGCACTCCCCAGACACATTCTCAAGCTCATTCTCACCCTCGCAATAGACCAGCTCTGAAACTGCAGTTGTCCAGCCATTTCTCGCAAACCACAGCTCTAATGGCTTTGTGCTCTTGCTACTCCTCACCTTCCCTTGCCACCACTTTCACAGCCAAACACACGCTGGGTGGGCAGCTGCCCTTGCCTTGCCTCCCAGCACTCCCCAGACACATTCTCAAGCTCACTCTCACCCTCGCAATAGACCAGCTCTGAAACTGCAGTCGTCCAGCCATTTCTCGCACACCACAGCTCTAAGGGCTTTGTGCTCTTGCTACTCCTCACCTTCCCTTGCCACCACTTTCACAGCCAAACACACGCTGGGTGGGCATCTGCCCTTGCCTTGCCTCACAGCACTCCCCAGACACATTCTCAAGCTCACTCTCACCCCGGCACAGACCACCTCCCTGAGTGCAAATATCCAGCCATTTCTCCCGCACCATAGCTCCAAGGCCCGAGTGCTCTTGGCAGGTCCTCGCCTTCCCTTCGCACTGCTTTCACTGCAGCACAAACACTCGGGCTCTGCGCTTGTCTACCTAGGTACCTGTCCCAATATTCTCTCTCTCTATCACCAGAAATGACCTCCCAAATTCCAAAAGCCCAGCGATATTTCCCACACCAAGCTAGCCAGGAACGAAACCTTTTTCTGGTCTTCCTCTTCCCTTGGCACCACTTTTACAGCCACAGAAACTCTGGAGCTCTGTGCTTGCCTTGCCTGTTCACGGGCCTAATTCTCTCTCTCGCTCCCCTTTCGCTAGAGCCCAGCTCGGAGAGTGCAAACATCTAGTGATTTTGCCCACACCAAAGGAGCCAGGAGGAAATGTTGATGCTGGTCTTCACCTTCCCTTGGCACCGCTGTGACAGTGAAAGACAGACTCACGCTCTGCGCTTGCCTTCTTTCTTAGCCATCCTAAAGTTCTCTCAGGCTCAGACTGACTTTTTCAATAGCTGAGGTCTGACGTTGCAAACGTCAAGTGATTTCTTCCACAGCAAATGGGCAAGGACTGAAAGCTGTTGCTGCTCCTCACCTTCCCTTGACAGCGCTTTCACAGCCAAACACACGCTGGGTGGGGATCTGCCCTTGCCCTGTCTCCCGGCACTCCCCAGACACATTCTCAAGCTCACTCTCACTCTCGGCACAGACCACCTCCCAAACCGCAATCGTCCAGCCATTTCTCCCACACCACAGCTCTAAGGGCTTAAACCAGTTACCTGTCACCACATTCCCTTGCCAGCGCTCTCACAGCCAAACACGCACTGGGCAGCTGCCCTTGCCTTGCTTCCCAACACTCCCAATACGCATTCTCAAGCTCACTCTCACCCTGGGAAGAGACCAGCTCCCAAACTGCAATCGCCCAGCCATTTCTCCCGCACCGAGGCTCTAAGGGCTTTGTGCTCTTGCTGCGCCTCACCTTCCCTTGACAGCGCTTTCACAGCCAAACACGCACTGGGCAGCTGCCCTTGCCTTGCTTCCCAACACTCCCAATACGCATTCTCAAGCTCACTCTCACCCTGGGAAGAGACCAGCTCCCAAACTGCAATCGTCCAGCCATTTCTCCCGCACCAAGGCTCTAAGGGCTTTGTGCTCTTGCTGCGCCTCACCTTCCCTTGACAGCGCTTTCACAGCCAAACACACGCTGGGTGGGCATCTGCCCTTGCCTTGCCTCACAGCACTCCCCAGACACATTCTCAAGCTCACTCTCACCCCGGCACAGACCACCTCCCTGAGTGCAAATGTCCAGCCATTTCTCCCGCACCATAGCTCCAAGGCCCGAGTGCTCTTGGCAGGTCCTCGCCTTCCCTTCGCACTGCTTTCACTGCAGCACAAACACTCGGGCTCTGTGCTTGTCTACCCAGGTACCTGTCCCAATATTCTCTCTCCCTATCACCAGAAATGACCTCCCAAATTCCAAAAGTCCAGCGATTTTTCCCACACCGAGCTAGCCAGGAACGAAACCTTTTTCTGGTCTTCCTCTTCCCTTGGCACCGCTTTTACAGCCACAGAAACTCTGGAGCTCTGTGCTTGCCTTGCCTGTTCACGGGCCTAATTCTCTCTCTCGCTCCCCTTTCACTAGAGCCCAGCTCGGAGAGTGCAAACATCTAGTGATTTTGCCCACACCAAAGGAGCCAGGAGGAAATGTTGATGCTGGTCTTCACCTTCCCTTGGCACCGCTGTGACAGTGAAAGACAGACTCACGCTCTGCGCTCGCCTTCTTTCTTAGCCATCCTGAAGTTCTCTCAGGCTCAGACTGACTTTTTCAATAGCTGAGGTCTGACGTTGCAAACGTCAAGTGATTTCTTCCACAGCAAATGGGCAAGGACTGAAAGCTGTTGCT